>NC_050081.1:776594-1076594 GCF_009764565.3 Dermochelys coriacea
GGGGGGCGGGGGCGGCGGGGCAGCACGGGGGCGAAGGAGGTTAGGGTGCCAGGCGGGGGGCGGGGGGGCAGCACCGGCGGCGAAGGGGTGTTCGGGGTGACAGGGGGGGGCGGGGGGCAGCACGGGGGCGAAGGGGGTTCGAGTCCCGGGGAGGGGGGCAGCACCGGGGGCGAAGGGGGTCGGGTGCCAGGCTGGGGGCGGGGGGGGCAGCACCGGGGGCGAAGGGGGTTCGGGTGCCGGGGCGAAGGGGGTTCGGGTGCCGGGGGGGGGGCGGGGGGCGCACCGGGGGCGAAGGGGGTTCGGTCGGCGCAGGCTGGGGGCGGTGGGCAGCACCGGGGGGCAAAGGGGGTTCGGGTGCCGAGGCGGGGGCGGGGGGGCAGTACCGGGGGCGAAGGGGGTTCGGGTGCCAGGCGGGGGGCGGGGGGGCAGCACCGGGGGCGAAGGGGGTTCGGGTGCCAGGCGGGGGGCGGGGGGGCAGCACCGGGGGCGAAGGAGGTTCGGGTGCCAGGCGGGGGGCGGGGGGGCAGCACCGGGGGCGAAGGGGGTTCGGGTGCCAGGCGGGGGCGGGGGGGGCAGCACCGGGGGCGAAGGGGGTTCGGGTGCCGGGCGGGGGGCGGGGGGGGCAGCACCGGGGGCGAAGGGGGTTCGGGTGCCGGGGCGGGGGGCGGGGGGGCAGCACCGGGGGCGAAGGGGGTTCGGGGGCCGGGGGGGCAGCACCGGGGGCGAAGGGGGTTCGGGTGCCAGGCGGGGGCCGGGGGGGGCAGCACCGGGGGCGAAGGGGGTTCGGGTGCCAGGCGGGGGGCGGGGGGGCAGCACCGGGGGCGAAGGGGGTTCGGGTGCCGGGGCGGGGGCGGGGGGGCAGCACCGGGGGCGAAGGGGGTTCGGGTGCCGGGGCGGGGGCGGGGGGGCAGCACCGGGGGCGAAGGGGGTTCGGGTGTCGGGGCGGGGCGGGGGGGCAGCACCGGGGGCGAAGGGGGTTCGGGTGCCTGGCTGGGGGCGGGGGGGCAGCAGCGGGGGCGAAGGGGGGTTCGGGTGCCAGGCGGGGGGCGGGGGGGCAGCAGCGGGGGCGAAGGGGGTTCGGGTGCCGGGGCGGGGGCGGGGGGGCAGCAGCGGGGGCGAAGGGGGTTCGGGTGCCGGGGCGGGGGGGCAGCACCGGGGGCGAAGGGGGTTCGGGTGCTGGGGCGGGGGCGGGGGGGCAGCACCGGGGGCGAAGGGGGTTCGGGTGCTGGGTCGGGGGCGGGGGGGGCAGCACCGGGGGCGAAGGGGGTTCGGGTGCGGGGCGGGGGGGCAGCACCGGGGGCCAAAGGGGGTTCGGGTGCCAGGCGGGGGGCGGGGGGGCAGCACCGGGGGCGAAGGGGGTTCGGGTGCCAGGCGGGGGCGGGGGGGCAGCACCGGGGGGCGAAGGGGGTTCGGGTGCCGCGGCGGGGGCGGGGGGGGCAGCACCGGGGGCGAAGGGGGTTCGGGTGCCGGGGCGGGGGGCGGGGGGGCAGCACCGGGGGCGAAGGGGGTAGGGTTGCCGGGCGGGGGGGCAGCACCGGGGGCGAAGGGATTCAGGTGCCAGGCGGGGGGGCAGCACCGGGGGCGAAGGGATTCGGGTGCCAGGCGGGGGGCGGGGGGGCAGCACCGGGGGAGAAGGGATTCGGGTGCCGGGCGGGGGGGCAGCACCGGGGGCGAAGGGGGTTCGAGTGCCGGGGCGGGGGGGCAGCACCGGGGGCGAAGGGGGTTCGGGTGCCTGGCTGGGGGCGGGGGGGCAGCAGCGGGGGCGAAGGGGGTTCGGGTGCCAGGCGGGGGGCGGGGGGGCAGCAGCGGGGGCGAAGGGGGTTCGGGTGCCGGGGCGGGGGCGGGGGGGCAGCAGCGGGGGCGAAGGGGGTTCGGGTGCCGGGGCGGGGGCGGGGGGGGCAGCAGCGGGGGCGAAGGGGGTTCGGGTGCCGGGGCGGGGGGGCAGCACCGGGGGCGAAGGGGGTTCGGGTGCTGGGGCGGGGGCGGGGGGGCAGCACCGGGGGCGAAGGGGGTTCGGGTGCCGGGGCGGGGGGGCAGCACCGGGGGCAAAGGGGGTTCGGGTGCCAGGCGGGGGGCGGGGGGGCAGCACCGTGGGCGAAGGGGGTTCGGGTGCCAGGCGGGGGGCGGGGGGGCAGCACCGGGGGCGAAGGGGGTTCGGGTGCCGCGGCGGGGGCGGGGGGGGCAGCACCGGGGGCGAAGGGGGTTCGGGTGCCGGGGCGGGGGGCGGGGGGGCAGCACCGGGGGCGAAGGGGGTTCGGGTGCCGGGCGGGGGGGCAGCACCGGGGGCGAAGGGATTCAGGTGCCAGGCGGGGGGGCAGCACCGGGGGCGAAGGGATTCGGGTGCCAGGCGGGGGGCGGGGGGGCAGCACCGGGGGAGAAGGGATTCGGGTGCCGGGCGGGGGGGCAGCACCGGGGGCGAAGGGGGTTCGAGTGCCGGGGCGGGGGGGCAGCACCGGGGGCGAAGGGGGTTCGGGTGCCGGGGCGGGGGCGGGGGGGCAGCACCGGGGGCGAAGGGGGTTCGGGTGCCGGGGCGGGGGCGGGGGGGCAGCAGCGGGGGCGAAGGGGGTTCGGGTGCCAGGCGGGGGCGGGGGGGCAGCACCGGGGGCGAAGGGGGTTCGGGTGCCAGGCGGGGGGCGGGGGGGCAGCACCGGGGGCGAAGGGATTCAGGTGCCAGGCGGGGGGGCAGCACCGGGGCGAAGGGGGTTCGGGTGCCAGGCGGGGGGCGGGGGGGCAGCACCGGGGGCGAAGGGGGTTCGGGTGCCAGGCGGGGGGCGGGGGGGCAGCACCGGGGGCGAAGGGGGTTCGGGTGCCGGGGCGGGGGCGGGGGGGCAGCACCGGGGCGAAGGGGGTTCGGGTGCCAGGCGGGGGGCGGGGGGGCAGCACCGGGGGCGAAGGGGGTTCGGGTGCCAGGCGGGGGGCGGGGGGGCAGCACCGGGGCGAAGGGGGTTCGGGTGCCAGGCGGGGGGCGGGGGGGCAGCACCAGGGGCGAAGGGGGCGGGGGGGCAGCAGCGGGGGCGAAGGGGGTTCGGGTGCCAGGCGGGGGGGGGGCAGCACCGGGGGCGAAGGGGGTTCGGGTGCCGGGGCGGGGGCGGGGGGGCAGCAGCGGGGGCGAAGGGGGTTCGGGTGCCAGGCGGGGGGCGGGGGGGGCAGCACCGGGGGCGAAGGGGGCGGGGGGGCAGCAGCGGGGGCGAAGGGGGTTCGGGTGCCAGGCGGGGGGCGGGGGGGCAGCACCGGGGGCGAAGGGGGTTCGGGTGCCGGGGCGGGGGCGGGGGGGCAGCAGCGGGGGCGAAGGGGGTTCGGGTGCCAGGCGGGGGCGGGGGGGCAGCAGCGGGGGCGAAGGGGGTTCGGGTGCCAGGCGGGGGGCGGGGGGGCAGCACCAGGGGCGAAGGGGGCGGGGGGGCAGCACCGGGGGCGAAGGGGGTTCGGGTGCCAGGCGGGGGGCGGGGGGGCAGCACCGGGGGCGAAGGGGGTTCGGGTGCCAGGCGGGGGGGGAGGGGAAGCCTCGCTCGCTCCGCGGGCGGCGCTGACCCCGAGCCCAGCCGTGCCCGCCGCTAGAGCCCTCGCGCTTCTCTGCGCAGGCGCCGTTCGCACATCGCTCCGCCCCCTGGGCTTTGCCGGCTGGGGGGTAAAGGCACGTGAGAGGCCGGCAGCTCGTCGCGCGCGGGCCCGCTCTCTCCTGTAACGCAAACGACGCTTTACCCGGAAATAGCCGCTCTGGCCGGAAGTGACCGTCATCCGGCCGCGCGACTCTCTGTAGCCGGAAGTACAGGCTCGGCTCCTCCGGGCTGCGTCCCCGGAAGCGGCCGGCGTCCTGCGGCTGTCATGGCGGCTGGCGGGAGCCTGAGCCGGACGGAGCGGAAAGCGGCCGTCCGAGCCGAGATTCTGCAGCAGGAGGAGCAGCGGGACCGGCGCAGACAGGTACCGCCCCCTCCCTTTAGCCCGGGTCCCTCGTCCGGCTCATCCGCCGCAGCGCGGTCCTAGCGCGCCGTTGTCCCCTGGGCGGGCGCGGTGGGTGACCCGTTCTTTGCTCTCCGGATGCCAGGTGTCCCGGATCCTGAAGAAGCCGGTGGGAGAGCGGAACCCTGAGGAGAGCCTGCTCCTGGGCGAGTGCGAGGACATCGTGCGGGAGCTGGAGCGGCGGCGCATGAAGCGCGATGGGCTGCGCCGGAGGCAGGAGGAGGTGGGTGCTCGCCCGTGCTGGGACGTTGATTCCCCCTCTTGCGGACCCCGCTGTAGTCATTGTTATCCAATGAACCGCTAAGCCACGTGAGCACATCAGACCTCCACCCTCCCTTGGATCCCTATCCACTTGCCCTGCTACTTCAAAGGCATGGTCCTAATCTTCAAAGCTCCTAAGGATCAGGACCCTGCACGTCTCTGGGACCATGAGGATCACACTACCTAGAGCAAAGCATGTGAGAGCTGGAAAATTCTCAGTTGAGAGGAGTCAGATATGGAATGAAATTCCAGACTAGACTAGTGAGTCTCGGGTCTAACCTTTGGTAAAGGTTTCCACCATAACTAGAATGACACTTGCAACAGATATTTTTTCCACTTAAAGAATAAAGTCAACTGCAAACAGAGCTTCCTCTAACCAGACAAGGGAGAAGAGACAGACTCTGGTAAGGACTTCCATGTTGCTTACCTAACTCTTGTTGTATGAACTCCAATAGCATAACAATGAGTGGCATTAAAAAAAAAATGGAGGATAGTTTCTGTAATCTATAGAATTAGTCTGACAGGTAAACTGTCTGAGATGGATCTAACTCACTGGAGAATTGTCCTTTTGGGAAAGGACATGTAAAGGTGTCACTCTCTAGGAGATTTCTAATCCACCGTCAAGGTTTAATAGTCCATGTCAGTTCTTTTCTATTCAGAAAATAAACTGCTCTGACTAGCTTTGTATGCCAGTTTTCCTGACACCTACCTCTCCCCCCCCCCCCCTTCGGATGAGACACCACTGCAGCTTCCAGGGATGCAGAATGAGAATCAGGGAGTCTAACTGGTATTTATTTTGGTTTGGTTCAGGTTTGGGTTCAGTTGTATTCAATGTGTTTGTGTTCTCTTCTGGTTTACGCCATCATAAAATCCCAAAAAACTTCAGTTACTGATTCATAGAATCATAGAATCATAGAATATCAGGGTTGGAAGGGACCCCAGAAGGTCATCTAGTCCAACCCCCTGCTCAAAGCAGGACCAAGTCCCAGTTAAATCATCCTAGCCAGGGCTTTGTCAAGCCTGACCTTAAAAACCTCTAAGGAAGGAGATTCTACCACCTCCCTAGGTAACGCATTCCAGTGTTTCACCACCCTCTTAGTGAAAAAGTTTTTCCTAATATCCAATCTAAACCTCCCCCATTGCAACTTGAGACCATTACTCCTCGTTCTGTCATCTGCTACCATTGAGAACAGTCTAGAGCCATCCTCTTTGAAACCCCCTTTCAGGTAGTTGAAAGCAGCTATCAAATCCCCCCTCATTCTTCTCTTCTGCAGACTAAACAATCCCAGCTCCCTCAGCCTCTCCTCATAAGTCATGTGCTCTAGACCCCTAATCATTTTTGTTGCCCTTCGCTGTACTCTTTCCAATTTATCCACATCCTTCCTGTAGTGTGGGGCCCAAAACTGGACACAGTACTCCAGATGAGGCCTCACCAGTGTCGAATAGAGGGGAACGATCACGTCCCTCGATCTGCTCGCTATGCCCCTACTTATACATCCCAAAATGCCATTGGCCTTCTTGGCAACAAGGGCACACTGCTGACTCATATCCAGCTTCTCGTCCACTGTCACCCCTAGGTCCTTTTCCGCAGAACTGCTGCCGAGCCATTCGGTCCCTAGTCTGTAGCGGTGCATTGGATTCTTCCATCCTAAGTGCAGGACCCTGCACTTATCCTTATTGAACCTCATTAGATTTCTTTTGGCCCAATCCTCCAATTTGTCTAGGTCCTTCTGTATCCTATCCCTCCCCTCCAGCGTATCTACCACTCCTCCCAGTTTAGTATCATCCGCAAATTTGCTGAGAGTGCAATCCACACCATCCTCCAGATCATTTATGAAGATATTGAACAAAACGGGCCCCAGGACCGACCCCTGGGGCACTCCACTTGACACCGGCTGCCAACTAGACATGGAGCCATTGATCACTACCCGTTGAGCCCGACAATCTAGCCAGCTTTCTACCCACCTTATAGTGCATTCATCTGGCCCATACTTCCTTAACTTGCTGACAAGAATGCTGTGGGAGACCGTGTCAAAAGCTTTGCTAAAGTCAAGAAACAATACATCCACTGCTTTCCCTTCATCCACAGAACCAGTAATCTCATCACATCATTTGAACTAGTTCAAATCAAATGTCAATCTGATTTAAATTTAAAAAAGAATTGAAACTGAAACTGTTTTGATTAATCACAGGTTTCAGAGTAGCAGCCGTGTTAGTCTGTATTCGCAAAAAGAAAAGGAGTACTTGTGGCACCTTAGAGACTAACAAATTTATTAGAGCATAAGCTTTCGTGAGCTACAGCTCACTTCATCGGATGCATCACAAAAGCTTATGCTCTAATAAATTTGTTAGTCTCTAAGGTGCCACAAGTACTCCTTTTCTTTTTGTTTTGATTAACTCTTACATGAGTTTTCCTAGTGTTCTTGTGCTGTCAAACAATTTATTTTTTTATGAACAATACGTTTGATCAATCTAAAATAACATCTTGTAAGATTTTCTGTGTTGTATGGGACCTGTGCAGTGAAAGGATACTTTTGAGGCCTGAAAACGTTTTTTCACCACTCACTTGTGATGCTGGAACTGTCAATTGAGTCATCTTGGGTATGACATTTCCAATGGTTTTAAAATGATTTCTTTCTTAATGAGACATGGCTCATCTGTAAATGAATCAAGAATTGTCCCAATCCTTTTTAGAGCTTTTCTTCATCCAGATATCTGTTTATTTTTGGAGATTTCATGAGCTTTAAGAAGAAGTTGCAGTTCACCATCCAGTCTTTCAATTTCATATGTGTCTGACATTGATTCTATTACATAATTATTTTCTACTTCTGACTGAAACATTTCCATTTTCATCCACATTTTGGTTAAATTAAATTTTACCTTGACTTTGTCTTCTTGTGACAGTAGGAATTGATATCTAGGATCAAGGTTTGCACATGAGAAAAAGATATCCTTTTCAAACAATTTTTTTTTCCTAATGTTTTTAATTGAAGCTAGTAAGGATTCAGTAAAAAGAGAAGAGACTAGAAGGGAGTAAACCAGCAATTTGCATAGAGTGACACACTGCACCTTAGAGAGATTGCTCTAACTGCCTTGTCTTCTCTTTAGGTTTGTGATGAACCAGAGGAATTAAAGAGAAAGGTCATTGAGCTGGCTGCAGCTGTCCGAAGTGCGAAACACCTGGTCATCTATACAGGAGCTGGGATCAGCACGGTAGGGTTAAATGGGATGAGTTGTTTAAGGCTGCTGGAGCTCCTTCAGCAGTGATTCTACGCCATAAATTCTACAGAGAGCTATCTTGGCTAGTGAGTGGATTGCATGAGGCCAGGTAGGTGTGTAAGCAAAGTATTAGGAGTCCTAGGGTCCTGTACTCAGACTGAGATTGGCCCACAGTTAGGGTCTGGACGATGGGCAGGACACCTTCACGTTTGTGTCTCAGGAAGGCACTTGTTGGTCAGGAGAAGCTGAGGCTCTGACTGCGTACAAAGATCTTTGTCAGAGCCCTTCTGGGATAGTGTGAAGTGCTAGGCAGCAGCCAAGATCACTGTACAAAGAACGTCCTTTTTGATCTGATCAGTAAGGCCACTCCTTCAGATTTCTCTTCAAGACCCACTTCTGTCCTATAGCCAATAAGAAATTGGCCAGCTAATGATGGCTAGGTTGAAGGGCAGATGGGTCTAGCAGGCACTTCATAATTTTTTAAAATTATAAATATCTATAAAAATGGTCTGCCTTTGTGGTCCCTGCTGGGAGAAGTGGGTATTGAAGTCTGGCACATCCTCCTGCATATGTCACTTTTGATTGTGAAGTCTTTGAAGCATATTTTCTTATCTTTTTCTACAGCCCCTATCGGAATGGGGGCATGATTCAGACTGAGGTGTCTGGGTGCTATAGTGCTATAGACAGTTGTGCTGGAGTATGGCCAGCAAAGATGCTATCATATCTGGAGGAACTACGGAAGGATTTAAGAATTGAGTTCTTTGTGGGGAAACAGGAAATACTGAGTGGGAAAAAGTGGCAGAAATTGTATGAATTATGCGAGGGAGGAGAATACTAGGGATGTAATATAAAAATGCAGAAACTGAATGAGTGGGGCAGATGGACAGAATGTTGCCCTGAGAAGGATGATGATTCTGGATGAATTGTCACAGTGAGTTAAGCTTGGAGTTTAAAACAAGTGAGACAGACCTGTATGTGCTTCTGTGTGAGAGAGGGCTGATGGATTAATGGGGAACGTAGGAAGTGAGAATCAGATAAACTATCAAGGCTGGACTGGTGGTGTGGGGAGCATTCTCAGCAGGTCTCATTTTCCTCGTTTCTCCTGTAATGCAGGCAGCTTCAATCCCTGACTACAGGGGTCCTAATGGAGTCTGGACATTACTGCAGAAAGGGAGGAGTATCAGGTAAGCAGATGACATTACTATTTTTTTTCCTTACGCTCTAATGGGGTGATAGTCTTTGCAACCCTCCGAAGGGTATCTTTCTGGGCTGCACAGCAGAAGGCGAAGACTGAATGTGGGATTAACAGCTCCTCTTCTGTTCCTTTTCCTTTCCATTTGTAAGGGCTACAGATCTGAGTGAAGCGGAGCCCACGCTCACCCATATGAGTATTGCCTGCTTACACAAGCACAACCTGGTAAGGTCCTAAGCTCACTAGTGCTCTGGTACCTGGATCTGAAGGGAGAGGCTGGAAAATCAACAGAGACCAGTTGCTGGGGAAAAAGTGTTCCTTGGGTTACTGAATTTAGTTACTGTTACTTAGGGAAGGTGGCCAGATGTCCACATGGAAACAGCAGGGTTTGTGTTCCTGTAAAAACCCAGTGTCTTATTGGTGTAACCAGGGGGAAAGTAATATAAAATTCTTACCAGTACGGGGCCAGGAGTGGGCCCCCGGAAGGGGCGGGGCTGGGGGCAGTCCTGAGGCAGCTGCCCCTTTTCTCCTCCTCCTTTTCCCCCTGCCTCCTTGGTAGGGCAGGGCAGCGATGTTAAAGCACTGCTGTGGCAAAGGACCCTCCTTAAAGCGCCTTAATGTCGCTGTGTACGGGCTGGTATCGGCTTCTTACCATTACTCTGTACCGGCTCACTTTCACCCCTAGGTGCAACTCCCATCTTTTGCAGAAACACCTTTTCCATAGCTGCCTCACCCCACCCCCACCCCCGCTTTTTTAGCCTGTTAGTGTGGGTGGTTGAGGGTTCCTGTTATAAAACTTCTAGCAGAGTAATAGTGATAACTCCTAGCAGAGCTTTATTTAGCAGTGGGAGCCCTTTAACTTCTGTCATAAGTGTGTGCTGGTTTCTGTGTCTTCAGTCATTTCTTGCCCACCCTGCTTGGTCTCTGCCAACTCTGCTCAAATTCTGGGGTTGTACTGAGGTCAGTCTGTTTTCCTCATTGGTGAACACTTTCAGAGTTCCATGCCATGTCAGCTCTGCTTCCTTCCTTCCAAGGTACAGCATGTGGTGTCTCAGAACTGTGATGGGCTTCATCTACGGAGTGGGTTACCCCAAGCAGCAATATCTGAGCTTCATGGAAACATGTACATAGAAGTGAGTAGCCAGGGCAAAGGCTTGCTGTTCTGTGGGCTCATGTGGGTTGTGGGCTGCTGGCCTGTCTCCCCAGTCCACGAAGGATTAAACTCTGCACCCAGAGTCTGTTCAGGCCCTTTCTTCAGGGCACTATTTATGAGTTGCAGTGACAGTCTGTAGAAAACCCCCAAATGAAACAGTTTAGCATAAATCCAGCAGTTCTTCCTCAGTCCTCCTATAGACAGACTGCCTAGGCATATTCCTGCCACAGGAACTACCCTACTTCTTGTAGCTCCCACTTAGAAAATGAGCTCTTTCAGCCTTATAGGAATCAGATGCTCCATCGGGCAGTCACCTGACCCCCTTACCAGCTAGGTCTGAATTCCCTACCAGGGCGAAACATCTGTTGTTAAAGGGACTCTGCCTCAAACCAAGGCTAACTGATGCAAGGCCCCTGGCCTTTAAAAGAGCAAACTTCCCTGTTACATAACTGCATTTTGTTGCTTCCTTCCTGCACAAGGTCTGTACTTCCTGCACACCCAATAGAGAATATGTGCGAGTGTTTGATGTGACGGAGCGCACAGCCCTGCACAGACATCATACAGGCAGGATGTGCCATAAGTGTGGGGCACAGCTGAGAGACACAATCGTCCATTTCGGGGAGAAGGGGACCTTGAGGGAACCTCTGAACTGGGAAGCAGCAACAGAGGCTGCAAGCAAAGCAGATGTGATTCTGTGTCTGGGTTCCAGCTTAAAGGTAACTGTAGACGCTCAGTGAAGATTGTTAGCAGCATTCTCCTTTGGTGATGCGCCCTGGCACGGAGCAGTCTTCTCCCAAACACCCTGGTGTCAGGCCTCGCCCACCACATGTGATAAATCCTGGTGCTTGGTAGTCTCTCTTCTGACTCCTCCCTCGTCCCCTTCCTGGTAATAAATTCCACCTACTCTCACAGATATATTCCAGCATTTGCATCTGCATTTGGCTACACTGACAGTCTCTATTTTATGCCAGGTTTTGAAAAAGTATCCACATCTTTGGTGCATGAGCAAACCCCCCAGTCGTCGTCCAAAACTCTACATTGTGAACCTGCAGGTGAGATGTTAAAAAATGGGAAAAGCCTCATGTGAAATGATTCTGCGCCTACATCCTGCTGTACGGGGGAATTCATAGCCACAAAGAGTCTGGGAGCTAAACAGTGTGAATTTGAGCAGGGGACAGACTGGGACATGGGTCCCCTGCCACAATACAAGGCTGTTAGGTCTGGACAGGGTGCTGTGCAGGGATCATACAAGGGTTGCTCATTCAGCCTGTCTGGATTTTTATCTTCACTTCCTTGGCCCCCCACAGTGGACTCCGAAGGATGATCTGGCTGCCCTAAAACTCCATGGGAAATGTGATGATGTTATGAGATTACTGATGGAAGAACTTGGTCTGGAGATCCCATGCTATGACAGGTGAGGAGCCTCAGGCCTGGTGGCTGCCTCATGTTTACTAACAATAATATTCATCTATTTTATAGAGAACTCACTCCCCCCGCCCCCCCTTCACTTCCCTCCTACAAAGCAAGTCGCTTCTGTCATCCTCGCTTTACAGATGGGGAAACAAAGGCACAGGGAAGGGAAGTGGTTTGCTGGCATTGGGATTAGAATGGGGAAGTTCCAAATTCCCAGGCCTGTGCTGAGACTGCACCCTCCTGTGCCTGTTTACCACAGAACATTTCTCTGTCTGTTCAGCAATATATTTCAGTATTTGTAGCTTTTTGATAGTGATTTGCATCTTCACCCAGAAGGCACTGTCCGCAACTCCTGGCAGAAGTGAGGCAGTGAGATGGGTGCAATGGCAGAGCAGTCCAAAAGCCTGCCTTCCAGGGGAGGGCACAAGAGGTGATTTTAGTCACATAGCCGCTTCTCTGGACTGAGGGAATAGTAGCTGCTCCCTGGCTACATCCAGGATGGAGGAGTGTAATTTTCAGCAGTGGGTTCAGTTCCTGTGTGTGGTAGTGCTGAGTTCGCCAGCAGCAGGACGAGGAGCCTTTCTTACACATCTGTCTTGTTTTGGTAGAACAAAGGATCCTATCTTCTCTCTGGCTATTCCCCTTAGTCCTGGTGAAGAAGGCAGTCACAGCCGGAGACCTGTGGCACCACCATGGAGCCTGGAGGAGGCACAGATGCAAGAGCAGCAGCGAGAGCCAGCTTCTCAGCTCAGCCTCTCTCTCTCAGGTGGCTGGTTTGGCAGGGGTTGTGCAAAAGGCTCCAAGAAGAAAAAAGTAAATTGACTTTGTAAATTGCCATTTGAACACTATATTTTTATGGAAATACATCAGCTGCTGCCATTCAGGATGGCTTTTCCCTGCTGCCCTGGACTCAGCTGGGTTTGCCATGGACTCCAAACACAGACTCTGCTGATCTGAGGCGGGGGCAACTGGAAAAAACTGCAGAAGCCATATTTTCATGCAACTATTTACTGTGCGATGACAAAGCTCAGAGGACAGCTGGCTGTTGGGCAATGGGCCACGCCGTCTGACAGCTTTCCCTTAACCTCAGCACTTGCACTCTGTTCTCTAGCAGCGCTGGCAGGCTGGTGCACCTGCTGTTTCTCTGCCTTGGGGGGTCCTTTTTGCCAAGTAAAGAAAGCCTGGACTCTCTCCTGGTTCTGTGACTGGCTTGTGGGGGTGACCCTGGGCTGGGCGCAGGGCATCAGGGATGCAGGAGCCGGATTGTGGCCTGCCCGGGCTGGGTGCGGTCCCAGGTATGCGCGGCATTGCGGGGGGCGGGATTCCTGCCCGGGGCGGGGGCCCCTGTGGGCGGGGCCTCGAGCTCCTTGGCATTGAGGCCCCCGGGGGGCCGGCTGCGCCCCGCCCCCGGGAGGGAGGCGCGAGAGGCGGGGGCGTCGTCACGTGCTCTCGCCGTGATGGCGGCGCCCTGGGCCGGCCTATCGCCGCCCTCGGTCAGGTGACGGAGGCGGCTCCGGGGCTCGGGGTCCTGGACTCGCCCGCGATGCTGCGGAACGGAGCGGCCGAGGCTTCCCCCAGCCCCGCGGCGGGCAGCGCCGCCGCCCCCAGGCCCGTCCGCGTGTGGTGCGATGGATGGTGAGCGAGGCCGCCTTACCTGGGAGACGGCGCCGCGGCCCGGGCTCCCCCCGCCTGGCCCTGGACCCGCCGCCGGGGCTGCCCCAGCGACCTGGAGCTCCTGAGGGCCCGGCCCGGCTCCTCCGCCCCCTTGAGAAGCGGCCGGGCCGCGGGACAGGCTGGGGAGACGCGACCCGCGCTGTGGGAAGGGTTGAGACCTGCCCTGGGGGGAAGGGAGGCGGCCGGTGGCCGGTGGCCGGTGCTTGCCTCGGGGAGCTTCTGCGCAAGCTGGCCAGAGCCGTGGGGGCCCCGTTTGCGGTGTGACCGGGGACCCAGGCATGTGCTGTGACTTGAAGGTGCTGGACATAAGATGCAACTGGTTGGGGTGGCTATCGCCTCTGCAGTACATGCTCTTGGAGGAAGAGATGGCATCAGGTGGGTAGGGGCAGTCTTGCAGTCATCCACACTCTTGGTTGGACTGTTTTTGCTGGCTTGTCAAGCAGAGGCGCCCCTTTGGGGCGATATCAGGTGAGACCGAGACCAAGACCAGTCTCTTTCAGAATCTTGTCTCTGACAGGTTTCAGAGTAGCAGCCGTGTTAGTCTGTATTCGCAAAAAGAAGAGGAGGACTTGTGGCACCTTAGAGACTAACACATTTATTTGAGCAAAAGCTTTTGTGCGCTACAGCTCACCTCATCCGATGAAGTGAGCTGTAGCTCACGAAAGCTTATGCTCAAATAAATTTGTTAGTCTCTACGGTGCCACAAGTCCTCCTTTTCTTTTCGTCTCTGACAGTAGCCCTACCAGGTGCTCCAAAGCGAGGTGCAGGAATCCATCTCGCAGACAATTATGAAATAATCTGTCCATAAACTAGGAAGAAATTTCCCCATCAGATGATTTACACCCCAAAGCAGGAGAGTTTATGTCCTTTCTATATGTATATAAAGAAAGAGAGACCATAAAACAAGTTATCCTGAGTAATATAACTGGGTGTTTTTGTTAGCCTGTTGCACTCCCTGTCCTGCGTCATTCAGAAGGACTTTGGAACTTAAACTCTTTCTTTTGTAAACATCCATCTTTTTGTCAAGGCCATTGTGCAAAGGTTTTGCGTGCACACCTGAGTTACTCCTTGAATTTCTGGGGTGTGTGTTTAATGGCCCTTGTTTTTAAATGGGCAGGTAGAGCATAGGCAGTTGTTGGATGCAGCAGAAATGCATTCCTGTAAGCAGTGACATGAATGTGTGAGCTGGCTAGAATGACCTGGTTTCTGCATGCCATTCTTATCTTTTCTCTTAACCTTCCTTAGTTGTGGAATTTGATCAGTCCTCTGTGCAGCATTCCTGGGTTTGTGGGTTTCTGTGTTCTGGAACCTTCACTTTGAGAATTGCCTCTCTATATCCCCATTTCTCCAGTGCTGGAGAGTTTCAGGAGTCCTCTACCAAGATGTGCTCATAAGGGCTGCATATGTGTCTTCCCATGCATCCAAACCATTAGGTCTGACCATAGAAATGGAATACCGTCCCAAAATTCCTTCTCTTCTGCAGGGAGCTGTTGATGAAGCTTTGTGCTGGTCTGGAGAACTTTGTTTAGCTTTTTGGCCAGATTTTTATTAGCTGATTTTACTAGTTGTTTTGATAAGAGGTAGCAACCAATGGCCCTACTCAGGAATGTAAGACATGGTCTCTACTTCAAAGAGGTCGTTATCTAAAATGACAATTCACCTTCACAGGGGAGGGGAGAGGGATACATCTTTTAAACATGTTTATAATAATAATGAATGAATGAATTGAATAAATAAATTCTCATTAACTAAATATGCCTTCCTTTCAACTTGTCTTTGATTTGGCTAATTACTTGTAGAGACCGTAGAAGCAATGGACCTGGAGGAAGGATTTGAAAGAGAAGAGAGTAGGGGGTCTTGCAGATGGATTTGGAAAGGGTGTATCCTGGGTGGAGGGGGCAGCATGGACTTCAAGCGTGGGAGAAGCAGACATTGGCAGATTGCAGGATGGATGTGGGGGTGACATGCTGTGAAGTGAGGAGAGAGTCATGAAAGGTCTTGAAGGCTAGTTGTGATAGGATCCTGGGCCATTAAAGAATTCCTGGGCAGGGTGGATTGATTTAAACAAGCAGGAAACCTTCATTTAAATCATCAATTGTAATTGTTTGCATTTGTATTACTTGGTTATTTTCCTAAATGAGGTTGATTATCATGTTGATTTGTGCTAACCCAGAAGAGGCATTATATCTATATACATTACTTATAGCAGCGGTTTTCAACCTATTTTTTTCATTTGTGGACCCTCAAAAAATTTCAAATGGAGGAGTGGACCTCTTTGGAAATCTTTACATAGTCTGCTGACCCCAGATGGAAAACCACTGGCTTAGATCAATTATATAGTTTAACTTTTTTCCTTGCAATTTGTGTGAAGCTGTATTTGGATAGAAACTCAAACTCAATTAAAAATTAAACTCAGTTTACTCCCAGTGCTGTAAAAAACCCACCTCCATGAGGGGCACAGCTGCCAGCGCTGGTGCACTGTCTACATTGGCGCTTTACAATACTGAAACTTGCTGCGCTCGGGGCGGTGTTTTTTCACATCTCTGAGCGAAAAAGTTGCAGCGCTGTAAATTTACCAGTGTAGACAAGCCCTAAGAAACCCCTGCCCACACTGCCTTCCCCCTGCACTTCCTTTCTTTCCTCCTACAAGTAGACCTGAAGAAGAGCTCTATGTAAGCTCGAAAGCTTCTCTCTCAAACAGAGGTTGGTGCAATAAAAGATATGACCTCACCCACCGTGTCCTTGAGGCTTCAGTGTACCACCAGCTTGTATGAAATTCTTTTCAGTTGTGGGACATGATAAAACCGGAGAAGGGTCTAAGTCCTCCTTGTCTTGCTTTGATCTTTGGGCACCCAAGCTCTTTATAGAAACACCTTCTTTTACACCAGTGAGTGTGGGAGGGAGGAAATTACTTCTGGATCTCCTCCGAGGTGTCACCACGGTAACAGGATTCTTCAGTCATGTGGGAGCAGAGCTGGCTGATGGAACATAGCCTCTGGTAACATTGGCACTGATTTGCCCTTTGTGTGGTGGACACACCGTGGGCTCCCTTAATAGCCCTGTTCCTCCAACCAGTTTATTGCAGAGTGATAATATAGCTTTCTGGTCTAGATCAGCTTCATAAAAGTGACTACCAGAGGTTCAGCTGTTTGGAGACTTTAACCCTTTGAATCTTTTTTGTGGGGAAGGAGTGAGTGGAAGAGGGTCTTTGATTGCACTGCAGAAGGAGAATCAAATCTCATTGTTATGCAGCTGAGCCCTCTTAATTGTACACTAGGCCTAACACTGGCCCTTTTTCTTTCTAGCTATGATATGGTGCATTATGGCCACTCGAATCAGCTGCGCCAGGCTCGGGCCATGGGAGACTATCTCATTGTGGGAATCCACACGGATGGTAAGAGGCCTTCTCAGTCCTTCATCTCCTGCTGCTGCTAGTGTCAGCCAACAAAATCAGCACTGAGGATGGTGAGCCTGATGCAGAACAAATTCCCAGTTACAGCTGCTCTAGCAGTAACAGAGCCATCAAAGGAGGGGTATCTCTGGCTAGTCTGAGTGGGATTGTTCTCTTCTTAGTTATCCTTTTGCTTACTGGTAGATAATGTAGATAAAACATGGGAGATAATTATCACGCTCTACTCGGCACAGGTGAGGCCTCAGCTGGAGTACTATGTCCAGTTCTGAATGCCACGCTTTAGGAAAGATGTGGACAAATTGGAGAGAGTCCAGAGGAGGGCAACAGCACTGGTCTCCTAACCTAGAGAAAAATGTTTAAAAAAAAAAAAAAAAAAAAACCACAAAAAAAAAACAAACAACCCCTCACTATGTTTAGTCTGGAGAAAAGATGATTGAAGGGGGACCTGATAAGACTTCATATATGTTAAGGTCTGTTATAAAGAGGACTGTAATCAACTGTTTTCCTTGTCCAGTGAAGGTAGAACAAGAAGTAATGGACTTAATCTGCAGCAAGGGAGATTTAAGATAATATTAGGGAGAAACTTTCTAACTATAAGGATAGTTAAGCTCTGGAATAGGCTCCCAAGGGGGACTGTGGAATCGCCATCATTGTAGGCTTTTAAGAACAGGTTGGACAAACATCTGTCAGGGATGGCCTAGGTTTACTTGGTCCTGCCTCCATGCGGGGGTCTGCACTTGCTGACTTCTTGAAGTCCCTTCCAGTCTTATTTCTGTGATTCTATGAAAGACTTTAGAATCCAGAGCACATGGGACTCTTTCTAGGGTTTGGCCTATATTAGAAAACTTGCACCAGTGTAGGTTATAATACCACCTATCTCTTATCATAGAATCATTTAGTCCAACCCCCTGCTCAAAGCGGGACCAATCCCCAATTTTTGGCCCACATCCCTAAATGGCCACTTCAAGGATTGAACTCACAACCCTGGGTTTAGCAGGCCAATGCTCAAACCATTGAGCTATCCCTCCCCCTTATGTAGTGCTTTTCTTCTTTAGATCTTGAAGCACTTTACAAAGGAGGGCAGTACCTTACCTGTACTTTACAGATAGGAAAACTGAGGCACGGGAAGGGACTTGCCCAAGGTCATCATGAGGCCAGTGACAGAGCAGAAATAGAGCCTAGGTCTCCTGAGTCCCAATGCTGGGATCTATCCATTGGTCATACTGCCGAAACAATTAAGTCTACTAGTCACACGGGTGCAAACCCTCAGCAGAGATGCCCTTAAACCAGTTTACTGTACTCCAATAAGTTATTTTAAGCACAGCCTAACTGGTGTACGTGTGTCTATTTGGGATTTGCACCTGTGTGTTCAGATAGATTTTAAATTGATTTCATTACAGTGGCACACGTTTTCCACCATAGACCAGGCCTTGTCTGGGAATGAGGATCATTCCTGAACCTCTGTTACTGGTATTTGGATTTCCCCAACACCTTGGTAACTGTCTGTAAGGTGTCTGCCATCCCTGGACTCTAGAGAAATCCATGTGCAGTGACTTGGTGCCCAAGCCGCATCTCTGAGTGAATCTAATGGGTACAAAGGGAATTTCCTTCCATGGGCTGCCAAGGAGCCAGACCCGCTCACTTTCTAGCTGCTGAGAACTGCAGGGTAAGAGCAGGTAGCATTTGAGGCATGGATCACCCTTCCATCAGTTTGGATTTTGGGATGGGATCTTGTTACACACCTACAAAATGGGTCTAAGGTAAAATATATTCAGGCCTGTTATGGAGTCAGACGTCACTCCCACCCTCTAGTCCCTTTTGGGCTGAGCTCCCAACCACCAGGTTGTGGTTCTGTGGGCTATCCCCATAATGGGGCCCCCTGGGAACTGGGGCTCCTGAGGGGACTTTTGGGGAATTGGTGGAATTGCCTCTATAGCAGCTCTGTGTGTGGGGTCTGTAACTGGCTTTGTTTTCTTTGTTATCCAGAGGAGATTGCCAAGCACAAGGGACCACCTGTCTTTACCCAGGAGGAGAGGTACAAAATGGTGCAAGCTATCAAGTGGGTGGATGAGATTGCTCCAAGAGCTCCCTATGTCACCACGCTGGAAACCCTGGACAAGTATAACTGTGACTTCTGTGTGCACGGCAGTAAGTGTTCTGGCTGCTCTGTCAGGGTTGGGTGCTCTGTATAGCTAAGGGGCCAAGTGCAGGGAAGGGCAGGTGGGTTCAGCTCTAGTTCTGCTGCGCTCATTCCCTCTGTTAGATCATTTACTGCTTCTGTGTGAACAGAAAAGTTCCTTCCCCATCCTCGATGCTATAGCTTCTCCAAGGCACAGTGATGTCAAAGGGGAATATGAAATAACTGAGTTTAACTAGAAATGTGACAGAACAGCAGCAACTCCAGTGTCTCTGCTAGAGATTCAGGGCTCAGTTCCTTGCAGTACAGCCTTGTATTTCACCATGTAACAAGGGGAGGATATGGAACTGCTTCATACTAGGGAAGGGGAAGATTTTGAGACATTCAGCTATGCAGGCTCTCCCAGCTCACAGGTCTGCTTGGGACATAGGCAGGAGCACTATTGCTGCAGGTGGTTGTAATCACTGCTTCCAGAGCCATGATCAGAAACTACAGAACCCCGGGGTTGGAACCCATTCATTTCCCTGTTCTGTGGGACTTGCACTTTCTGGGTGGGGTGGCCTCTTTTGCTGAAGGGCTCAGAAAGAAGCAGGACAGGAATTCTGAGAGGAACCTCCTCTGGAATTTTACCTCTGTATATGGTATTGGGGAGACTGCTACTGGAATACTGCGTAGAGATTTGATGTGCACATTTTTAAAAGAATGTTGAAAAAAATGAAGAGGGTGCAGCAAAAAGCCACAGAGAGGATTTGAAGACTTAAGAAATATTTTTGTTGCAGAGGGTTACTTACGTGATTAGGCTAGCCTAACCCAGGTACCACGTGTGACTTGTCTGTCTTCTAGGCACGTGGGAGAGTTTAGGAAGCAATGCCTGAGTTAACTCTGCAGTGAAGATTCCTTACAGGCAGAGACTTGCAGAGCTCAATCTGTTCAGCTTCTCAAAAAGAAGATCAAGAGGTGACTTGACCTCAGTGTATAAGTAACTTAATGGGGAGGAAATGCTAGGTACCAAAGTGCTTTTTAATCTAACAGAGATCGGCAGAACAAGAACCAGTGGCTGGTAGCTAAACCCAGACACATTCAAGTGAGAAAGAAGGCACAAATTTTTGACAGTGAGGGTGATTTAACCATTGGAACAAACTACCAAGGGATGTGAATTTGTGATCTGTTGATGACTTCAAATCAAGACTGGATGCCTTTCTGAAAGACATGCTTTAGGTAGACACAAGTTATTGGGCTCAGTATAGGGGTAACTGGATGAAATTCTATGGACTGTTATACAGAAGGTTAGACTAAATGATTTTTAGAATCTATTAATCTGCTTTCCTCCCAGGTCAGGGAAGAGTGGCAAACTCCCAACTGTTCCATGGTATGGAAGAGGTTGGCTGTGGGTACACCATGATTTAGAGCAGAAGCATGAAGCTTTTGCACCTGTTCTGACCTGTGTGCTGGTCACACTCAGTCATTGCGTTCCCCACTTCCCCAGCTGCTCATTCGATTTGCACAGGGCGTAGAAGGGGATGGTGCTCTAATGCTTCTGTCTCTCTGTAGATGACATCACACTAACTGTAGATGGCAAAGACACCTATGAAGAGGTGAAGGCAGCTGGGAGATACAGGTAACTCTTTGCCACTCCTGTTCTTGTCCTGTTCTAATCAGACCTGCTGGGAATTCCTGTTTAAGCCAGAGGGTGTGGAGCTCAACTGAAATGCTGGTGTCTTCAAGTTGCATCTTCACCTTGTCTTTATTAGCTGTGGTGTATCCCTGCTGCTTTAGTTACCCTTACTAATGTGGCCTCCAGGAGGCACTGCAGGCAACAGCTGGCTGACCCCCCATCCTATAGATAGCACGGGGCTGTTGCTGTCCCCAGGGAGCTGTAAGGCATGTGACACTGAAGTCATGGACTGCTGTCTGCAGTGCTGGGGAGTTGCACAAGGTGAGTCTTCACAGGAGCTGCATACACTGAGTAGTGAGCAAAGGGAGCAGGGAAGTGCAGAGACTCAGATAGGCAAATGTTCTTTTCCATGTGACATGCTACGTGGGGGAAAGGGCCTCTCCCAGCCTCAGCCCCTGGTTTGGCAAGTTTCATTAATGTTCCTGCAGATTGAGGGGACTGCTGCTTCTACATCCTTAAGTTATCCTTTGCTTGTTTTCTTGCAGGGAATGTAATCGCACCCAAGGAGTGTCCACTACTGATCTGGTTGGTCGCATGTTGCTCATGACCAAGGCTCACCACAGCAACATAGTGAGTCAGACGGGTTGGGTTTGGGGCATTTCCCTGTGCCTTTGCTTAGCCAATTTCTCATGAGTCACCTTTCTCCTGAATGGCAGAGCTGAGCTCCTGGATCTGTTGCACAGAATGTTGATGGGTTTTGCAAGCAACAAGTGGGCAGGGCTGGCTGAATCCCCTGCTTATCTTCCTCAGACCTCCGTGAAGTAGGGCCGCCTGAGAGGGTAGCGGCTACACTCTGCATTGGTCTGCAGGGGACTCCAGGCTTGGTCCCTCAGCACCAAGAGGCAGCATGGAGGGGAACATGTGCCTCTTTCCAGTGACCTCTTTGAGTGAATGACAATCTCTACAGAGACACCATCCTATTCTTGGCTGTAGAACAGGATGCTCTGGAGATTCCAGGAGGAAGCTGCCCCTTTGGGGCCTATTGTTATTGCTGGGTGTTGCCATGTATGGGCAAGATCAGGGTCAGATGCTGAGCCAAGCTCTCTCTGGCTTTTGAGCCAGGTCACAAGGTTTGAGTATTAAATGCTGATAAATCAATTGATGCAGGATTGGCATCTGGTGCCTAGGCTCCCCTATGCTTTTGCTAGCAGGAGCTTGTTTTGGGCTGAGAGATCCACCTCAGAATCAGCATTCTGATTCTCCTCTTCCTCTGTGCAGGATGAAGACCTGGATTACCGGAAGCACAAGGATAACTTTGGGAAGGTGAGTGTGTAGGTTCCAGGCAGTGGGGAGCCAGCACTTGGTGGTGGCACATGTGGACCTGTTGAGGAGGATTCCACATGTGCTTTACAGTTTGCAGTATAAGGTGGTCTTCCTGCCCAGTGACAATCAAAGCAAACCCCCGCCAGGCCTATAAAATATCTGCAGTAGCCTCTGAAGTGGGTTTGGGAAGCTGGGTGGACTGAGCTGTGACTGTAAACACAGCAGAGGTCTGCAGTACTCATTGAGCACCTTGCTGCGTCTCTTTCCTGCTCATAAATTTCATTTTTCGCCACCTTTCCATGGTTCCCAGGATCTTTCTCTTGAGCTGTGTTCCCACCAAGGAGAGACACTGCTAAATGATGTTCCTTTTAAACTAAGTTTGCTCAGAAGAGATTGGGTGTGAGGCATGCTGTACTTAAGTGCACAAATTCAATTTCATCCCTTATTGGTGCACCCAGATTACATGTACAATCCATAGTGATTTTTGTACTCAGTTCAGAAAAATTGGGACCCACAAGTCCAACCTTCAACCAGCAAAATGCTCCTGACGCTACAGCTACTTTCAGCCTGTCACACTGACATTTCTCTGGCTATTTCTGATGAACAAACTGGTCCGGCCCCCTGGGTTTGTGAAAATGTGGGTTATGTTATCAGACCCCCACATTCCTGGCTCTGCAGCTGGAACATTGCCCAGAAGAACTTGCTCCCATGCTCTGGATTTTACCTTGTCCATCGTCTGGATAGACTGGTTTTTGTTATTTTAAACTTTGTACTCTTCCAGAGTCTCTAAGGTATCCCCTTCATCACAGCTAATCACTGGCTGTAGGATTTGGGGGGCTTCATGCTCCCTGAAAGCATCTTGAGACATGCAGGCACCCTATTGATTCATTACATAGCATCCCTTCTGGGGGGAATGTTGTCCCTGGAGAACGTCCCTATTCTTAACTAAGTTCTCTTCATACTTTTTTAAGCCTTTAGAACTGTTGGCATCGGGTTTCCAAAGTAAATGCAAATGAGCTGGTGATTAAATCTACTGCTGTTTCACCATCCTGCCACACAGCGGGGCTAAAACTCTGTCCTCCTGAATTGTGCTCACATTGGACTTGGTGAGCCGCAGGACGTTTTGCTGTTTGGTTTATTGGTTTTGGATGTTCTCATTTTAATAATTGATTTAGAATCCTGTCTTGCCTGATGAAAGAGTGGGTGAGTGGGGGGCTTTGTGGTAGGCAGGGCTAGGGCAGGCCTGTTCCATTTCATAGAATCATAAGACTGGAAGGGACCTTGAGAGGTCATCTAGTCCAGTCCCCTGCCTCATGGCAGGACTAAATATTATTTAGACCATCCCTGACAGGTGTTTGTCTAATCTGCTCTTAAAAATCTCCAATAATGGAGATTTCTCAACCTCCCTAGGCAATTTATTCCAGTGCTTACCCAGCCTGACAGGAAGTTTTCTCTAATGTCCAACCTAAACCTCCCTTGCTGCAATTTAAGCCCATTGCTTCTTGTCCTATCCTCAGAGGTTAAGAAAACAAACTTTTCTCCCTCCTCCTTGTAACAGCCTTTACATATTTGAAAACTGTTATCATGTCCCTGCTCAGTCTTCTCTTTTCCAGACTGAACAAATCCAATTTTTTCAATCTTCCCTCATAGGTCATGTTTTCTAGACCTTTAATCATTTTTGTCGCTCTTCTCTGGACTTTCTCCAGTTTGTCTACATCCTTCCTGAAATGTGCCACCCAGAACTGGACACAGTACTCCAGTTGGGGCCAAATCCGTGCGGAGCAGAATGGAAGAATTACTTCTCATTTCTTGCTTACGATATTCCTGTTAATACATCCCAAAATGATGTTTGCTTTTTTTTGAAACTGTGTTACGCTGCTGACTCATAGTTAGCTTATGATCCACTGTGACCCCCAGAGCCCTTTCCACAGTACTCCTTGCTAGACAGTGATTTCCCACTTTGTATGTATGCAACTGATTGTTCCTTCCTAAGTGGAGTACTTTGCCTTTTTTCTTATTGAATTTTATCCTATTTAGTTCAGACCATTTCTCCAGTTTGTCCAGATCATTTTGAATTTTAATCCAATCCTCCAAAGCACTTGCAATCCCTCCCAGCTTCGTTTCTTTGCCTGCTAAATTAATATACCAGGCTTAGTCTGCCCTGTTGCTCATTCCCCTCCCCCCGTTTTCTTTCAAGCATCTCCTTATGAGGCTCTTGGTGGAGCTCAGAGACTAGCTAGCAGAGATGGGGCAGAAGAGCCATTGTGTGAATATGGGGAGGTGGTCATGCCTGAATACTGAATCCCAGGAACTAAGGAATGCAAGCTGCTGCTAGCCAGGTTTCCTGCTTGGCTTTTTGCCAGTATCCTCCTCCTACAGCCCTACCCTTCAGCTGTCTCTCGGGCTACTTATGTGATACCCATATCCCATTTGAACCTGCTTTGTGCTATTGGGACTGAAACCTTGTTCTCCTTTGCTTAGGGCCCTAAAGGTCACAGCCCCTGGACTGGAGTCTCTCAGTTCCTGCAGACATCCCAAAAGATCATCCAGTTTGCATCTGGGAAGGAGCCGCAGCCTGGAGACACCATCATCTATGTGGCTGGAGCTTTTGACCTGTTCCGTATCTTTAGACTCTCTGCTGCCTAGACAGGAATGGGTAGGGAAGGCTGTGGCCTCTGTCTCTCTTACATTTGTCCAGTGAAGCAGAGGGTTAGGACTGTGCACTGCCTCTTCCTTTTTTCTCTGGAGAGAACGAGGGGAAGGAACAGGGCTCTTCAACTGATGGCTTTTTGTTCAGTCACAGGGAAATGAGCTTGAGAAAACAGCTGCAGCTCCATTTAAGTGATGGATTTACAGCTAACAGGGCTTGAGGAGTGAAGATGGTTGGACCTTCCGAGATCTCCTTTATTCCCCTCTTAAAAGCTACCTGTCACAGTGACCAAGTGAAGCTGTTCAGGGACTGCTGAACGCAGTGTGCAGTAGGGTCAGCCAATGGTGTGGATCAGCCTGTGAGAATATTTTTCTTTCCCTGTTTGTCCCAGTCTGCAGGGCTGGGCCAGTTTCCACAGAGCTCCTAAAGCAGTTATAAATTTTTGGAAGAGGCTAAATAAAATCAGATTAACACAATTAATGGCTGGGAAGGTGTTTGGGTCGGTGCCCAGAGTTCATGGGATGGGGGCAGGGGGGAAGAGGGCAGATGCCCATGGCACAAGGGCAGCAAATAACAAAAGTTCCTCAGGTTTTCTATCTCTTACTTCAGCTTCTTAGCATCACTCTCCTCCCGCGCCGCGCCCCCCACCCCCCACCCCCCCGAGCTGTGATGCTGGTCCCACATCCTTAACAGAAGCCATAGACATTGGGCACGTGGATTTCCTGGAGAAGGTACATCTGCTGGCTGAGAGACCCTACATCATTGCTGGGCTGCACTTTGATCAGGTCAGTATGGAGTGCTGCTTAAAGTCCTGGCAGAGAGCAGTCCTGGTGGCCAGGTCCTCTATTTGGGCTCAGAGCAGAAGGGATGCCTGTTTCATCCTCGTTGGGGGCCATGCTCTCTGAGCCAGACAGATTGTTCTCTGGAAGCTCTCAGGAGAGAGTCACAGTCCTGCACAGTGGGAGAATGCGTTTCATGTAGGGAGGGACATAGGGAAATGGTGGAGGGGTCATCTCTTGCCCTAATGGAGACTGCTGTGCTTTGCCCATAGGAAGTGAATCGCTACAAAGGGAAGAACTATCCCATCATGAACATCCACGAGAGAACTCTTAGCGTCCTGGCATGCAGGGTGAGTGCCTGGCTAGAGTTCTGCTTCTTGAATTAGACTCTGCTGTCCTGTTCTACAGCCAAAGTGCCTTGGGCTAGGGTTGGTAAATTGACTAATATTATTGATGTCAAACATGGTAAGATGTTTTAAAGCACTGATTTATTAGAACAATAATAAAAGAGTAGGACTTTATGGCCTCCAGTAGGCTTAGCTTTAGACAGATGCATATGCCTAATTACAAAAATCAAGTTACCCGAGTTATTTTAACTCAGAAAAACATGAAATACAATGGTATGAAGCTGTAAAAAATGAAAGCGTGGCACCATGATGCAATCAAAACAGGAGGGCTCTGCCCCCATCAGGGTATTCCTGCTGGAATATTTGACTGTATTGAAATATGGTCAAATAATAGGTAGTAATTGACCAGTCAGGTGACTTTAACTGACCCAGCTTGCCAAGCCTACGTTGGACTACCTTCTCATAAGATGCCTGATGAGCTAAGTAGGGGCAGACTCAGTCAGTGTCAGATGTTGGCATTCAGGTAGGAAGCCGGTATTGGCATTCAGGTAGTTGGCACAACTTCTGTCAAGGCACTATTGAATCAGTGCTTCAGCTTAATGCTATAAAGGTAAAACCAAGGCTATGATCACTTGTCATTAAAGATCTCATGGCGAAGAGTCGGGATGTTAAACGCAGTGTCCTAGACAAGCATCATTGTGCACTGTGGAAAGGTTGCTGTATTCTTCTAAAGAAGTGGCTGCACTTTGCACTGGTTGAAAGGATTCCTGTAGCACTCTAGGAATCTCTGATTAAAGGAGCTCCAGAAATACTTTTCCCTGGGTCATTCATCTGTGGGTATGCTGTGTGCATACAACCAGAATTAATGTAGGAAACATGTTTATTTGCTCTTAGCTTAAAATAAACCTTTTACGCTTAGTTCACATAGCACAATCACGGTTGCAGTTCTCCAGCAGCGAGAAGCTGAAGTACTATCCTCCTATCAGGTTCCTGGTGTCAGCCACTGTGGTGCAAACTCATTGCATATTGGCTTCACCACTAGCCTGTTGCTACTTGGAGAACTATAGTGAGGCCCAGGCTTTTTAGAGGAGAGAAGGATCTTGTATTATGTTCACTGGCTGTAGAGCCTTCTTTCCAAATAGTGCAGTTCCCCTATTCAGATCCCCAAATACACACAACTGAGCAGCTGGACTGCTATTGGGGGATGGGCCAGACTCTACTTTCTTGGGTCTGGAATCATGCTTGGCTTCTCCTTCTTCAGTATGTGTCTGAGGTGGTGATTGGTGCCCCATACGCAGTTACTGCCGATCTGCTGGATCACTTCAAGGTGAGTGCCAACTCCTCTTTCACATACACACACACGCAGCCAAGAATGAATGTGAGGTGCTACTTGCTGGACTGTGTCTGTGCATGCTGAGGGTGGAGCAGGGTGGGCAGAGCTAAGGACTCTGTTGGCTAAGGTACACTGTGGCATTGGGAAGCACTTAGGTGTGGGGGAGTTGGCACAACACCAACCAATGTGTAAATGTCTCCTCTCATGACTCTGTGGTGCTTTTGTCAACCTTTAGGGGGTGAGCTGTTGGCTTTGGTGCTTTGCCAGGTTGCCCCTGCAGTGGGCATAGAGTTTGGGGCAAGTCCCCATCTGGTTCCAGTAGTGCTGATGTGGAGAAGTGGCACTTTCAGAAAGGAATTTATATAGTGACCATGTGCTCATCTCTCCAGGTGGAAGTTGTGTGTCATGGGCTGACTGAGGTGGTGCCAGATAAGGACGGTTCCGATCCTTACCAGGTGAGCCTCCAGAAGCTGCTACTGACCCCATTTATGCTGAATATGGCATGGCTGTGGTGATACTCCACAGCTGAGTGTGCAGGCTGCATAGTGTGTCACCCAAACTAGCTCCTGGCAGGAGACTCTGGCTTCTATCCTCCCCTGATGTAGCTGCAGCATCAGAACTGACAGAACACCCAGAATGGTTCCTTTCCATTAGTCATTGTTTTGTTCTGACTTGTTTTGTTGCCTTTATCATAGAGTGGAAAATCCTCTAATCTCAGCTCTGCTACGCCAGCCTTGGGCAGCTAACCTGTGGAGGGCCCAGTTCACTTTTTGCCTTTTCACCCATGCAGCTTGTGGGCTTTCAGTGGAGATTTTCTTTGGTTCCTAAGAGAGGATTCTATGTCTTGTGCCAGGCTAGGGGCCCTCAGGACCTGCCTTGGATTCTGCTCATTGTTCACTCACTGGGCTTTAAATCCAAAGACCTTGATGTTCTTCCTCTCTTAGCCTGCTGTGTTTGTTTGCAGGAGCCCAAGAGACGTGGCATTTTCCAGCTGGTGGACAGTGGCAGCAACCTCACTACAGATCTGATTGTGCAAAGAATCATTAAGAACAGGTTGGCAGCTCCAGATTCTTCTACTCACATTTACCGTAGTGAACAGACAGGAGGAGGAAGGTTTTGTGGTTGAAGCACAGAATCGGGAGTTAGGAGACCTGGTTTCTGTTCCCAGCTCTGCCACAGATTTATTTTGTAACTTGGAGAAAGTCACTTAGGGCCTGATTTCTAAAACTGTACATGAAAATGAGTAGCTAGACTGTCCATTTACATGCATGCCCATTTATGTAACTCTGCAGCTGAGCACACAAATGTAGATACCTTACCTCATCTCTAAAATGAATGTAGTTCCTACCTCCCAGTGAGGCTTTAACTCATTCAGTCTTAAAGCACTTTAGTGCCCTCTGTTTGAGTTTCTCACAGAAGCCTGTGTTTTACTTATTTACTGTTCTTATTAAATGTGGAGAGGTAGGAATTCCCCTGCTGTGGGGAACTCATGATGCTGTCACCTCTGGCCAGCTGTTGGCATTTTCCCTTTCAAGCCTAAGCCTTTCATTTTCAAGTACCTTGGCTAGAGTCATTAGTAAATCCTAGTTTGGTAGTTTTGGCAAAGTGAGCCACCTGTTTTAGGAGGGGCTAAGACTGGAATGGGGCTGAGCAGGACTGAGGCTTTGCCAGAGCTGTGTATGGATTTCAGGATCATCTTTGTGAGCAGTATAATAGACCTGGTTATTTTACCATTTCATTAGGTGTGTGTCCTGGATCTGCCCCTTTCCTTTGCACTGCACATGAGCAGTTTCTTGTATTTGGTGTATGCTGCACATCATAGAATCTCTCGGCTTTCATGACTTGGCAGGGACAGAGGCGGGGGTGGGGGAGGGAAAACAGCTTATTGCAATCTAAGTTGTGGTGCCTTTGCCTGCACTGCATAATGCTAACTACTTGCTAGGCTGAGTTAGGGCTGTGGCTCTACAGGGGACTTACAGTAAAGCTTCTGAAGTGCCAGCTGGTCAAAAGAAGGGCTGTGGGCCCCCTTATTCCAGGCTAGGCAAAGGCTGCTGGGAATATTGGTGGATGGGCGAGTGGGAATTTCATGGAATCTCCTGCTTGTTGCAGGTTGGAGTTTGAAGCCAGGAACCAGAAGAAAGAAGCAAAAGAGCTGGCTGTGCTGGAGGCCATGAAGAAAATGGAGGAAGAGGAGCATGAGAAAGGCCTGCAGGGCTAGGATGATTGAGGAAAAAGTGTGTGGAGGGGAGAGCACAGCAGTGTTCTCTCTTCTGGAGAAGCAAATCAAGCCTTTCTAGGGCATACCCTAGGCAAGGACAGTGCTGCTGGCCCCAACAAGGCATCTATCTTCTCGCACATTCTTCCCTCTTCAGATCCTACTGCAGATTGTGCAGAGATGACCAGCTGGGATGCTGCTTTGTAGTTTTCTCTTAATCAGCCCCAGCCACCTCCTTTCCGAGGAGGAGATTTGTTTTCCCCCTTTAAAGGAAGTTTTAATTCTATTGAATGTTTGAACATGTTGTGGTTTTACCTTCTGCCAGTTCTGGCTTCTGACACGTGGGAAGTGCTGTGCCCTCTGCAGGACTCTGCTCCCCTTGCTGTGGCATTTTGGTTGGTTGTGCTGTTTGGAGTCTGTCTGCTTCAGATCATCCTTTCAGTTTTTCTGCTATCAACAAGAATTTTACAAATTGAAGAGTCTACTGCTGCCCAAACCCTTGATCTTGACTTCTGAGCACCTAGCATTTGTAGTGAGAGCTTGTGGGTGCTTAGCGTCTGTGAGAATCATTCAGGCCCTTACCCTGTAGCAGTGTCCCTCACAGTTGATACAGAGCATCAGTTGCTGTCTTTGGGAGACAAACTCCAGCTAAGGTGTGTGCTGAGCTACTTGCTCTGTACATGGGCAGGTGCTGGGAATAGGCCATTCCCTTATGAAGTGCTCAGATCTGCTTCTGCTCCTTTGGTGCTGGTTCAAACAGCTTAGGGAAAGACTCTCTATGGTGCCTGTGGCTGGTGCTAATGCATTGCCAGCTTCCATACTGAGAAACAGTGGCTCGGTGACCTGGGAAAGAGCGGTGGGATGGGGTAGGCAGTGCAGCTAGCAGGAGCATGGGGGGAGGTCTCTGTGCCAATAGTTCCCTAAGGGGAAGCAGGGAGGCTATGAGCTACACTAAGCAGGTGCTTTCCCTGGGCCCCTCTTCCTACAGCAGCAAGGGTGTGGACTTTAGTCCTCACTACACTGGGTTTTCTCCTTGCCCTTGCTGCCCGTTACAGCTTGCGGGCTGCTGTCTCCCCTGTATCCTAACCAGGGAGCGGGCCGTCCACCTGCCCCTGCATGTGAGTGGGAGCGCTGCACCGTGGCTGGGGAGTAGCAGGGCGCTGGGTCTCACCTTAGGCGGGCTGCACAGTGCTGCCCGCCTGGCCATTTTCTGTCCGTTGCTGTTGTACGTTTGGTGGAAGTTAATAAACTCATTGAGCTGTTTGGGTGTATGAGTGGCCCCATGCGGGGGTGGGGCAGGGGATAGGCTGGAGCAGTGAGCCAATGCCTGACCGGCCCGCCTAGGCCCCGGCTCCCGGCGGTCCGGAGAGCCCCGTGCCGGGCAAGGGATGCCCGCTCCCCAGCTGGCCTGGGCAGACCCTGCAGCCTCTGGCCCGTGGTGGCAAAGTCTGAAAAGTTCCTGGGGCCGGGCCCATGGGGCTCTGCCTTAGCTTTGGGGGCGCCATGCAGCCTGCAGCCGCCTCATCCAGGGGGAGCTGTACGAGCAGCCGAAGTGGGAACTGGGTACGGTGCGGATCCTGCTGCTGAGTGAGAACGTGGGAGGCCCTGGGCCCCGCTCCCCAGCTCTCGGGCCGCGCCCCCCGGGGCCCGTCTCCCCAGGGCCCAGCTACGTTCCAGTCTCTCTCCCCATCCTCCTGACTCACTGCAGCTCCTCTTCTCCCCACAACTCCGGGTTCCAGGGTAGGTTCCAGTTTCCCTACTGCCCCCCCCTTGCCCGCCCAGGTATGTTCCTGGCCTCCCCCCACCCCAAGGCTATTCTTTCCTGCCATCCTGTAAATTCCTGACTTGGTCCCCTCCCGTCCTGGTTCAGTCACACTGGGTTCCTGCCCTGCAGGCGGTGCAGAATGTGGCAAGAGTACACTGGTGAAGCAGATGAAAATCATCCACAGCCAGGGGTTCAGCCCGGAGGAGCTAGCCGACTTCAGGGTGATTCTAGAGTGTGGGTCCCCTCTTCCCCTGTGTCCAGGTCTGGATTTCCCAGCCTCTCTCTTGGGGGAGTGGGATGTGGGGTCCCGGCCAGGATCGGGTCTTATCTTGCCCTCGACAGAGTGGAATGAGCAGCCAGAGACACTTCTGGTGCGTGAGTGGGAATGGTGCTGGCCTGGGCTTGTCTGCCTGGGATGTGCTCAGACATCAGCCTGGCTGCTATCAGGGTTGGGGCTTGAATTGGGCAGGCCTTGGGGGACCCCTCCCAAAAGCCCAGCTGTCCTGTGGTGCTAGTGCAGCCATCTGGAAACCCCCCTGGGGGCTGTTGGCCTCAGGACACTTTCATGTCAGTGCTGGATGGGGGCAGGAATTTCCCCCTTTGTGCAGGTGGGTGGGACTTTCCTTGCTGGCTTTGCGCTCTCCTCCCTCGAGAAAAGCCCTGTTCTGGTGTTGGCCTCTTGGCACTCAGGGACCACTTGAGCCTCTCAAGATGTAAGATGGCAGCAACCAAGGTTGATACAATTGTGGGCAGTATAAGCATCATGCCCCGGAGCAGGGGACATGCTCCAGTTCAACCCCAAGTCAGGGGGCGCGCTAGTGTTATGTACATAGTAGGGAAGAGTAGTTCCCTCCATGCAGGGGTCACAGATGGGTTCTCTGCCCTGTGCTTTGTGGGAGGTCGGACAATGGTCTCTTCTGCCTTCAACATCTATGGTCTGTGTCTTCAAATTTCCTAGTGATTTGGGGGCCAGCTTGAGTCACCTTAAAGATGTTCAAGAAGTGCTGAGCACCCCCCTTGGAAAGCCAGGCTCCTTTAAGGGCCTCCCACTTGCACTCAAAGGATGAGTCACTCTGGAAAATGGCGTGTGTGCAGCTCTGGCGGGGAGACCTGAATCTTGCACTCGGTTCTGGGTCTCTTGGTGCCAGAGGCCTCCAATCCCAGAGTGTGGAGGGAACAGTTACTTGCTCCGGCGAGACACCCGCACCCCAGGAATGTTGGGTTCAGTTCCAAACACCAAAGTACTAGAACAGGGGTTCTCAAACGGGTTCAGGATCCCTCAGGGGATCACGAGCTGTCAACCTCCAGCCCAAACCCCACTTTGCCGCCAGCATTTATAATAGTGTTAAATATATAAAAACGTGTCTTTAATTTATAAGGGGGGTTGCACTCAGAGGCTTGCAATATGAAAGGGGTCAGCAGTACAGAAGTCTGAGAACCCCTGGACAAGAAAGACATTGACAAACTTGAAGGAGTTCAGAGAAAGCAACATGAAGGCACAGCTGTGGGCTGGGTCTGAGGAAGATCCAGCAACAAGAAGAAAGCCAAGGAAAGTGTGGGCCCCTTACTGAATGAGGGAGGCAAGCTAGTGACAGAGGATGTGGAAAAAGCTAATGTACTCAATGCTTTTTTTGCCTCTGTTTTCACTAACAAGGTCAGCTCCCAGACTGCTGTGCTGGGCAACACAAAATGGGGAAGAGATGGCCAGCCCTCTGTAGAGATAGAGGTGGTTAGGGACTATTTAGAAAAGCTGGACATGCACAAGTCCATGGGGCCGGACGAATTGCATCCGAGAGTGCTGAAGGAATTGGCGGCTGTGATTGCAGAGCCCTTGGCCATTATCTTTGAAAACTCGTGGCGAACGGGGGAAGTCCCGGATGACTGGAAAAAGGCTAATGTAGTGCCCATCTTTAAAAAAGGGAAGAAGGAGGATCCTGGGAACTACAGGCCGGTCAGCCTCACCTCAGTCCCTGGAAAAATCATGGAGCAGGTCCTCAAAGAATCAATCCTGAAGCACTTAGAGGAGAGGAAAGTGATCAGGAACAGTCAGCATGGATTCACCAAGGGAAGGTCATGCCTGACTAATCTAATCGCCTTTTATGATGAGATTACTGGTTCTGTGGATGAAGGGAAAGCAGTGGATGTATTGTTTCTTGACTTTAGCAAAGCTTTTGACACGGTCTCCCACAGCATTCTTGTCAGCAAGTTAAGGAAGTATGGGCTGGATGAATGCACTATAAGGTGGGTAGAAAGCTGGCTAGATTGTCGGGCTCAACTGGTAGTGATCAATGGCTCCATGTCTAGTTGGCAGCCGGTGTCAAGTGGAGTGCCCCAGGGGTCGGTCCTGGGGCCCGTTTTGTTCAATATCTTCATAAATGATCTGGAGGATGGTGTGGATTGCACTCTCAGCAAATTTGCGGATGATACTAAACTGGGAGGAGTGGTAGATACGCTGGAGGGGAGGGATAGGATACAGAAGGACCTAGACAAATTGGAGGATTGGGCCAAAAGAAATCTAATGAGGTTCAATAAGGATAAGTGCAGGGTCCTGCACTTAGGATGGAAGAATCCAATGCACCGCTACAGACTAGGGACCGAATGGCTCGGCAGCAGTTCTGCGGAAAAGGACCTAGGGGTGACAGTGGACGAGAAGCTGGATATGAGTCAGCAGTGTGCCCTTGTTGCCAAGAAGGCCAATGGCATTTTGGGATGTATAAGTAGGGGCATAGCGAGCAGATCGAGGGACGTGATCGTTCCCCTCTATTCGACACTGGTGAGGCCTCATCTGGAGTACTGTGTCCAGTTTTGGGCCCCACACTACAGGAAGGATGTGGATAAATTGGAAAGAGTACAACGAAGGGCAACGAAAATGATTAGGGGTCTAGAGCACATGACTTATGAGGAGAGGCCGAGGGAGCTGGGATTGTTTAGTCTGCAGAAGAGAAGAATGAGGGGGGATTTGATAGCTGCTTTCAACTACCTGAAAGGGGGTTTCAAAGAGGATGGCTCTAGACTGTTCTCAATGGTAGCAGATGACAGAACGAGGAGTAATGGTCTCAAGTTGCAATGGGGGAGGTTTAGATTGGATATTAGGAAAAACTTTTTCACTAAGAGGGTGGTGAAACACTGGAATGCGTTACCTAGGGAGGTGGTAGAATCTCCTTCCTTAGAGGTTTTTAAGGTCAGGCTTGACAAAGCCCTGGCTGGGATGATTTAACTGGGACTTGGTCCTGCTTTGAGCAGGGGGTTGGACTAGATGACCTTCTGGGGTCCCTTCCAACCCTGATATTCTATGATTCTATGATTCTAAGATAAGAGCTGAGTCTGTATGTGGTCAAGTGACCACTGGGAGGGGAGAACGGTCTGCAGATGTTGGGACGGGAGCGGGGTTCTGGGACGGGTAGAGATGAGTGCCTTGGAACAGAGCTTCTGTGTGAGAGAAGTGGTGCTATCGGTAAAGAAGCTCAGATTTTGCCACATGCGTTTAATCTGTTAAGGAAACTCGTGCATCTGCCAGGTAGAGGCACTGATGCAAATCCAGGCAGCACCTCTCCCAGCACCCTGGAAACAGTTTTTGGTTCCTAGTGGAATGGGCAAAAAGTTTCTTTATCTGTCCCCTGGACTCGTGCTCAGATTCCTTCAATTCTCCAGAGAGCCTCTTGGACTGACTCTGTGTTACTGAATAAAGAAAAGGAGTACTTGTGGCACCTTAGAGACTAACAAATTTATTTGAGATGAAGTGAGCTGTAGCTCTCGAAAGCTTATGCTCAAATAAATTTGTTAGTCTCTAAGGTGCCACAAGTACTCCTTTTCTTTTTGCGAATACAGACTAACATGGCTGCTACTCTGAAACCTGTGTTACTGAATGGCATTAACTGGAATCGGATCTCGTATGATTGTGGTGATGATCTGGACTTTGGGAACTGGAGGGCATTTGCTGCTCCCATTGCATTGGCTCCCATTCGGCACTCGCAAGTTTTCCCTTTCCTCTCCTGCCCTCAGAGTGAGTCCCTTCTGCGTTTCCCTCTCACTTTGTAGCCTGCTGTGTTGGACAATCTGCTCAGCTCCATGAAGTTTGTTCTCCATGGCATGGTGATTCTTCACATCAACCTGACAAACAGCAAGAATCAGGTAGTTGGGCTGCTGTGGGAGGGAGCACATGTCGCCTGTGTTAGAGGGCTCAACTGGAGTTGGGAGAGGGGACACAACTCCTTCAGTGAGATCCACTCTGGGGACTGATTCCAAGGGTTACTCGTATCCAAACACCTTTGTGCGCTCACATTTGGCCCCCTTCCGTGTGGTTTCTGTCATCTGCTTCCTGAGTGCCCTACCTTTGCTAGCTATCCCAGTTATAATCTGTGCAATTGTCTCCTTTCTGAGCCACATCTCCCAAGAAGGTTGCAGGGGAACAATTTGTACAGTGGGGGCGCTGAGAGCCATTGAACCCAACTGTAAACCCTTTATATGATGGAACCGCTTCAAGCCAGGGGGTGCAGCAGCTCCCCTAGCTCCAGCACCTATAAAAGTTTCTGTGTCAGGGAACTAGTACTGATCAGCACCCTGTGGTGTGGTTATGGGGTGGAGGTCGCTCTTCAGTGTTATTCCCAATCAGGGGTCTGTTGGTCTCTTAATGCAAATTTTACATGGATGTTTCCCATGCCCATTGTCCCCCTTAGTTTCCAGTGTCTGTGATTCCCCACCTCCAGTTCCTGCAGCCAGGCCTGTGTGGCAGGAAGATCAGCACATGTTCAAATGAGTTGAGGGAGGAAAGCCTTACTGAACTCACCAGAAAACAAAATGATGCAGCGAGTACAATAGTCCGTGGTGTTGAGCATATTAAATTGCATTTGTATTATGCTGCCTGTATTGTCAGGTTGCAGCAAAGCTCTGCATTGGAAGCGCAGAGTGTCACTGCAGCAGTTTGGGCATGGGGAAAGTGGAGATTTGGGTAGATGGGGTGGAGATGGGTCTTGCTAGAACAACTCACTGCTGAGACTCAGTGTCATCATTATAAAGCAGGAGAGTGCAAGCGATCTTATAGGCTCTACCTGTGTGGGGTGGGGTCACCCAGTATTGCAGAGATGTGTGCAAAGCTTATGTCCTCTTCTCCCCCACCCCTACCCCACGTATCTGTTCCGTGGGGGGGGGGGGCATAAGCTTTCGTGAGCTACAGCTCACTTCATCGGATGTATTCCAATCCATGACACAGTTGCTCTTGGAGCCAGGAGACTTGTCACTGTGGGAAAGATTTAAGATTTAGAAGGGGATTGTGATGGGGAGGGCCTGGGAAACTTTCAGGGAACCTCCTCCCCCCTCCCCTGACACATGAGCGCACGCTCTGAGCCTTCTGAGGTAAACGTCAGTCCCAGGAATGGCTTGGAGGATGGAACTGTGGGAGGCTCCATCCCTCTCTAGAGCTGAGCAGAGGGTGGCCTGGAGGCTTTGGGCCCATTCTGAAGCCTTCCTATCCCATGCTTGCCCCAAGCCAAGATGCTCCAGCAATTCCCAACTGATCTGGGTCCTTCTCTCCCTGTCCTAGGTGCATGCTCGCTCCGTGCTGTCCTGCAGCCACTGTTTGGATGAGACCCAGATGATGCTTCCCTGGGTGTCAGATGCTCTGTGCTGCCTCTGGGCTGGTGCTGGAGTGCAAGCAGCAACTAGGAGAGGCTACGAATATGGGCTCAATGACTCTGCACTCCAGTGAGTACTGCAGCCCCATCAGTGCACTGCACCGTGGCTGTCCTGCTGTGTGGGGGAGGGTTTGAGCCCAGAGCTGCTGGCCCCTCCTGCCTGTTAATCATCCTGGGTGGCCTTGCTCCATTCCCCTGCCACCTCAGCTGTGTGTGTGTTCGCAGCAAAACATCCTCTTCCCCTTCCTGTGCTACGCAGATTACCCCAGGCAGCTGCATTTTGACAGGGAGAGTGGTCCCTGTCAGTGGAGGGTCGGGAGTGGTTTGGGACCAGCTACAACAGCTGTAAAGTGACTAGAGCTGGATCAAGGCCGGGGAGAACAAAGACAAGAGCCTGCTGCAGGCTCTATGGTCTCTGCCGAGCCTGCCAGGCAGCAGTGGTTTGTAGGGGGATCCTGGTCCATTATGTTCTCTGTAGCCTCCCTGCCTGGAGTGGGGCTCTCTCTCCTGATCAGTGTCGGTTTCTGCTGCCTCTGTCTCTCCGTGAGTTCAGCTCATCCTTCCCTCACCCAGTTAGTCAACGCTGGGGAGAGCAGAGCCCTGGGCCTGGGAAAAAGGGGCCCCACATTGCACTGTGCTTGGCCCACTGCCCAGCGTCTCCTTGGGGGGTGAGGTCGTGGAGGGGCCCCACCCCACTGGTCACTGAGCTGATGAGGCCCCTGGGGCTGTGATCGGGTGTTGGGGGCTGGGCTGGAGCACGCTGCTGGTTCCATCCATCGAGGAGGACTTTGGGCTTGTTTGTGCTGGAGAGGGGTTAAGGACACAAAGCAGTGTTTCTGGGGCTGCTCCTTTGCCTATCTGTGGTGTGGGGGAGGGGGGCACTGGGAGAGAGAAGCGGACTGGAGAACCCCAAGCAGAACGGCAGCTGCATTGGCCTCGGCAGGGGCTGTGGTCGGGGGGCAGTTCCTGGGGGGTTGGTTGGACGTGGCCGATGCTTTATTCTGGACTTTTATTTTCTTGTTGTTGGTGTCTGACACCACCACATCTGCCGCTCGTCTCCTAGCCACATTTCGGTGCCTCTGCAGATCCATCAGCTGCTGCCTTGCGCCTGCTCTTGCCTCAAGCTGCCAAAAGGGCAAGTTGTGTCTTCTGAGCCACTTTGGGCCTTCCTGGAGCTCAGCGTTTGTCTTGGGGTGGGAGTGTTCCCATTTCCATATTCGTTCCCTGGTGCGGTGAGACCTGTCTGTTCTCGGCTCCCTCTGCCTCTGCCATGAAGAGTTTGTCATTAAATACAAACAACCCAACAAATGTGTCAATTCTACCCCTGGCTGAACATTTCCATAGAAAGATGCTGCCTCTGGGCCCAAACAGTTGCAATAGTTATTAAAAATGTCAATGTTCAATTTTTGCTCTCCCCAGTGCTTCGGTGCCTGCCTGCTTGTATCACTTGTTTTCTCAGGAACTTTGGCTTCTCTTGATGAGATGGAATAAACAGTGCCTGGCAGAGCTGCAGTTCCTCGCGGCCTCTTATTGTGATTCTGAGCAGAAATCTTTTTGCATTTTATATTCTTCAGTCTCCTAGTGCCTCCGGGCCCCTCTTTTTCTGTGCTTGTGTTTGCTTGTGGCCTGCGAGTCCTGGGGGGAGGGAAAAAACGTGGAGTTAAATTGGGGGAAAGGCTCATGAATTTCACGTTTGAGCTTCGATTGTTTTCAGTTTCAGAGTTGTTCTTGGAAGTTGTGGTTACTGTATGGCTCCTCTGGGGCCCTGGCTTCCAGAACGCATGCAGGTCAGTGCACCTGCTTTCAGAGTAACCGGGCACCCCTGGAGGGGGCCCCCCAGCTGTGACCAGAATAGCTGTGTTCTCTCCAACACCCATTAATGCTCCAGTGCATCCTGCTGTGGGAGCAGGGACAGGCCATAATATAAATTGCCCCCAATTCTGCAGTCAGTGGTGCCATTCCTACAATGCCAACTGCTTGAGAGAGACTGGGTCTGGGGTAGCTTTAGGGGGGGACCTGGGGCTGCATAGCATCTCTGGAGAGATCTGAGTGTTTGTCGACAAGCTCCTCTCTCCTGGGCCTTGGGACTTGTTTTGCCTCCAGCCAAAGCTGCCAGACCAGGGAAGTAGAATTAAAGGGCAGATTTTGCTGCATCCTTCTGCTGGTGCCACTGGGGAAGAGGAGAGTCTCGGCCTGAGACGGCAGCTCCTGGGTCTCTGCCTTGGCATCGCAGAAGCAATTTCAGCTCCTGATCTGAAGAATCATTTTTACTGGCTAGCCAGGCCCATTGCGGGAGAGCGTCTTGAGCTGAGTAAAGCCGGGAGAAGAAAGCATAAGCTGTTCACCGTCAGTGCTCTGGGGGTTCTGGCTGCAGCTAGTGCCAAGGACACGGGGTTGGGGAGCTGCCACATCTGTGCTGAAGCCTGGGATGCACGGGGGGCAGCAGCACTACCACTGGGTCTCCCCCAAGATGTTGGAGGGACGTGGGGGGGGGATGGACAGCCACTTGTCATTTTCCCCCCCATGGGCGGAGGATTGGGATGGGACTCTTGTTCAGAGCAGTGTTTTGGAAAGCCTGTCTATGGTGTGGAATGGCCCCTCCTGGCTGGGGAGATTAGTATGGAAATTGCGAGCACATTATTGCTGCTGGAGGGAAGTGCTTTGTGCGCTTGTCAGCCCCAGGAGAGCAGAGATTGGGAGAGTCAATAAAGTGTCACCCCTGCCTGCCGGGGAATTGACTGGGAGCTGCAGTCATTTGTGGCGCGTGTGAAATTATGGAAATGCGTCTGCAGCACCGTGGTTAGTGCTGCTTCCAAGACGGGCTGGGGGTGTGGGGGGTGGAGCCCTGGGCTGCACCAGCAGCTTCAGTGACTCTCCCGTCAGGAGCTGCCACCGACACTGCCAGGCTTTGAGCTCATCTTCCAGCCTCATCGTGGGGCTTTGTTCGTCCACAGCCTCAGCTGTAGCATGAGCCCTTGTCCAGGTGACTCCTGCTGGGCTGGGGTGGTAGATGTGTTGGCTTCTCAAGCTGCCACCCCTGGGCCCTGTGATGTTCCATCTCCCTGGCCCCAGGCCCCTCTTCTGGCCAGTGAGCTCCAGGCTTGTGGGGAACCCTAAGTTCTCAGCTGGACAGTCCTGCAATGCCTCCCTGCTTCAGGATCCCTAAGGGCAACTGGCATCTTACAGTTCAGGGGTGTATGTGGGGCTGGGCAGCAGAAGGGGCTGTGCTGAGGGACCCCAGTATCTATTGGGTGTTTGCTTTGGTTAAAGCTGCAGAGGCCTGGAGTCGGTGCAAGGCCTAGGGTGGGCCAGGGCACGGGGCCAAGCATGCTCTTTGTGGGGGTTGGTGCTGTTTTGCTTTGGAAGGAGCTGCCTGTTACCGCCGAGGGAGCTGGACCATTGGCTGGAGGCTAGAAAAGGATTTGACTTGGTTTCTTTCCTGGGGGGTTCAGGGGCCAGCCCTGGGTCAGTGAAACTGCCTCAAACACCTGTACTGGGATAGGACACAGCGTGGGCACTGGAGCTCTCCTGAGCTTGTGATGTCATTTGAAGGCCTTAAGAGAGGCCTGGGGTGGGGCAGAATGTGGGGCTGAAGGATGGCTGGGCAGTCTGGCTGGGTGAAGGAGGGGCACTGGTCAGGCTCTGTGGTGGGGGAGCTGGCTAGGGAGGTGTGGGCAGACTCTGGCAGGATGCTGTGTAGATGAGGGAGGCTATAAGGATCTCTTCCCCCGCTCTCCACAGTTTCTTTGAGAACATGGAACGGCTCATCCATCCCAAGTTCTGGCTGACGCCAAGCAACGTGCTTCGTGTCCGACTGTGCACAAATAGCATCGTTGAGACTCAAGCACCTGGTGTTCCGGTGAAATGCGTGGCCAGCATATGAGACTCACTGGGGTAAGGAGTGGCTGGATGAGTTGTGAGGAGAGCATGGGGCCAGGCCTGGCCTGGCAGCACCCAGAGCCCTGGGGAGGTGAGGCCGGAGGAAATCAGCCTGCTAAGCAGACACTTTCCCAATAGTGACTTGACTACGCTAATTAGGAGACTGGCCCTGGCCAGCAAAGCCCCACTGATTTCCCATTAATCCCTCCGGGTGGGCTTATCTGGCACGTGGCTCTCTCTTGCCTTCCCTGAGCAGCCCTGTCCTCCCACACAGAAAGCTTCTGAGTCCTTCTTGATTTGATAAAGACCTAAAACGTCTCTAGTAGCTGACAGGTTTCAGAGTAGCAGCCATGTTAGTCTGTATCCGCAAAAAGAAAAGGAGTACTTGTGGCACCTTAGAGACTAACAAATTTATTTGAGCATAAGCTTTCGTGAGCTACAGCTCACTTCATCAGATGCATGCAGTGGAAAATACAGTGGGGAGATTTTATATACAAACAGAACATGGAAGAATGGGTGTTACCATACACACTGTAACGAGAGTGATCAGGTAAGGTGAACTATTACCAGCAGGAGAGAAAAAAAAACTTTTGTAGTGATGATCAAGGTGGGCCATTTCCAGCAGTTGACAAGAACATATGAGGAACATACTGGGGGGGGGAATGAACATGGGGAAATAGTTTTACTTTGTGTAATGACACATCCACTCCCATTCTTTATTCAAGCCTAAGTTAATGGTGTCCAGTTTGCAAATTAATTCCAAATCAGCAGTCTCTCGTTGAAGTCTGTTTTTGAAGTTTTTTTGTTGAAGAATTGCCACTTTTAGGTCTGTAATCGAGTGACCAGAGAGATTGAAGTGTTCTCCGACTGGTTTTTGAATGTTATAATTCTAGATGTCTGATTTGTGTCCATTTATTCTTTACATAGAGACTGTCCAGTTTCACCAATGTACATGGCAGAGGGGCATTGCTGGCACATGATGGCATATATCACATTGGTAGATGTGCAGGTGAACGAGCCTCTGATAGTGTGGCTGATGTGATTAGGCCCTATGATGGTATCCCCTGAATAGATATGTGGACAGAGTTGGCAACGGGCTTTGTTGCAAGGATAGGTTCCTGGGTTAGTGGTTCTGTTGTGTGGTGTGTGGTTGCTGGTGACTATTTGCTTCAGGTTGGGGGGCTGTCTGGAAGCAAGGACTGGCCTGTCTCCCAAGATCTGTGAGAGCGATGGGTCGTCCTTCAGGATAGGTTGTAGATCCTTGATGATGCGTTGGAGAGGTTTTAGTTGAGGGCTGAAGATGATGGCTAGTGGCGTTCTGTTATTTTCTTTGTTGGGCCTGTCCTGTAGTAGGTGACTTCTGGGTACTCTTTTGGCTCTGTCAATCTGTTTCTTCACTTCAGCCGGTGGGTATTGTAGTTGTAAGTTGAAGAAACAGATTGACAGAGCCAGAAGAGTACCCCAAAGTTCTTGTCAGCTGCTGGAAGTGGCCTACCTTGATTATCACTACAAAAGTTTTTTTTTTCTCTCGTGCTGGTAATAACTCACCTTATCTGATTGTTCTCGTTACAGTGTGTATGGTAACACGCATTGTTTCATGTTCTGTGTGTATATAAATATACACATGCATCCGATGAAGTGAGCTGTAGCTCACAAAAGCTTATCCTCAAATAAATTTGTTAGTTTCTAAGGGGCCACAAGTACTCCTTTTCTACTAGTAGCTGAGGTGGCGGTGGGAGGGGAATACCTAACAAGGTCGAGGTGTTTGGTACTGGGATCTGGGGGCTGGCAGTGGTATCCAGACCCAGTTCCATGTGGGCAGGTTTCTGTCTGTCTCTCCACCCCACACAGCACTGACTGCTCCCTCACTGGCCGCCTCAGCAGAAGCAGCAAGAATTGATGGGCCCTGGAACGCTTGGCCCAAGAGGGGCTGGCATGCTGCTGGTGAGGGCTGGGGGCAGGTTAGAGCCTGCCTGCCCCCACTGAACACTCTTCAGTGTTCTCAAATGCAGCCCGAGGCGTTTGCTCTCCAGGGGTGGGTTGCAGACCGCTGGGGCTGGTGGGTTGCTGTGGGGGACCCCTCAGGTTGGGGGCCATTCCCTCTGCTCTCATGTGGAATAGCTGAGCGCCGGATGCGTTGGACTCCTCTGATTGTTGGGGCTCCTGCAGATGGAGGGGCTCTGGGCAGGTACAGTGAGTGGTTGTGGTTATTGTGATGAGCTGTTTGGATTCGCTGGTTTGAATCTGACCATCCCGAGACCCTGCCCTGAGGGCACAGTCCCTGTTTCTGTGCTGCTGCTTGCTGTGAGGCGCGGTTACTGAGGCACTAACCCAGCAACTGGAGCGGGAAGATGCTGCTGCATCTGACATGGCCTGGGCCACGCATAGAGCGTCTAAACCACGGTGCCTCTCTCGTAGGGCTGGGAGTTTCTTCTGGTTTTGAGTAGCTGCTATAACTTTTGGCGTGAGCCCGACTCTCAGCTCTCCCAACACGTCCCACAGCCCAGAGCGTGGCTGCTGCCCGGAGCCCCCCAGGCCCTTGGGAAATGTGGCAGACACCAGTTTTAAGCTCTCCCTGCTCTCTCATCCCTGTTGTCCCCAGCTGGTAGGTGCCAGGCCGAGGTGCTGGTATCCCTGTTGGTGCCAGTCTCTGGAACCAGAGGGGAGCTGGGCAGAGCCTGTCCCTGTGCCGCCAGTGACTCTGGGCACAATTGCTCACCAGGGAATGGCGCCAGGTTTATAAGCTCTGGACTGGGCTGTAATTTGCCAGTTGCAGTCTGGCAGTAATTTTCCACTGGCTCATTTGAGCATCAACTGCCATCTGGAGAGAGCTGATCACTTGTGTTTGTCACTCACTGACTTGGGCACCAGGGCTGCAGAGCTGGTTCCGTGGAAATGGAAGGTGCAGGGAGCCTGCCGTCTAGCAGCCTGTGCTTTCCACATAAACTCTCCTGAGCAGGTTGGGTGGGACTGGGGCTGCTGTTGAGGGCCCGGGCTGGGGCTCCAGTGGATGGAGTGATGGTTCTCCTAGGGCCAGAGCTGTGGGGCTGTTACTGGGGGTAGGCAGTAGGTCTGGTGAGTTTGAGAACGTCCCCAGTGGCACATCACTCACTTGGTGCTTGCTGTGGATCCACTAAAGCGGGGCTTTTCAACCTTTTTCTTCATGAGGTCCACCCAATGTGCTATAAATTCTCCATGGCCCACTTGTGCCACAATAACTGGTTTGCTGCATATGAAAGCCAGGGCTGGCATTGTGAGATAGCAAGCAGGGCATTTGCCTGGGAACCCCCCACCACTGCGGGCCCTGCAAGGCTACATTGCTCAGGCTTTGGCTTCAGCCCCAATGGTGGGGCTTTGGCTTTCTGCCCTGGGCCCCAGTGAGTCTGATGTTCGCTGTGTTTAGTGGACTCCCTGAAACCTGCTTGTGGCCCCCTAGGGGACCCCAGACCCCTGGTTGAGAACCACTGCACTAAAGATCAGTGAGGAAGCATTTTTGGTGAACAGAGGGGCCCAGGAGCCCTGGGTTCCACGCCTGGCAATGTGATCTGGCTGCAGCCCCTTCTCACATGCCTCCTTTCTGTATCTCCTCCATGGGGATAGTGATGCTGAGTAGCCTGATGCCGCTGGGAGGGTTAACCCTTCACTGTCTGACCTGGCTGCTCAGTCCCCTTCCTGGGAAGCTGTTTGCCCCTCGCTGAGCGGACCCGCTATGGTACTCTGCCCTGTGTCTTGCAGGCTCCACGATGTGGGTGGGCAGTGCACTGAGCACCAGAAGTAGCTCGGCCGCTTAGAGGACATGCGAGCTGTGCTGTTTGTGGCATCTCTCAGTGCATACAATGAGGCCCTCCCAGAGAAGCCAGCGCTGGTAAGGCCAGGCTCGGTGGGTTGGGGGGCCCATGGGCTTTCTCATGCTCAAGGCACTAGTGTTCTGCGTGCTGCGCAATCTGGGGCTCGCTCTGCGCCTGAGCTGCTCCTCTCCCATGGCGTGAACACTCATCCCTGCTGTATGGCAGCAGCCTGCCAATCCTACCTGTGGTCTCCCCATGGTCTCCCCTGGGTTGTACTGTACCAGCCAGTCTGCCGATGCCCAGAACCCTCCCTTTCGCTCCTGCAGCCTTTCATAGAGCCAGTGATCCAGCTGCAGCCCTGGGCTTCTGGCTTCTCATGCCCTGGCCCACAGCCCTTCGTTATCCATCTGTACATCTCTTCTCACTCCCCTGTCCTGTGCAGTTTGCCCCCTTCCATGTTCCTAGGGCCCTTCCTAAGGAGAGAATGCAGCCAGCACGCCCCCTTGCTCCCAAGTGCTGAGCAGAGCACAAGAGTGGGGTGCTGAGATCAGGACCCAGGGTACTGCAGGTTGGGGGAAGAAAGCAGAGGGGTACTCCCTGTCCCCAGGGAGCTTACACTGGCGTTGGCCACTGGCTCTGCTGCTGATTCACTGCAGTTTCATGGTGTTCAAGGTGGTTTTCCTTCCTCCTCAGAATCAGCTTCAGGAAAGCATGAAGCTTTTCTCCTCTGTCTGCAACAATGTGTTCTTCCAAAGCACTTTCCTGGTGAGTCCCAGCAAGAGGCACCATAAGGGAGCAGTGCAGAAGCACTGGCTGCAGAGATTCTAGTCCCAGCCTCTCCCAGCAGAGGAGCTGTAAGGAATGGGGCAGTGAGCTCACAGCTCTCACCACGCTGCACTTTCCCAGCATCAGGTGGCGTACGGGCAAGCTGCAGCACATGGCAGGGGTGGGATGTCCTGCTATCCCATTGCTCCCCTCACCTGAGCATAGCAGGCTCTTGCTCTGGGGATCCTGGCACTGTGATGAGACACTGGGACCATTTCTGGCAGCCTGGACTCCAGCTCCTTCTATGAGTGGTGCTGCCACTTGTAATTAAGAAGCAGCTGCTGCTGTCTCTGTGGAGGTGGGACTGGTTCTGCTTGACAGTGTTAGTTAGTGCTGGGCCCTGTAACTTATCTCATTCGCTAATTGGTTAATTTATTTCTGCTAATGAGATGATTAAACAGTGGCATCAGCCTTATGAGCACTGAGTTCCTGCAACTCAAGCCAGGGGTGGTCAGTCAATCCTGTTCCTGACAGGATAACTGGGCCCAGAACTGGGACCTCTGGCCACCTCCTCTATTCCCCACCAGGGTCTTCTGGCTGCCCCGGGTGTATTTGGCATAGGCAGGAGCCTAGTCTAGTGATTAAAGCAGGAGACTGGGAATCTTGACTCCTGGCTCTGCCACTGACCACATGATCTTTGTGAATCACTTCCCTCTCCCTGTGCCCCATTTATACAATGGGGTGAACTCTCCCCTACCTCCCAGGCACTGTGAGGATTCAGGGCCCGTTGTCTGGGCCCTCAGGAGCCCTGGATTCTGCTCCTGGTTCTGCCACTAGCTTGCTGGGTGACCCCGTGCATAGAGATGGCAGGGGACCCTTTGCCTGTCTTGTCTTGTCACTGGTAGCCCTTTGGGGCAGGGACTATCTCTCACTGTCTGTACAGCACTCTCAGCATGAGGGGCTCTGATCTTGGCAGGGGCTTCTAGGTGCTACTGTCAGACCAACTTCACTTATACTCCTTGCACCCAGCCCGAGTTTGGTGCTGGACCCCAGGCAATAGGAGAGGTGGCTTCATGGTGCCTGTGGGGTGTACTGTATTGGCACCAGCCTCAGCATTTGCCCTACCTTGCACCCAGCTGCCTTCTGGCAGTAGCTGGAGCATAGCAACATATGAGGGAGCAGCACTTAGCCAGCCAAGAAATCCCCCTGCGCTGGACAATCTCCTGTAGTCTGGCTCTGGCAGAGTAAAGGAGCCATGGGACTACCATGAACCAAGCCCTAAATCACTGCTGTTTGCCACTGGCCTGCAGCGCTGGGCTGGAAGATGGTGTGGGAGGGAGAGATGTTAAATCTCCTCCCTTCCAAAGTGAGGATTCTCAGCGGAGACTAGGCAAAGCTGCCCCTTTAACTGTCCCAGCACCGTCCTGCAGATAAGGCATTGGGGGTGGGTGGGGTCTATGCTGCAGTGCCATGATCGGGAGGGGAGGAGGTGACTTGGGAAACAGGACCTGTAGGACCAGGGCAGGTTCTGATCATCCTGCTTTTTTCACAGATCTTGTTTCTGAATAAAATCGACCTTGTCCAAGAGAAGATCCTGTCCCTGGACAGGCACCTGCGCCTCTCCTTTCCTCCGTACGCAGGTAGGTTCCCTCCATCCCGCTCTGCCCCTGGGCACTCACCAAGCTTTGCTGCTGAGGGGGCAGGGCAGGGTTTGCACTAGGGGCAGGTCCAGCACATAAACAGACTGCCAGATGAGCAGGGCTCCCTGCTGTGACCTGGTGAGTGTCGCGAGCAGTAGTGAGCCAGGTGCAGGATGGGAAACGGTTTAGATGACTTCCCTGCCTCTTCAGATTGGTCTTTATAAAATAAATGTCTGCAAGTGGATTTTGTCTCTGAGCACCTGCTTCTCTGCCTGAGCTGAGATTAGCAAGCTGAGCTCAGCGTGGGAAGATCCTCTCCAGTTGCTGAATTTTGCAGGAGATCTTGACGTGGCAGGAGTGGTCAGTGTTAGGAAGTTTGGTTTGTTGCAGCCTCCCTGTTCTGGGGTCCGACAGGGCAGCATGCGCACTCATGACACACTAATTAGCCTCCAGCATGGGGGCTAGGGTCCAATGTGTTCACGTAGCAAAGCAGTTACAGGGCATGTAGCGAAGCAGTTTACCCGGAGCTGCTGAGCTCTGGGGCCTATGAATCCTTAGTTTTACTATAAGACCCTCATCCCCTGTGAGCTGAAGCTCACAGAAGCTTATGCTCAAATAAATTTGTTAGCCTCTAAGGTGCCACAAGTACTCCTTTTCTTTTTGTGAATACAGACTAACACGGCTGCTACTCTGAAACCAGTGGGGAATGGTTTCCTTAGGGCCAAGTCCTACAGTGTGCTGAGCAGCCTTAGCCCCTGGGAACCTCACCTTGCAGGGCATGGCCTTGCTCAGCTCAGGGAGGGGAAACCACAAGATGGCGAGGAGCTGAGGCTTTTGTGTCCTGTGGAGCATCGCAGCCTACACCTGTGCCTTGAGAACATCTGCACTGAGGGCCCCTTTGGCTTTTCTCACAGTCTGTAGTTGGTGCCATGTGGTCCCAAGGGACAGAACCATTCCTTGGGGTGCTTCTTGCTGGGACTGAAATCCACATGTTGCAACCCAGCTTAGTCCTCTCTTCTGGACAGTCACTAATCTGTTGTACTTGGGCCCTATCCACCTGTCTTTAAGCCAGAGGCTTTGGGTCTCTAGAGCACTTTCCTTGTGAGCTTTTCTTTAAGTCATGGGGCTCTGCAACCCCAGTGCCCTAGTCCCCAAAACCAGTGCCTCATACCTCTTGAGCCCCTAGTCACTCACACATTTATGCCCCAGAGTTCCACCTAGCTGTAGATGCTTTGGCTTCTAGTTTAACCCCTTCAGGGGCAGCATGGTAGGAAGGCAAGAAACACAAGCTTGGCAAGGGGATTTCTTATCCACAGTCACTTTACTCTTATAAGTGCTAGAGAGTTATGGATCTTTGCAAACTGACAAACAGTCCTCAGACATCCCCTCCCCTACTCTGAGCTTATCCCTTCTGGGAGTCTGAAGTCTGCATGTCAGGCCAGGTAGAATCCCTCTTGCCTTCTGTCTCCTCTCCAGCCCAGACTTCTGGCGTGTGATGACCCCACTTCTCTGAGAGGCACCTCTCTCTAAAATACAGTCTTACTCCCTTTAGCCCTGTGCCCAGACTAAGAAACTCCAGTCCTGCCCCTCCAGTCAGGCATCTGTAGAGAGTTACTTGTGAGATGGTAGGACCTGCAGTGAGAGACAATCCATGTTGATGGTCCTAGATAGCTCTCTGATGGCTCCTCAGTCGTTATTCAGCTAGGTGTCCAGCACCTTGCCTGAGCCAGGCTCCTGGCTGGACTGCAGCTTAATAGACTGGCCCCTGTCAAGGCCAGCTGGTTCTTCAACACAGAATACAAAATGGCAGTCAGCACACACTAGGAAAGCTGGGGACATTTCAGCCCTTGGTGGAGAAACTGAATAAGCATGAGACAAGGAGGAGGTGTGTAAGGTGCTGGCTGAGCCCAGCCAAAATAAATAGCTAGGAGCAGGGTTTGCTGGGGAGTTGAGGGGTGATCTCAAAACACTGCCAGACTCTGTTCTCCTCCTTAGCAGATACGTGGGGGGGGGAAGGAGCAAGTGCAGCTCCCAATGATTGGAGCCAATTCTCCCCTGAAGAAAGAACCTTGTGTCCCTCCTGGAGCTGCGGAGCAGGCAGTGGGAGACCCGGCCCCGAGGTCAGCCAGGATTAAGCTTTGTGCTGACATCTGGCCTTTTGCCATTTTCCTGCTGTCTTCCTTAAATTCCTTTCCCAGCATTGCCCGTGCTTAGACATTCTCCATTCTAATTAGGGATGTCACAGACTGACATGACACCAGTAGAGTCTATGGCAGTAAATTGTGATGTGTCACTTGGGTACTGGGTGGCTGGTTTATAAAGGCAGACCTGCCCCCTTCCAACTCTGACTAAAGCCCTGCCTGCATCCAGCCATCCTGCACCCGCTCAGGGATTACCCTGCCTGAGCCTCTCCCCTGTCTCATGCCTGCTGCTGTCCCAAGACCTGGAACAGCCTCACTCTCCTTTTTCCAGTCTCCCCTTAAACTGCACTTTCTCCATTGCTGATAGCTCCCCTGCCGCAGCCTCCTTGTGCCCCTCTGGAGGGTAAGCTCCTTGGGGTTGGGCCTGTGTCCTGTGCTGGCCCATTTGGGCTCGGTGAGCCACATGGGCTGCTCCTGCATTAGGGACAGGCTAGGACCATCAGTGGATTACTCCTAGAAGTGGATTCCCTCTGTACCAGATGGGGTAGGAGGGCTGCCATCTGGTTACAAACAGCCACACGGGTGCTGTCCAGCCCACCCCTGCTTGGGGATGGCCGTCTCCTGTTACCCTGTCCTGGGAGAGTGCTCTCCTGCCTGCCAGGGGGATGGGCGTTTGTAGGATGTGTGTGCAGCACGTGGGGAAGTGGTGCCGATTTTCTGTCTCACTTGCCCTCATCTGCTCCCCTGCAGGTGCAGACTGTGATGTGGGTGCTGCAGCCTGATGTATCACCAGCCTCTTCCGGTCGTGCAATGAGACCCCCCAGAAACTGATCTACCACCGACACAGACACATGCAGTGTGCAGGGTGCATTCCACATGGTGACGGACCCTATCATCCAGGAAAACCTGGAGCCAGCAGCTCTGCTGTGAAGCACAGGCAGGGGAGCTGCAGTACCAGGGGCTGCTTTTTGCCTCTGTGATTCTGGGGGGAGGCTTGCTGCTGGAGTTAAAGTGAGATGTCGTATGCTACAGATAGGACTGCTGACTGGGCAGGAGAGGGACATATGATGGCATCAAAGGGCCTGCCTGGCTCCTGGCCCCATCATCTCTAAATGTTCAGTTCTTCTGGGACTAGCTCCTTCTGCTTGGATCCATCTGGGATAAGGGCCTCTTCCCCCTACATCTTGCCCAGGTTGAGGTAGTACTACCCCCATGCATTGTAGCTATAAGCCAGTGCCTCTCAAACTTTTTTACAGGTGTCCCCTTTCACATCGCAAGCCTCTGAATGTGACACCCCCCCCTTATAAATGAAAAACCTTTAAAATATATTTAACACCATTATAAATGCTGGAGGCAAAGTAGGATTTGGGGTGGAGGTTAACAGCTCACAACCCCCCCCATGTAATAACCTTGTGACCCCCTGAGCAGTCCCAACCCCCAGTTTGAGAACCCATGCTCTAATCCCTAAGGGACAGGGCTGAGGTGAGGTGTCCGGGATTGTACATGTGCTTTGAATCTCCATTTTCCTCTGCACGAGGCACTGCAGCAGCTCCTGCCCCTAGTCTATGTTGTGTCCTGACAGTGCCCTGGTTAAAGACAGAGGGGAGTTGGTTGCTACCTCGGAATGGGTTGGCTTGTTCCTTTTCAGCAGCACCACACTGAACCAGTTGGGGCTGCAGAAGCAGTTGGAGCCTCCAACTTAAAACTAAGGGCTGGCCTCTCCCACACCTGCCCTGGTGCAGATCAAGCTAGGGATGGTCAGTAGGCCCAGGGCTTGGTAGAGGCTCTGTCCCACACTCCCCCCCCCCCCCCTTTTCAGTTAATGGGGCTGGGGGCAAGCCTCCCTTGCCCACAGGAGCCTCTGCCTTCTTCCAGACTTCAGGGAGGGAGGGAGGGAGAGAGAAAGACCTGGACCCAGACTTAGCCCAGACCCCTTGAGAGAGATTCTGAGCTCCCTGCCATGCAGTGAGAGACGTAAATAAATGCTGTTTCCACCCCCACCCCCTATCTGTGCATTGAAGGGGGGAAGAGCTGGCTGAATGGATGACATTTGGGCCAGGGCAGTAAGATAACTGGGGAAGGGCCTGATGCTGTCAATGGGAGGCTGCTGGGGCCTGAGTCCTGCATGTCCCTGGCTGGTTAGTGTGATTGGTCCCATGCTGAGTAGGGGTCTTTGGGGGGGAGTGAAGTTTAGCCTGCCCTGGCTGGTGGGGTGGGGAGCAAGTTCCTAGCTGTGGCCCCTACCTCCTAGCACAGCCCCCTAGGGATCCCCATGGGGTGAGCAGGGGCAGGTCCCTCTAGGGGGAAGCAACTGTGAGCAGAACCCTGGAGGCAGAGCACTCCTAGGGCTGGCATCTCCCCCTGCCCCCAACGCACAGGCAGGAGAGAGAAGAGATGGTTTAAAGGTGCCTTTATTGTCAGATGCAGATGATAGGGTGCCCCTCCCCCATAGCATGGGGCAAGGGGGATTAGGTGCTGGTACAGTCTGAGGGGTCCAGGGAGATGGTGACATCAGCCTTGCACTGGATGGTGCTGTAGGCTCCGGATAGCAGCTGGCAGCTCTGCAGCTCCAGGGCAAGGTCCTTCACACAGCCAGCCTGGAGGCAGAGAAGCGGGTGGTTACAGCCTGCAGGGAACTGTCCGGGACACATGCCCCCTACCCGTGCCCACGCAGCATGAGGGACGGGCTGGGCAGCCCAGCACCTGCTGCGTCTTCAGAGGTGAAAGGAAGGCAGAGTTCTTCCCCCCGCTCGGGCCAGGGGCTGCTGCTGCCCCGCCGGGGGGGTTTCCAGCCTGCACGCTCGGGTCCTGCAGGTGCAGGCTGGAGGGGCTCCGGAGGCGGCAGAGACGGGGGGCCCTGGGGCAACACCCACCCCGGGGCTTTGAGTGGAGGCCTGGGGGCAGCCCCGGGGCCTACTCACCATGCTCCTGAGCGCGGGGCGCGGCTCGGGGGGCAGCGGCGCGGCGCGGCGCTCGGCGCTGTCTGTCCCGCTCTCGACGCGGCGGACGTGGGGCGCCCGGCGGATCCCGGACAGCAGTCCCGAGGCTCTGCCCACCGAGTAGTAGCTGGGGCCGACCGCCTGCTTGTACCACGCCTCGGCGGGCGGGCCCAGCAGCGCGGCCAGGGCGAGGCAGAGCAAGGCGCGGGCTCCCTGCATGGTGCCAGCGGGGTCGGGCGGCGGCGGCTCCGACTGAGGCGCTGCCATCGGCCGCCCCTTATAGCGGTGAGCGGGCAGGAGGGCGGCAGCCGGGGGAGGCGCCTGGCGCTGCGCGGGGCTCCGCGGAGGCGGAGACGCTGGGCCCGGGCGCACGGCGGCGGGGGCTCAGCGCGGGGCCGGCGGCCAGTCCGTGGGCGGGCTCGGTGCAGGGTCGCCAGAGCCGGTTTGTGGGGCGCAGGGGTGAGCTCGGCAGAGCCTGCCCTGCACCCCCAGCTCCGGCCCCGGAGGACATGGGGGCGCCGACAGACGCATGGCAACTCTTAGCAAAGGCAACTCAAGCTCCGTAGAGCGGCCGGCTGAGGCCAGCGGCGGGGGCTGCGGGAGCCAGACCCCCCGACACATCTCTGCGCTCGTACGGTAAAAGGGGGGCGGGCGTGAACACTTTGACAAAAGGCTGCGAACGGCCCGGGCTGGTCCTGCTCCAGGTGCCCCCGGCGTGGCTAGAAACATGGACAGTCACCGCCCTACAAGCTGCAGTTCAGAGCCCCAAACCCCTTTGCTGAAATCCCCCTGGCCGGGTGCCCAGGGCTCCCCCACCCCTGCAGGCCGCCGGCACAGCCTCTGAGCCCGGTACGGGTCTGACAGGGCCCCCAGCCAGGACGAGTGCCCCCCCCCAAGCTGGAAAGTGGCTGATTGGGGGTCGATAAAGCCAGGTTACCATCCGAGGCTCCCTGGGGTTGTCCCCTCCCTGGAGCGATGACCTGCCCTCTTGGGAGCTTCCCCAACATTCTTTCATTTCTTTAGCTGCACTGCCTCCAACCAGGCGTGCTGGGACAATTTGTGTAGTGGGGATGCTGAAAGCCATTGAACTAAACTTTAAACCCTGGATATAATGGAAACCACTTCAAGTCAGCACAAGCAACCTCCCCCAGTTGCCCCCTACACAAGGAAGTAGCCCCCTTTCAGACTAGTGGGATGGGCCACTGCACCGGTGCTGCTTGTGGCGATGGCACAAGTGGTTTCGGGAGCAGACTGAGCACCGGTATGCTGCTGTGCCCCCCGTGTGCCCGTTTGCACTAACTGAGGGCAGGCCGAGGCAAACAGACTGCGGGTCTCCCTGTTAATCACCTGGTTTCTGGTTCCCTCTAGTGGATCGGACAAACCCTGTGTACGTATACAGATGGCCGCCTGAGAGAGGGCACAGCATTAAACTAGGGGCTTGAGATTGAATAGGTGAGGGGCTTTACAAGCTGCACTCTGGCTGGCTAAGGTATCAGGCCGAAATGAGAAGCCACCCCATACTCTCGGTTCCACTAATTGATTCCCATTGTGTATCATTCTCCCCTGCAGAACCCCACAAAGGGATCATTGTTACATCTTGTGTCTTTGGTTCAACTGGCAGCCCCAACCTTAAGGGGACACATTGTACTCTTTGCCCCCACCCACTGCCCATTTAATAAAGGATCCCCTCATGTCACATTTCCAGAAGTCCTTGTTCTAGGCTGATAAGCATCCATCACATGCCAGGTTCCACACTAAGAGGCTCCCATTATACATTCCACCTGGGGGTGGCCTACATGGCAGAGAAGAATGACATACCAGGGATGGATTTTGCCAAGGATGAAGCATCAAGCACAGTTGGTCTGTAGGACGTAAGCAATGTGCCAGAGTAATGCAGGGCCCCCTCCACATAGCAGGGACAGCCAGAATGGCTAAGTTAAAGCCATAGGTCACATTCTACCACCTCGCTGCTCATCTAGGGAAAATCCTTGTTGATGGCACGGCAACAACCTTGCTCTGCTGTTTGTGGTGTGCTTGTGGGTATCTGACCAGCTTTGGAGACCCTCCCCACCACTTGGCTCAGAAGCATGAAGAGAAATTAATCACAGCCATGAGTTTATTGAAACCAGTCCAGGGATTGCCACATTACAGATAGAAACTGACTTATACTATTGGCAAGGGGTCTAGTCCCAAAGCAACTTGGGTTCAAATAATTTACATGATTCTGGTGCTGAACAGCACACCTGACCTGTGGATATGTCTCTGCCTGTGGTGGGAGGCAGGCCACACAACAGCCTTCATTTCTCTACTGCTATATTTGAAGGCATCAGTTCAGGGCTCAGCCTGCCTGTGGTGCATGGGGAAATGGTTGCCACAGGCATCAGGAGCTGAACACCTGGATGGAGAGCTGCATAGGGCCCTAAGAATCCCATTTCAACTAAAGAAAGCTTTGAGATGATGTGACCATCTCTCACCAGTAAGGTACAGAATACCCACATCACTGGATAGTGGTGATTTCTCAGGGAATGGAGGGAGGCAGGGTAAGGACAGGTCTGAGAGGTCTCTTCAGAGAAGAAGGATGGGAAGGTTCCCATGATGCAAGAGCTGGGAGAGGTTTTATTTAAACAGGAAGATCCCTTTTAGTTAAGGAAGAGTTGCCACAAGAAGCCAGCTTTTCAAAGGTTCTGAGCTCCTGCTGACTTTGGGTGGAGTTGTGAAGGATAAGCACCTCTTTAAAAAAATCAGGTCCAGGGTGTTTTAAATAAGGCACCCAAACCACAGACCCATGTCTGCATGGCAAAAGGAGCCATTATCATAAAAGGGCCAACATGAGATGTACCCAGGCCAACCCCTGGCTTTTTACTGAGGCCCACATGTTGTGTAGACCTTAAGGGAAGAGAGAAAGTTGAGATGCTGACTGTGCCCAGGATGAAGCAATTAATAATACTGAAAATTCTGACAGTGTGTGGAACCAGCATCATGGTGGGAAGATTAACATGCACCACTCAGATGCTTCCAGTCATGTCTCCACTGCTCCTTCTGCCTCACGCTTCCTTTTTGCCTATGGTGAGTCAATTATTTGGGACAAGAATTATCTGCTAAAGTTCTCTATAAGGGCCAGGGATACATATTATGCTGTATAAATAATTCATTGTTCCAGGATGTGGAGGGAGGGGCTGAATCCCAACAAAACACTTTAACAACAGCCCATTAAATCCAGGTAGATCTGCTGGCTGCAGGGGGGTCTGTCACTCCTTGAATTTCCACTCTTGCCGGCACATAGGACAGTGCTGCTGGACTTGCTGTGAATTCAGCCACTTGAGAATGCAGTGCATGTGGAAGCAGTGGGAGCACTGGCCCCACACCAGGGGGCAGTCATCTCCAGGCACCTTACCTACAAAGGGACAAAACTTATGAGGAGAAAAGGGAGCACCTGGGCTGAAATACTGCAGGGACCAAGGGGCCTGGGTTACTCACAGTCTGGGCAGCAGCCATTAAAGGCCATCCGGCAGATGCCACAGTTCTCATCATTGGCCACCCAGAGCCAAGAGGCTACACCATTCCAGCTCTTTATCTTCACCTTCATCCTAGCCAGGCTGTGTGCATCAGAGTCAAGTCAGCACCTGGCAGGAGAACCAGTTGCTCAGATTGAGTTTCATTTATAACCCTTTGGTTTCCCAGCTGAAACAGCTCATCTCCCCAGGGGCCATGCAGCCTACCAGCATTGCTTCCTCCCCTAGGGCAGTTCAAAGTGGGATGTGGATGGGCTGTTCCCTCCCCCACAGCTCAGTGGTTACTAGTAAACCTCTGTCCTCAGGAGCCTCTCACCCCAGATTTTATACCCTGGCTCACCAACACCCATTTAGTGACCTTGCCCCATCATTGGGCATATCAGGATCAGCACCCCCCACTTTACAAATGAGGAAACTGAGTAACAGTGAGAGGAAGGGATTTGGTCAAGGTCAGGCAACTGGTCTGATTCTGTGGTAGGAGTAGCAGGTGCCTAAGAGGCCTGAGCCCCCTACCCTTACACTCCAGGCTTCCCCGCTGCACTGCTGAGAGGATGTGGGCACCTTCGTGTTTCCATGGGCCGGAATGAAAATGGATCTCAGAAGCTCCTATTAGCATGTCACTTGATCGCTTCCTGCCAGGACCAGGGCTGAGAAGGAAAGGCTTCCCCACACCCCAAGGGAAAGCTGCTGACATGCCAAACAGCCCCCCAGAGCTCAGCGTGACCCGGAATGCACTACTGCAAGCCGAGGCTCAAAGGAGTCTGACACCCTGTCCCCCGCAGATCTCTCCTGCCCCCGGGAGCCCCCCATAGGATCTGTGCGGCTCCACCCCTAGGGAACCCCCTCCCCCCGGGTCTCTCCCGCCCCCAGGGAGCCCCCCATGGGATCTGTCCGGCTCCAGCTCCGCCCCCGGGGAACCCCCTCCCCCCCCGGGTCTCTCCCGCCCCCAGAGAGCCCCGCCATAGGATCTGTCCGGCTCCGCCCCCGGGGAACCCCCTCCCCCCGGGTCTCTCCCGCCCCCAGGGAGCCCCCCATGGGATCTGTCCGGCTCCGGCTCCGCCCCCGGGGAACCCCCTCCCCTCCGGGTCTCTCCCGCCCCCAGAGAGCCCCCCATAGGATCTGTCCGGCTCCGCCCCCGGGGAACCCCCTCCCCCCGGGTCTCTCCCGCCCCCAGGGAGCCCCGCCATAGGATCTGTCCGGCTGCGCCCCCGGGGAACCCCCTCCCCCCGGGTCTCTCCCGCCCCCAGAGAGCCCCCCATAGGATCTGTCCGGCTCTGCCCCCGGGGAACCCCCTCCCCCCGGGTCTCTCCCGCCCCCAGAGAGCCCCCCATAGGATCTGTCCGGCTTCACCCCCAGGGAACCCCCTCCCCTCCGGATCTCTCCCGCCCCCAGGGAGCCCCCCATAGGATCTGTCCAGCTCCGCCCTCGGGGAACCCCCTCCCCCCGGGTCTCTCCCGCCCCCAGAGAGCCCCCCATAGGATCTGTCCGGCTCCGCCCCCGGGGAACCCCCTCCCCTCCGGATCTCTCCCGCCCCCAGGGAGCCCCCCATAGGATCTGTCCAGCTCCGCCCCCGGGGAACCCCCTCCCCTCCGGATCTCTCCCGCCCCCAGGGAGCCCCCCATAGGATCTGTCCGGCTCCGCCCCCGGGGAACCCCCTCCCCCCGGGTCTCTCCCGCCCCCAGGGAGCCCCCCATAGGATCTGTCCGGCTCCGCCCCCGGGGAACCCCCTCCCCCCGGGTCTCTCCCGCCCCCAGGGAGCCCCGCCATAGGATCTGTCCGGCTCCGCCCCCGGGGAACCCCCTCCCCCCGGGTCTCTCCCGCCCCCAGAGAGCCCCCCATAGGATCTGTCCGGCTCCGCCCCCGGGGAACCCCCTCCCCTCCGGATCTCTCCCGCCCCCAGGGAGCCCCCCATAGGATCTGTCCGGCTCCGCCCCCGGGGAACCCCCTCCCCCCGGGTCTCTCCCGCCCCCAGGGAGCCCCCCATAGGATCTGTCCAGCTCCGCCCTCGGGGAACCCCCTCCCCCCGGGTCTCTCCCGCCCCCAGAGAGCCCCCCATAGGATCTGTCCGGCTCCGCCCCCGGGGAACCCCCTCCCCTCCGGATCTCTCCCGCCCCCAGGGAGCCCCCCATAGGATCTGTCCAGCTCCGCCCCCGGGGAACCCCCTCCCCTCCGGATCTCTCCCGCCCCCCAGGGAGCCCCCCATAGGATCTGTCCGGCTCCGCCCCCGGGGAACCCCCTCCCCCCGGGTCTCTCCCGCCCCCAGGGAGCCCCCCATAGGATCTGTCCGGCTCCGCCCCCGGGGAACCCCCCCCCCCCGGGTCTCTCCCGCCCCCAGGGAGCCCCGCCATAGGATCTGTCCGGCTCCGCCCCCGGGGAACCCCCTCCCCCCGGGTCTCTCCCGCCCCCAGAGAGCCCCCCATAGGATCTGTCCGGCTCCGCCCCCGGGGAACCCCCTCCCCCCGGGTCTCTCCCGCCCCCAGAGAGCCCCCCATAGGATCTGTCCGGCTCCGCCCCCGGGGAACCCCCTCCCCTCCGGATCTCTCCCGCCCCCAGGGAGCCCCCCATAGGATCTGTCCAGCTCCGCCCTCGGGGAACCCCCTCCCCCCGGGTCTCTCCCGCCCCCAGAGAGCCCCCCATAGGATCTGTCCGGCTCCGCCCCCGGGGAACCCCCTCCCCTCCGGATCTCTCCCGCCCCCAGGGAGCCCCCCATAGGATCTGTCCAGCTCCGCCCCCGGGGAACCCCCTCCCCCCGGGTCTCTCCCGCCCCCAGAGAGCCCCCCATAGGATCTGTCCGGCTCCGCCCCCGGGGAACCCCCTCCCCCCGGGTCTCTCCCGCCCCCAGAGAGCCCCCCATAGCATCTGTCCAGCTCCGCCCCCGGGGAACCCCCTCCCCCCGGGTCTCTCCCGCCCCCAGAGAGCCCCCCATAGGATCTGTCCAGCTCCGCCCCCGGGGAACCCCCTCCCCTCCGGATCTCTCCCGCCCCCAGAGAGCCCCCCATAGGATCTGTCCGGCTCCGCCCCCGGGGACCCCCCTCCCCCCGGGTCTCTCCCGCCCCCAGAGAGCCCCCCATAGGATCTGTCCGGCTCCGCCCCCGGGGAACCCCCTCCCCCCGGGTCTCTCCCGCCCCGAAGGGAGCCCCGCCATAGGATCTGTCCGGCTCCGCCCCCGGGGAACCCCCTCCCCCCGGGTCTCTCCCGCCCCCAGAGAGCCCCCCATAGGATCTGTCCGGCTCCGCCCCCGGGGAACCCCCTCCCCCGGGTCTCTCCCGCCCCCAGAGAGCCCCCCATAGGATCTGTCCGGCTCCGCCCCCGGGGAACCCCCTCCCCCCGGGTCTCTCCCGCCCCCAGAGAGCCCCCCATAGGATCTGTCCGGCTCCACCCCCAGGGAACCCCCTCCCCTCCGGATCTCTCCCGCCCCCAGGGAGCCCCCCATAGGATCTGTCCAGCTCCGCCCTCGCGGAACCCCCTCCCCCCGGGTCTCTCCCGCCCCCAGAGAGCCCCCCATAGGATCTGTCCGGCTCCGCCCCCAGGGAACCCCCTCCCCCCGGGTCTCTCCCGCCCCCAGAGAGCCCCCCATAGGATCTGTCCGGCTCCGCCCCCGGGGAACCCCCTCCCCTCCGGATCTCTCCCGCCCCCAGGGAGCCCCCCATAGGATCTGTCCAGCTCCGCCCCCGGGGAACCCCCTCCCCTCCGGATCTCTCCCGCCCCCAGGGAGCCCCCCATAGGATCTGTCCGGCTCCGCCCCCGGGGAACCCCCTCCGCCCGGGTCTCTCCCGCCCCCAGAGAGCCCCCCATAGGATCTGTCCGGCTCCGCCCCCGGGGAACCCCCTCCCCTCCGGATCTCTCCCGCCCCCAGGGAGCCCCCCATAGGATCTGTCCGGCTCCGCCCCCGGGGAACCCCCTCCCCCCGGGTCTCTCCCGCCCCCAGGGAGCCCCCCATAGGATCTGTCCAGCTCCGCCCTCGCGGAACCCCCTCCCCCCGGGTCTCTCCCGCCCCCAGGGAGCCCCCCATAGGATCTGTCCGGCTCCGCCCCCGGGGAACCCCCTCCCCTCCGGATCTCTCCCGCCCCCAGAGAGCCCCCCATAGGATCTGTCCGGCTCCGCCCCCGGGGAACCCCCTCCCCTCCGGGTCTCTCCCGCCCCCAGGGAGCCCCCCATAGGATCTGTCCAGCTCCGCCCCCGGGGAACCCCCTCCCCTCCGGGTCTCTCCCGCCCCCAGAGAGCCCCCCATAGGATCTGTCCGGCTCCGCCCCCGGGGAACCCCCTCCCCCCGGGTCTCTCCCGCCCCCAGAGAGCCCCCCATAGGATCTGTCCGGCTCCGCCCCCGGGGAACCCCCTCCCCCCGGGTCTCTCCCGCCCCCAGGGAGCCCCCCATAGGATCTGTCCAGCTCCGCCCCCGGGGAACCCCCTCCCCTCCGGGTCTCTCCCGCCCCCAGGGAGCCCCCCATAGGATCTGTCCGGCTCCGCCCCCGGGGAACCCCCTCCCCTCCGGGTCTCTCCCGCCCCCAGGGAGCCCCCCATAGGATCTGTCCGGCTCCGCCCCCGGGAACCCCCTCCCCCCGGGTCTCTCCCGCCCCCAGGGAGCCCCCCATAGGATCTGTCCGGCTCCGCCCCGGGGAGACCCCCCCAGTATCCCGTCTCGCATCCCAGCAGCCCCACCCGAGACAACACAACCGACTCCAGCTCACAGGCTCGGGCCGGCGGGAATCTCAATGGCCGCGTGCCGGAAGTCCCGCCCCCCGCCAGACGCGTCCCCGCCACAGCCTCGGCCCTATAGAGCCGGGCGTCCGGCCCCTGCGCCCTCATTTGGAGCCCTGGCCCGCCCCTTCCGCTTCCGGCGCCGGCGCAGCGCGGCCGGAAGTGCAGGCCCCGGAGCGGAGCCGCCATCATGGCCGACAAGATGGACATGTCCCTGGACGATATCATCAAGCTGAACCGCAGCCAGCGGGGGGCCGGTCGCGCCGGCCGCGGAGGCCGGGGCCGAGGAGGCGCCGCCCGCGGAGGGGGGCCCGGCCGGGGCAGTGTTGGAGCGGGGCGAGCGGGGGGCGGCGGCCCCCTGCGGAACAGGCCGGTCATGGCCCGAGGCGGCGGCAGGAACCGGCCCGCGCCCTACAGCCGGGTACGGAGCGAGGCGGGTGGCGGCGCCGGCCGAGGCCCCGTAGCCGGGGGCGGGGCGGGGCGCCGCGCTGGGACCGAGGGGCCGGGCCCTGGGAGCCGCGGGCCGGGCTGTGGGAGCAGCGGGCGCGAGGGGCTTGATCCCGGGGAGCGAGCGGGGCGGGCTGGCTGCGGCGGGGAGGAGGCGGGCCCGGCCGGAGGCGCTTTGTTCTCCCAGCTGCGGGCAGTCGTCTCGTGGCCGAGCAGTGGCCTGGGGCGAGCGGGCCTAGGGGCTCGCGAAGAACGAGTCCTCCCCGCGGCGGCTCTAGAGGAGAGCGAGGAGGGAGGAGAGCCGAGGACCCCTGTGGGGTGGCGCGATCCCGGGCAGGGGGGCTTGGTCAGGGATGGTCAGTGAGAATATTTGTTCTGTTTCAGCCAAAGCAACTTCCCGAAAAGTGGCAGCATGACCTGTTCGACAGCGGCTTTGGGGCTGGGGCTGGCGTGGAAACCGGGGGGAAGCTCCTGGTTTCTAATCTGGACTTTGGTGTGTCGGATGCAGATATCCAGGTAAGAGAGCCCCCTCCACCGTCCTCCAAGTGTTGGAAAAGCCCCAAAGGAGACACACTAGGGTAGTTGGCTTGGGCATTTTGGGTTAATGTTGCATTTTTTGAGGTCTGTGGACCCTTCCTCATGGAATGATATAATGATCTCTACGGCCGTTAACTTTGGACTCTTTTTATTGTTGATTGACTGTGTTAGTACTGTCTGATATGATTGGAGTGCAAAAAATTGTATTTTGTTCCTCTCTAGTTCATTTAATGTATAATAAATGACAGCAAAGGTGCCTGTGTTGGAAGGCTATGATGTTTGGGTCTGAAAATTGAATGTAACTTGCCCAAAATCTGAGACGTGCAGATAAATGCATTTCTCCCAGTTCTGAACTCATATGCTGCTCGACAAAACATGTACTGGCTTGTGGGGGGTCTCTAATCAACTGAGGTGGGAACATGCTTTTGCTGGGAAGGGATATAACAAAAAGCATGTGAATTATGCACTGTTCTACTATAGCATCTGTAACTCTTATGATACTGTAAAGGAGACAAGATCTCACAGCTGAAATGTGGGAGCCTTTGTGTTTGTCATTTGCTGTATCCATCTTCATCAAGGCATATGGAAAGACTCTTACGGCTAGTCTTCACTGACAATTGAAAAATACATCCTAAGTATTTTGAGTTAGCCTAATGCAACTAAAATGCAGACTCACAGGTTTGAAGGCTAGCTTCCCCCTAGTTACCTAGGCCCAGATTCTTGAACGTAGTTAGGCCACTAAATTTCATTGACTTCAGTGAAAATTAGGAGCAGAAATACTTTTGAGGATCTGGGTCCTAGTTGTTAATTAAAGTGACCTCAGATATGCTAACCCACGTCTTAGGAGCATTAAGAGGTTTTTTCAAACATGATAAACAAGTTAGATGTCTTCAGGTTGGCAGGCCGAGATGAAGTATATCCTTGAATACTTGAGGAACTGGCTAAAGAGATCTCTGAGCCATTAGCAGTTATCTTTGAGAACTCAAGGAGGATGGGAGACATCCCTAAAGACTGGAAAAAGGCAAATATAGTACTTGGTTATAAAAAGGGGCATAAGGACAATCCAGGGAATAATAGACCAGTTAGCTTAATTTGGGAACCTGGAAAGATAGTGGAGTAACAGGCAACATGGGTTTTGTTGTCAAATCATGTCAAACCAACTTAATTTCCTTTGACAGAGTAACAAGCCTTGTGGATAGGGCTGAAGCAGTAGCTGTGATGTATCTCAACTTTAGTAAGACTTTTGATACTGTCTCACTTGACCTTATCATAAGCAAACGAGGGAAATATAGCCTAGATGACCCTACTATAAGGTGGGTGCACAACTGGTTGGAAAAGCATACTCAGAGAGGAGTTAGCAGTGGTTCACAGTCAAGCTGGAAGAGCACTGAAGGAGTCCTGCAGGGATCTGTCCTGGGTCTGGTTCTATACAATATCTTCGTAAATGAATAGGATAATGGTATAGAGAGTACTCTTACGAAGTTTGTGGCTGATACCAGGCTGGGAGGGGTTGCAAGTGCTTTGGAGGACAGGATTAGAATACAAATGATCTTGACAAACTGGGGAAATGCTCTGAAATAAATAGGATGAAATTCAACAAGGACAAATGCAAAGTACTACACTTAGGAATGAATAATCAGTTGCACACATACAAAATGGGAAATGACTGCCTAGGAAGGAGTACTGCAGAAAAAAGTCTGGGGGTTATAATGGATCACAAACTAAATATGAGTCAACAGTGTAATACAGTGGCCAAAAAAGCAAACATCATTTGAGGATGTAGTAGGAGTGTTATAAGCAAGACATGAGCCAGTTCTTCCACTCAGCACTGATAAGGCCTCAGCTGGAGTACTGTGTCCACTTCTGGGCACCACGCTTTGGGAAAGATGTGAACAAATTGGAGAAAGTCCAGAGAAGAGCAACAAAAATTATTAAAGGTCTAGAAAACATGACCGAGGAGGAGAGATTGAAAAAACTGGATTTATTTAATTTGGATAAGAGAAGACACAGTAGTAGGGCATGATAACAGTGTTCAAGTATGTAAAAAGGTTATTAGAAAGAGGAGGGTGATGAATTGTTCTGCTTGTCCCCAAAGGACAGGACAACAAGTAATGGGCTTAAATTGCAGCAAAGGAGATTTAGGTTAGACATTGGGGAAAAATTTCATAACTGTAAGGGAAGTTAAGCACTGGAACAAGCAATTTTGGAGTGATCCAACCCTTGTCATTTGCTCCCAGCTTCTGGCAGTCAGAGGCTAGGAACACCCAGATTATGGGCTTGCATCCCTAAGTATCTTGGCTAATAGCCATTGGTGGACCTCTGCTCCATGAATTTACCAGTTCTTTTTTTGAAGCCTGTTATAGTTTTGGCCTTCACAGCATCCCCAACAATGAGTTCCACAGGTTGACTGCGCTTTGCATGAATAAGAACTTTGTTTTGTTTGTTTTAAACCTGTTGTCAATTTCAGTGGGTGACCTCTGGTCCTTACGTGAAGGAGTAAATAACGCTTCCTTATTTACTTTCTCCACACCAGTCATGATTTTATAGACCTCAATCGTATCCCTCCTCAGTCTTCTCTTTTTCCAAGCAGAAAAGTCCAAGTCTTTTTAATCTCTCCTCATGTGGAAGTTGTTCCACACCCCAATCGTTTTTGTTGCCCTTTTCTATATCTTTTCAAATTCCAATATCTGTTTTGAGATGGGGTGACCAGATCTGCTTGCAGTATTCAAGGAGTGGATGTACCATGCATTTACACAGAGCAATATATTTTTTCTTATCTTATTATCTATCCCTTTCCTAAAGGTTCCTAACATTCTCCTAGCTTTTTTGACTGCTACTGCACATTGAGTGGATGTTTTCAGAGAATTATCCACAATGACTCCAAGATCTTTCTTGAGTGGTAACAGCTAATTTAGACCCCATGATTTTATATATATATATATATATATATATATATATATATATATATATATATATATATATATATATATATATATATATATATATATATATATATGAGAGAGAGTTGGGATTATGTTTTCCAATGTTCATTACTTTGCATTTATCAACATTGAATTTCATCTGCCATTTTGTTGCCCAGTTATCCAGTTTTGTGAGATCCCTTGGTAACTCTTCACAGTCAGCTTTGGACTTAACTATCTTGAGTAATTTTGTATTGTCTTCAAATTTTGCCAACTCACTGCTTACCCCTTTCTCCAGATAATTTCTGAATATGTTGAACGGCACTGGTCCCAGTACAGACTCCTGGGTGATGCTGCTATTTCTCTCTCTCTCCATTCTGAAAACTGGCCATTTATTTCTACCCTTTGTTTCCTGTCTTTTAACCAATTACTGATCCATGAGAGGACTTTCCCTCTTATCACATGATTGCTTACTTTGCTTAAGAGCCTTTGCTGAAGGACCTTGTCTAAGTACACTGTATCCACTGGATCACCTGTGTCCACATGTATGTTGACCCCCTCAAAGAATTTACCTTTAGTCCAGGGCCATTAAGTTTTCTTCTAGAGCAACTTCTTGTGTGACTTTGAGTTCCCTCCTTTCATAGATGGTTTTTCCTGGGCTGCTAATGTTTACAGTTTTGACAGCTGTAAACTTCTGAGAGATGGTACTTGTATTAGAGAAGTTGCCAACCCTTGTCCTTTCCTGGTGCTAGTATAAGATAGATGTTCCAGCAGCAGTTTGGTTAGCAGTAACAGCTTCCCTCTCTCTGTTGCACAGGAGCTCTTTGCAGAGTTTGGGACCTTGAAGAAGGCAGCGGTGCATTATGATCGGTCTGGACGCAGTTTAGGGACAGCGGATGTGCATTTTGAAAGAAAGGCAGATGCTCTGAAAGCTATGAAGCAGTACAATGGAGTCCCTCTGGATGGTGAGTCTGTCTGGCTGTTTTCACGGGACATTTCACTTGCTGGGTGGAGGACTCGAGATACCAGTGACATGTGTATAAAGATTAATTATTACTTTCTCTCTTTTAGGGCGCCCTATGAACATTCAGCTGGTTACATCACAGATAGACACACAGCGGAGACCAGCACAGAGGTGAGAAGCTTTTGTTTGATATGGGCCTGTGCAATTGGCCTGTTGCACCTGATTAGCATGGGCACTGAATTTGCATTTTTTTGTGGCTGTTGGGGTTGACTAGACTGTACTGTGCCTGTAATACAGCTCTTTCTCTGCTCCACAGTGTAAACAGAGGAGGCATGACCAGAAACCGTGGTGGTTCAGGAGGATTTGGTGGTGGGGGTGGCAACAGGCGAGGTAACCGTGGTGGGAACCGAGGGAGAGGCAGAGGGGCTGGAAGAAGTTCCAAACAGCAGCTCTCTGCAGAAGAACTAGATGCACAGTTGGATGCTTATAATGCCAGGGTAAGTGTGGATGCTCAATCAGTCCTTATCTGGAAATGGAAGGGTTAGCTCTCAATGGCTGCACAGAAAAGGGTGGAGTATTTATCATAACATGGAACCAAAAAAGCCTCCTTGGGGCTAACCAGTACCTGGTTCCTGTAGTTAATTTCATTCCCACAAATGCTCCAACTGCTCTTTCTCTTGATTAAGAAACAGCCATCTCTGGGGTGGGGACATTCTGCAACATTCAGGACCAGTTTTTCAAACAGGCTAGGTGTTCACTTGGACAAGACTCTCACATGTAATTGAACACTGCATGTTGCACGTCCTGGGAACACATTAATGAACACAAAACTGCACATCGAACTTATTTGAAAATATGTATTCAACATCTTACGGGTAAATGAAGGACTGGGGAAACTAACAAGCCTGAGTTGGTGTTACTCTTGTGATGAGGGGTGATGGGGAGTGGTTGTATTTATAGGACCATTGCTCTGTACACCAGTAATAAAGAATCCGTAATAGAAACAGACGGGCAAACCAGAGTAGTCTGTTGAGGCTGCTAGGGAAAGTTGGAGCAGGATGGGGCTTTTATCAAGGGAGAAAGCGGGTCCCATGTATAAACCAGCTGATGTAATTAATAAATCCAAAGGCTGCATAGCTTAAATTTGCTAAAGAGTAGGTGACAAAGTGAGTTGGGGGGAGAAAAATACCCGCTGGCTGACCATATGAAATACCTCCTGGCCTAAGGCAGTTGGGTGACAAACTTACTGTGCCATTGACCATTTAAAAATCCAGTCATAGATAACTGGGGGGTATGTGCCTGAAGATTGAAGTGAGCAGATTTGGCAGTTTAGCAGAATCAGAAAGTGTTCCTATCAGCTATCCCAGGCCAGTAAGACTCACTCACCACTGGTAAAATAATGAAAGAAATGTGATTAGAAAATCACTCAATATCTAGAAGATGAAGCAGCAATTAGCAGAATTGTGGGCTTATAAAGGGCAAATCTTGATAAGCAAATCTGATTGCTTTCTCTGATAGAACTACAAAAATAGCATTGGGGGAAATGCAGTATGCATGGTTTCATGGGATTTTAATAAAGAATTGAAAAGCCTCATAAATCTCAGGTGGAAAACTTGGCTTAGAAACTGGCTCAAACCATAAACAGGATCACAAACAACAGAGTAGGTAGTTATGAGAGGGCATTTCTGGTGATTGATCCAGGTTGGGACCAGTGCTGCTGAAACTCTCCCAGTGATACTGAAATAAGACGACAATGAGGGAAAATGATACAAAGGGACCTAGTGATTAGAACCAGGGCTGCGAGAGACTGAAGGATGGATGGGCAGGAGTCTGCAACATGACCAATACAATTTTGGGCTCGCCTATGCAAAACTGTCAGGTTAAAGGCCAGGTTTACGCTCCAAAATAGTAGTTCACAATCTATATACCACTGTGGGCCGCATATGCATCTCTGTGTTATGTAGGCCACATCCACACAATATATATACTACTGGTATGGCCCTGAGGATGTCACATGGGCCACAACTATGTACTGATTGGGCCACAAGCAGCCCACATGTTGAGAAGCACTGCTCCAATGAAGTGAGCTTTAGCTCACGAAAGCTTATGCTCAAATAAATTTTAGTCTTTAAGGTGCCACAAGTACTCCTTTTTCTTTTTGCGAATACAGACTAACACGGCTGCTACTCTGAAACCTGCTCCAAAGTTGTCAGTCGGGTGTGATGTGTGATCCCCAATAGAGTTATACCAGCAGCACTTTTGCCAACATAGCTTATTTTGCTCAGGGGCAGGAATCAGCTAAATTGTCAAAAGTGCCATTTTGCCAATATAAGCTGCAACCCAGTAGAAGCGTTTTGCCAGAACAGACCTGACCAAAGTGGGGAGGTGATAGGTGGGATCCAGTGTGTCCCATAGAATATCCTGAATGGAATGAATTTGTTTCAGCATTGTGCTTTAGAATCTGAGTTATTTTACAGAAATAATTATTTCTTGTCTTGGTTGCAAAGAAAATACTGAATTGTGAACTGAATGCTCATTGATGCAGTGATGTCTGCTTGAGTCTGCAGGTGGGCTGAAGAAATAACATTGAGAGGCATGAGCTGTCCTAGTCATCTCATCAAACTATCAGTGAGCCCTAACCATGGTTTAAATGTCAACTTTGTACTGTTGATCACTGCAGCAAAAACATGTGCCTATCATATGCTGATCTCACAGTTCCTCCCAGGCATCCTTGGGGTGTTGAGTTCCACCTGCACCTTACCCAGCTGCCAAAACAAGATTCTCCTTGGCAATTTCTGTAGACTGTTATGTGAGATCACTTCAAAAATCTGCAGCACATTGAAAACTCGTAACATTAACATGAATTTAATATCAACATACAGCACAGGACCTACCATATTGACTATTCATTTTTCATAATTTAGGAAGAGCCTACGTTTGAGAATATACCCCACAGCTCACCAATTAAACTAGAAGGAATAGGATGAAATTAGAGGTGATTGGGAAGAAAGAGCCTTCGACAGAATAACAGAAAAAAACATTGACAACGAGACCTATTAAGCTGTAGAATCCGCTCCCTGGGTGAAGTGGTGGCATTTAAATGGTGTCTTTTTAGAATTAGACTGGACACAGCACTAGAAAATATACAGTAGAGAGCAACTATATATGTGCAGGGAAACAAAGGTCTTGTCTAAAGAAAAGGAGTACTTGTGGCACCTTATAGACTAACAAATTTATTTGAGCATAAGCTTTCGTGAGCTACAGCTCACTTCATTGGATGCATTCAGTGGAAAAACTGAAGAATCTGAAGAAGAAGCTGACTAAAGAACCAGCCAAAGCCTTCAATTTGTGCAAACACTGTTGCTATGATGTAACTGAATTTGACCTAACCACTGCGAAAATTCATTCCGCTGTAATGTTTCACAATATTGAAAGTAGAAGCGTGTTAATAGGATATTCTTCTGCATAAGGTTTTTGTAGTATGTCTTAGTCTACTCTAAAATATTTTAGAGTATGATTATCTTTAATGTTTAGATAACAGTGTATTAGCAGCATGCAATAATTACATCATAAGTTCTCAAGCAGAAGCAGTCTATTGCAAGGGTTTTGTTTGCTGCCACTTGTTATAGGCTGTTAAGTTAGAAAACTGAATAGCAACACTGAATACTGTAATTAGAAATGGATGCTGATTTAATATAATTTAATTTTTAAAATGTATCAAGTTAAACTGGTACAAATCTCTAAAGCATTTAAATCAGTTTCACCCTTTCTTATCTAGTAGCTTGCCATGTTCCACTGGCTTAACAAGAGAGTATTAAATCAATCTAGTTAAAATGGTGCACTTTTCTAGTGTAGAAAGGCCTAACTCCATCTGACAGACCTATATTTTAACAGAAAAGTTTCCATGAGACACATGGAAAGCTTTTTCTTCGTGTTCTGTCTTGCAGCACTGTGAATAACTGAGCTTCTCTCTTCTTCTAGATGGACACCAGTTAAAGCAGTGAGCACATCCCCTGCATGGAAAGGACTCCAGACATCTCATTCCATGCTCTCCGGAGGGAGGAGTGTATGACTGTGGCCACTAATATCAAGGATGGAATTTGTTTTACTTTTATGTTTTGGAATAGGTTTTAAACTCATGTAAAGGTTTTTTTTTAATTCTGAAACAGATCTGTTTTGTACTGAGTTATTTTTGGGATAAATTTTACTGGTTGCCTGTTGGGCTGAGGTGGTTTTTTCACCTTTGCCATAATAAAATAGAAATGTGTCTAGAGCTGTAAACGTCTGCTTCGTGTTGGAGCTGGAGTCTGGGGATGGAGCTTGGCCTGCGGCTGCAGGAATATGATGGGTAGGGATTAGAGGAATTGGTATGCAGGCCCATTTCTAAATGTTGGTGTCAAGTCACCCTCCTCTGAAGAAGGGGGGTTGCTGTTCTGCCTCAGATCTTCCCTGCCCCCAAAGTGTCAGTGGTGGCCTGTAAACAGCGTGCACCAACTTTCCTATCCTGAGTAGATCCTGTGGGTAGCTGTACAATCCAATACTGCTCTATTTACACATCTGCCTGAAATGAAATGAAGACTCACTCCAGTGTAACGAGTTAATAAAGGGTGCACAAACCTCCTTGCTGGTCTCTGGGAGGAGGTGAAATACTTTTTGAAGTTGTTTTGTATTTAACACTTGGTTCCAAAGTTTAGTGCTGGTCCCAGTTCTTCAGTATTTTTACTGTAAACAGTTGCTGTGCAAATTCAGTGACTCCAAAATGCCAAGTAAAGATTTAGTCTTTCAACTATCAATTCCCTATTGAATTATTTCTATAAATGGCTTTGGTGTCTGATTAAAAAATTTATAGCAAAAAGAATCTAGAGCTCATAATCTTCAATTTGTACTCATTACTAATCTACTGGCAGCTGGGCCTGGGAAAGAGCTATCTTCCAGCTCTTTTGGGAAATGCAGCAAAGGAAACCTCAGCTTGTATGGATCTAAAAGAAAATGTGGCTGATAAGGTACAGGACACCTCTTCTACCTTCCCAGTAGTGTTCATATCGGAGAAGAATGCTAAACTTAGAAATCAGGAGAAAGCAAATCATACACATGGCCCTTGTGCCAATGCAACCACGAGCACTTCGTTTGGACTTAAGTGTTCATGCCTCTAGCCCCAACATATGATCATTAAGTGACAAAATATGAGGACTTTTCTAGACTGGTGAGGCTAGAGATGAGAACTTCTGCATCATTGGTGGGGGGAGTCAGGTATGGGAAGTGGTATCACTATTGTTCATGTATTCCACAGCTAAAATAAGCAATGGGAGTTAAGTAGACACTTTTCAGCATGGAAAAGTTGAGTGTGTGCCCTAGGCATGAGATCAAGATTCCCCACCCCCAATGATGGTCCAGGGACATCTACATCGAACGCATTACCGGCCTCTGACACTACCAGGAGGTGTGAGCCGGTATGACGTGCATAAAGTATGAGAAAGGGACTGAGAGACTTTTTCCATTGGACTATATGAACTGGAAACATAAATTCACTGAATATTAAATCTCACCAAATGAGGGTAAATCCATTCTTATAATCATATCCACTCATTATACTCCACACCTGAACATAGCCATTATATGAACAACATACCCCCATATCTCAATGTCTGTATTTGACCTGTTAATCTTTTATCCCCAAAGGGGGAGATTGCAGATTATGTATTCCTTATACCACCCCTTGATAATCTGTACCTTATTTCCTGATAACCAGAAACTTCTATGCTTAAACTCTGTACTGTTTTCTTTTTATTTCAACATCATCTTAATAAAATTATTAAATCCATAATCAGGCATGGGCACCCAGGTTTGCCAAGCCTGCCTCTGAGCATTCCACGCTGCAGAATTGCACAACTCATACCTGTGCAGCTGCATCCATACTGGTACTTCAATTACCTGGATTTGGCCCTAGGATTTCTGTAAGTGTATTGCAGGGTACTTCGTGTCAGTGGACTCACTCTAGGAATTGTTTTGCAATGTATTGTGGGAGAACTTGGGCCTGTCTCTTGGGCCTCTGTGCAGAAGTGTTCTTAGCCTACCAGCATATTTAACGGTGGCACTTGCAGCTCTGCATGGTCTTCAGTTGTCCCAGCTGGTGCTAAGCACAAGCTGTTCCTGGTTGGGGCAGGATGGAGGTAGAGGCTATGGGGCACACAGGAGGGCATTTTGTCAGGGGTTTCTGAGCTGTGGAAAGTAGTGGTGCATCATGGATATTGGATGATGGAATGGAGACAGCTGATGCTTGCTATATCATTGTGGATTCCCCATAGACACAGCATGCTGCTGGACAACTAGCACAGAGGTAGGATATCATCATGGGGACCTGGGATGAGCAACAGTGACTCTAGATTAACTTCCACATGAGGAAGATCTTTATGGAGCTGGGTACCTATATCCCCAGCTAGGTAAGCAAGCCCAGGTTCAAAGCACATAAAAAAAAACCAGCTATAAGGGTTGGTTAAGGACAGTAGGGCTAAAACCTGGGTAAGAGCTTGGGTAAGCGTGCATTTATGACACCCTGAGACAAGGATGGGAAAGTGGGAACTGGCCAGGCTCACTGCATAGGACAAAAAGAAAAGGAGTACTTGTGGCACCTTAGAGACTAACAAATTTATTAGAGCATAAGCTTTCGTGAGCTACAGCTCACTTCATCGAATGCATTCCACCAAATGCATCCGATGAAGTGAGCTGTAGCTCACGAAAGCTTATGCTCAAATAAATTTGTCTCTAAGGTGCCACAAGTCCTCCTTTTCTTTTTGCGAATACAGACTAACACGGCTGCTACTCTGAAACCTGCATAGGACAGACACTCCCTCAGACAAAGGGAGCTGAAAAGGGTTAGGCTCAGTGCATCCCCACAGGCATATAATGCTGGAAAAGGGGGAACATCCACTAAACAGAGCCTCCTGAGGTTTCCAGCAGGGGACAAAGGTATTCTGGAACTTTCCTATTCCTGAAGAGCACAGGGGAATACTGACCCCTGCTTCCTACTCAGAAAAGGGGCTTCGGGATCCCCTTTCACCCTCTCCAGGGGACTATGGAAAGCCCCCTCACTCCACACTGGTCGCCCCTGTGAGCGGGGGCTACTCCCTATGTGCTCCTCACGGGCCCTGAGCTCCCAACTTCCCTTCAACTCTACCGGGGCAATGGGGAGGCTGGGAGCAGGGTGAGCTGCCTCTCAGCTATGTCCCCTCACCGACTCTTTCTAAAACGGCTCGGGAAATTCAACATAAACAAACATTAAAGGGGGATTTTAACTCGTTTCCTTCCAGAAGGTGAAAGGCGGCAGCTGAAAACGGACCCGAGCTAGGACAACGACTGGAGCAACCCAAGCGGGGTCCCCCGAGAACCAGGGAGGGCGGAATTAAGGGAACCCCCGGCCCCTGAACTCCGTCCTCGTGCAGCTGGGACCAGGCTCCGGGGTTAAACTGGACAGAGCCCAGGCCCCTTAGCGCCGCGCGAAGGGGCTGCCCGCGGCCGGGATCCGCCGCCCCAGCCCCAGCCCCAGCCCCAGCCCCACTCCCGCCCAGCGGCCTGCGTCACGCCGCTTCCCGCTTCCCGCCGGGGTGACGTCTTCTCCTCAGAGCGCAGGGGTTCAAGTCCAGGCTCTCTGCTTCCGGTCCCGCCCCAGGGCTTCCGCTAACGATTAAGAGGCCGGAAGTCCCCCGCTCCCTAGTCAGGAGGGTAACGGAGCCTCAGGAGACGCTCTAGCCAGGATCCGAACTCTATCCTTTTTATTGTCGGTCGCGCGCGCCTCACGCTCTCCTCCGGCCAATCAGCGCGGCGAGGCCTGCTCGGAAGTGAGGCACTGGGCTCCGTCCTCTTATAACCGGAAGTGACGGCAGGGGCCCAGAAGTGCGGGGGCGCGCACGGAGGCGGCTGGGCGGATCGGGGTCGCGGTGTCACAGCAGCGCGAGGAGCTGAACGGGCCGGGTAGGGAGGGGTGGGGATGCGCGGGGCGGGCCTGAGCTGCGGCCCGTCTCGGTCTCTGGGGCGGCGGCGGCGGCGGGCCCCTTTGTCGGGCACGGGCCGGGAGTCCCCTGGGGCCTGGCGCACGGTCCGCTCTGCCCGCCCTGCTGGTACCGCGTCTAGCGCCCTCACGAGCCTACGGTGGCACGTGCCCGGCTGCTGCGCGCGGGGTGCGAGGCCTGCGGGGGTCGCCTGTGAGTGCGCGTCGGGGGCCCGGCAGCGTTTCAGGCCCGCTGGCAGGAGGCCCCAGAGCCGCTCCCTTCAGCGGCTCATTCGGGATCCCGGTACAGCCAGGAGCGGGCGGGGCGGGGCGGTGAGCAGAGCAGCCCCGGTAACGGCATTTGTGCGCTGGTGTTTGGGAACAGAGGGTACTTCCTTGCTTCTGGTATCTGTTCTCGTTGGAGTCCTGGCTAGCGTTCAAGGGAGTGGTAAGGGAGGGGCGCCTGGACTTGTGCTGTCTCAAAAAAACCTTTTTGGCTGTCCTGAAAAAACAGGAATATAAAGTCTTTTTGCTGGAAATTTCTTTGACAGCCCCGAGGCATGAAGTGGGTGCATCCAAAAGCCTTCCTTGAAGGGTTGTTGGTTGATCTCTTCTATCAGCTGTTTCTTAGCTGTGAATTAAATACTGTTTAAGAATAAAGGGAAAGTCATTTCCCTTTTCACTTAATCAGGTTTGTTTTTTGGGCATATGTAGTTTTGCAGTCACCCAGAGCATTCAGAGAGAGAATATCAAACAGAATTCTTAATATAAGAATTGCAGAACTTTTTTCAGGCTTTTTATGTACTGTAAACTTTGTAAAGGACACTAGGTGTTTTTCTGTTGTAGCTTATCTTTAGTACCTGGAGCGGAGAGAGGCTGTACAACAGGAGTATGAATTTCACCCACTTTACAGCACAGTGTTTAGAGTCCTGATGGTGGAGTCTTTTAAAAACTGGTGCAATGATGTGGGAGGAGCAAACTAAAACTTGTTGCTAGACTTCAGTTGGAGGAGGTCTCTGGTCTGCTGGGGTGTTAGACTCAGAGCATTTGTATATGGAAAACAGCTTTTTGGTGGCTCACTACTGCTGTGTGCTGCTGCTCTTAAGTTCAGAGTTGAATCCGAGTGGCAACCTGCCTTTCTGAGGATCATTTAATAAGTGCAATGAATGTTCATATCGTAGTACTTCCCAACCAGTGAAGTGCCCTCCTATTCTCTCTCAAATGGGGTATTTTCACTGCTTGCTTTTGGATTGCTCTGGTGATGGGGAATCCGGAAGTGATTTCCCTGTGTTGCCTTCCTGCCTTGTTAGAATGGTTAAAGTCAGTCCCGCTGTTTGTTCTGCAATTCCAGACACAGTGCATTTCAAAGCTGGTCTGCATGAAGAGTATGCAGTTTGGTTGTTCAGGTACCTGATGTACCTGCTTCCACTGTGTGAAAGCCCCATCAGAAGTTGGAGGTGGGGGGAAGGAGAGGATGATTAGGGGAAGTCCCGGATGACAGGAAAAAGGCTAATGTAGTGCCCATCTTTAAAAAAGAGAAAAAGGAGGATCCTGGGAACTACAGGCCAATCAGCCTCACCTCAGTCCCTGGAAAAATCATGGAGCAGGTCCTCAAGGAATCAATCCTGAAGCACTTAGAGGAGAGGAAAGTGATCAGGAACAGTCAGCATGGATTCACCAAGGGCAAGTCATGCCTGACTAATCTAATTGCCTTCTGTGACAACATAACTGGCTCTGTGGATGAGGGGAAAGCAGTGGACGTGCTGTTCCTTCACTTTAGCAAAGCTTTTGATTTAGTCTCCCACAGTATTCTTGCCAGCAAGTTAAAGTAGTATGGGCTGGATGAATGGACTGTAAGGTGGATAGAAAGTTGGCTAGATTGTCGGGCTCAACGGGTAATGATCAATGGCTCCATGTCTAGTTGGCAACTGGTATCAAGTGGAGTGCCCCAAGGGACAGTCCTCAGGCTGGTTTTGTTCAATATCTTTATAAATGATCTGGAGGATGGTGTGGATTGCACCCTCAGCAAGTTTGCAGATGACACTAAACCGGGAGGAGAGGTAGATGCGCTGAAGGGTAGGGATAGGATACAGAGGCACCTAGACAAATTAGAGGATTGGGCCAAAAGAAATCTGATGAGGTTCAACAAGGACAAGTGCAGAGTCCTGCACTTAGGACGGAAGAATCCCATGCACCACTACAGACTAGGAACTGAATGGCTCGACAGCAGTTCTGCAGAAAAGGACCTAGGGGTTACAGTGGACGAGAAGCTGGATACGAGTCATAGATTCATAGATACTAAGGTCAGAAGGGACCACTCTGATCATCTAGTCCGACCTCCTGCACAGCACAGGCCACAGAATGTCACCCACCACTCCTATGAAAAACCTCACCCATGTCTGAGCTATTGAAGTCCTCAAATCATGGTTCAAAACTTCAAGGAGCAGAGAAGCCTCCCTCCAGTCAACCATGCCCCATTCTACAGACGAAGGCAAAAAAAACCTCCAGGGCCTCTCCAATCTGCCCTGGAGGAAAACTCCCTCCCGACCCCAAACATGGCAATCAGCCAAACCCTGAGCACATGGGCAAGATTCACCAGCCAGATACCCAGGAAAGAGTTTTCTATAGTAAATCAGATCCCATCCATCTAATATCCCATCTCGGGGGATTTGGCCTATTTACCCTGAATATTTAAAGATCAATTACTTACCAAAATCCCATTATCCCATCATACCATCTCCTCCATAAACTTATCAAGTAGAATCTTAAAACCAGATAGATCTTTTGCCCCCACTGCTTCCCTTGGAAGGTTATTTCAAAACTTCACTCCTCTGATGGTTAAAAACCTTCGTCTGATTTCAAGTCTAAACTTCCTGGTGGCCAGTTTATACCCATTTGTTCTTGTGTCCACATTGGTGCTGAGATTAAATAATTCCTCTCCCTCTCCTATATTTATCCCTCTGATATATTTATAGAGAGCAATCGTATCTCCCCTCAACCTTCTTTTAGTTAGGCTAAACAAGCCAAGCTCCTTAAGTCTCCTTTCATAAGACAAGTTTTCCAATAAGTTTTCCATAAGTCAACAGTGTGTCCTTGTTGCCAAGAAGGCCAATGGCATTTTGGGCTGTATAAGTAGGAGCATTGCCAGCAGATCGAGAGATGTGATCGTTCCCTTCTATTCGACATTGGTGAGCCTCATCTGGAGTCCTGTGTCCAATTTTGGACCCCACACTACAAGGAGGATGTGGAAAAAACTGCAAAACGTCCAGCAGAGGGTAACAAAAATGATTAGGGGACTGGAACACGTGATTTATGAGGAGAGGCTGAGGGAACTGGGATTGTTTAGTCTGCGGAAGAGAAGAACGAGGGGGGATTTGATAGCTGCTATCAACTACCTGAAAGGGGGTACCAAAGAGGATGGATCTAGACTGTTCTCAGTGATAGCAGATGGCAGAACAAGGAGTAATGGTCTCAAATTGCAGTGTGGGAGGTTTAGGTTGGATATTAGGAAAAACTTTTCCACTAGGAGGGTGGTGAAACACTGGAATGTGTTACCTAGGGAGGTGGTTGAATCTCCTTCCTTAGAAGTTTTTAAGGTCAGGCTTGACAAAGCCCTGGCTGGGATGATTTAGTTGGGGATTGGTCCTGCTTTGAGCAGGGGGTTGGACTAGATGACTTCCTGAGGTTCCTTCCAACCCTGATATTCTATGATCGCTTCCTTAGTTTCCCAGCCTCTTTCCTAACCAATCTGAAAATGGCAGCTTCCCTTTTTTTAAAACTAAGTATATGCTAAGCTGAGCTCAGCACTACTGCAGTTTCATAGTATAGGAAGTGGAGCGTAAGCATTCCCTGCATAGTTCTGTTGCTGTTTTTCAAGCTTCACCTGCAGCACACCCTACTAATACAAAAAGAAAAGGAGTACTTGTGGCACCTTTTTCCACCAGATGCATCCGATGAAGTGAGCTGTAGCTCATGAAAGCTTATGCTCTAATAAATTTGTTAGTCTCTAAGGTGCCACAAGTACTCCTTTTCTTTTTGCGAATACAGACTAACACGGCTGCTACTATGAAACCTACTAATACAGACAGCCTTGTGGCTCCCACACAGCCCAGCAACCTGAAGCACCTATATTCTGGCCTAAACCTCAATTATAGTCCAGAATGCTCTGCTGTTTCAGTCCTATGTTTCCCAGAGTTCTTGCAGTGCACCTCAGTCCTAATATTCAGCACCCCAGTTATTCTAGCCCTGTACTAGTTGTACCACCTATGGAACAACAGGGGCATCAAAATAAGCAGTAAGCTCCCTATTGGGCAGTCGCACTTAAAACAGTTTTACATGGTTGTGAGATATTGGCAACATATTGCTGCTACCTTAGGAAACTTGATCAGTTCCATATGTGCTGTATTTGTTCTATTTGCAGGGTCAACTGGTGTGACAAAATTCCCAGTATCAAAATTCTTAATTTTTTGAATGTTAGGCATTCAAAGCATGCTCATTAAAACTTAGCTGCTTTGGTTTGGGAGTCTCACTTGTATGGCCAACTCATGAGTACCCAAGACCATGTTTTATGATCAAATAATGCAAGGCATCTGTTCTCACGGTGGCCGGTACAAACAGTGTAAAGACCCACTAAAGTCAGACTTGAAAGCGTATCAGGTTGACCTCATCAGTTGGGAAGCAACAGCCCATGACAGAACAAGGTGGTAGCAGATTTGTCCTGTTGCTGTTAACCATTTGATGCAAGGTGTGTTAACATTTTATGTGAAAAATGTGAACAGCACACAGCAAATATAAAAGAGGCTGCAATGGTCACGGACAATCTTGTCCGTTCCACATGTAACCAGGTTTGTGGGTTTTTCATTGGTTTGACCTTGCGTATATCATTCACTTATAGGGTTTGTAAAATCTCCTTATGTCAACATGAGACTCCATCATCATCAGTTGTACCACACTGTGGGGTGGCATTGTAATGTTTCCAGTAGGGAAATAAGCAAAGACTCTCCAAACTTTTTTCTCTTATTCTTGTTAATATGTGCAGCTGTCTCATGATGAAAAGCTTGTGCATTAACTGGTGTCACTAACCAGACTGCAGCATGCTCAGAATTCAGACAGTTACCTCTACTCAGTACAGGACTACAAGAGCTCTTAATGGGGAGCACAGCTAATTGGAGTCCTCTGCAATGAGTGCTAATGGTCTTGATGTGACTGACCTGCTCTCCACTTACTGCACGTTATCGAGTGTACTTACTGCAGCCCCAAACTGGGTCATCTGCAAAAAGATCATAAGAATGGCCATATTGGGTCAGACCAATGGTCTGTCTAGCTTAGTATCCTGTCTTCCAACAGTGGCTAGTCCCAGATGCTTCAGAGGGAGTAAAGAGAATAAGGCAATTTATTGAGTGATCCAAACCCTGTCGTCCAGTCCAACTTCTGGCAGTCAGAAGCTTCTTGGACACTTGGATCCAAACTGCAGCATGCCTGAGAGGATGGAGGGCACTTGTGGAGTCCTTTCATTATTCCTGATGACTGGGCAGTGGGTGGACTCAAAGCCTCCAGATAAGGTGGGAATCCTGACAGTTGGAATTCTGCAGTAACTTTGTGCCAGGGCATAAGAGGGGCTTTCCCTGTGGGATGATCAGGCTCTTAACTTTCCCTTTCTTCTGAATTCTTGTGGGTATGGTCTTGGGAACAATTCATGTGAAATGTCCTGTCAGCCTACCAGCTGGTGTGATTAGTGAGTCCCTATTTACTCTTTGCCAGGTGATGCACCCATCCATGTTGCTGCCACCATGGGTTACCATGGTGATGAGCCCAAACTCGCTTCTGACCCCCCAGTCTCCCTCACTGAACATAACACATTTACCCCCAGGCCAACCAGAATTGTATCTCACTTGAAGGGACCTTCTGTCAAACTCAGTTATTACTTATTTGTATTCCAGTAGCGTCTAAGGGTTTTGAGCAGGGATGGGGCCACAGAACTTCTAATGTAGAGCGTGTAGAGGTCTGCTCTGTAGAGGTCTCTGTTCTGGGGATTGTTCATGTAAAAGGCAGAAATTGTGGCATGTCTTCTCACCAGCAAATTTCTTGGGTAGCAATACTGCTAGCTCCTTGGTTGCCACATCATTAATCGGGCTGTAACTGTAGCCAGGTTGCAGTTTCTTAGGAGCCTGGGTCTCTTTCTAGTGCTCATGTCTTGCCTGCTTAACCCTGGAGGAACTAACAGTTTGTAAGTTTTGAAACAGCAGGGCTCTTGGATAGAGGGATAAAGACAGTAAGAATTCCCTCTGCTAGGAAGAAAAAACAAGCTGGCACCTTAGACTAGCACATTTATTTAGGCATAAGCTTTTGTGGGCTAGAACCCACTTCATCAGGAAAGCTTATGCCCAAATACATTTTTTAGTTTCTGAGGTGCCACAAAGACTCCTCGTTGGTTTTGCTGATACAGACTAACATGGCTACCACTCTGAAATCTGCTAGAAGAGTGATTCAGCCTTCTCCAGTTTCTCACAAGCATTGGTTCATCTTTTGTGATCTCCAAAGTTCTGGTTAGCATGAGGTGCATCTGAAGCCTTCTGCAGCTGCATCATTGCTTGGAGCAAGACAGTCTAGAGCCTGACTCTTTCAGAAGCAGTAGAGTCTAGGAGTTCTCTTCCCACTCAGAAGTGGCTTTAGCCAGCAACAGGCACATGCTACCCTGTTCTAGATAGTCGGAATCTCTCAGGAGCCTGGAGGCTCTTTAGCTCTGTTACAGATCAAGTTTGCAAAAAGAAAAGGAGTACTTGTGGCACCTTAGACTAACAAATTTATTTGAGCATAAGCTTTCGTGAGCTACAGCTCGCTTCATTGGATGCATTCAGTGTCAAGGTTCCTTCTCCACTCTGAACTCTAGGGTACTGATGTGGGGACCTGCATGAAAACTTCCTAAGCTTACTTTAACCAGCTTAGGTTAAAACTTCCCCAAGCTACAAACTATTTTACCTTTTGCCCTTGGACTTTCGCTGCCACCACATGTCTAACATGGGTTACTGGGAACGAGTCCGTTTGGAAACATCTTTCCGCCCAGAATCCTCCCAAATCTTGCACCCCCTTTCCTGGGGAAGGTTTGATAAAAATCCTCACCAATTTGCATAGGTGACCACAGACCCAAACCCTTGGATCTTAAGAACAATGAAAAAGCATTCAGTTTCTTAAAAGAAAGTTTGGTGAGAGACCTTGGAAGGTCCTGCCAGAACTGGCTTGAGGTTCTTCAGTAATGTAGACTCTTGTCAGGTGACGACATGGTAAATGGTGATCTATCTGTAGTTAAATATCTGCCTGGTTTGAACTTGCAGTTGAAAATTGCAACTTGGGGGAGTCCAAAGGAAGGTGATCAGAGATGAGATGCTAGGCTGGTGGGAGGGAATCCCGTTCAGGACAACGACCATGACCAGGAGTATGGAAAGGATTCTAAGACCAGGAAGAAAATGACAGTCCATGTAAGGCAACGGTCACGTTTTAGATGCATTTCTGCAGCTGTAGGACAGAAGGTTCTAGCAGTGAGCATTTCCTAGGCAGCTAGGATCTGGAGGTGCCTGAGAATGGAGATTCCCTGCAATAATGCCTGAGGTTTGACCTGTGATCTGTCGCACACTATCAATTATCACATCAGGACATTAGTCATTTTATTGGTTAAATGGAGCTCTAGTCCTTAGAAGAAGGAATGTGGGGGAGGGGACCTGCTGCCTCTTCTGCAGGAGGTCCTGTGCCTGCTAAAGACGTTAGGTCTCTGCTTCTGATGGTATGGGACTTATGAGCACAGGCCATATGGTGTCTCTGGCAAGTTCAGTTACAGTTGATTCCTTGATTTTGGTTTGCCTAGCAATCTCACCCAGCAGGGGACACCTGGAAATGAACAGCAAAATGCCAGTTACCCTAAGGCCCCCTCTATCCTACTAACCCTAAACTGTGGTAAATGGCTTCTCCCTGCAAGCCAAAGGAAGAGGTCAGGGGCCTTGGGAAAAGCTTTATGTGCCCTGAAGCCTCCTTCCTTTCAGGTTTGGTGCCTTTCCTGAAGAAGCAGCTGAGGAACTGTGACCTCAGGCATGTGCTTTTTAGTGTAGTCCATTTCTTCTGAGGAGAGATGAGCCCTATCCTGAGCTGCTGGGTATAACAGCCCTGACCTCCCAGGTGACTAATGGGCAGGGGGTTGCTTTTCCCACCTGTCTGTAGCAGCTTTTCATGGCCTTAGAAATTCTCTAGTTTATCAGTGTGAGAGGAAGGGAAAGGGCTGGTTCCTGTGTGGTTAATGGAGGACTGCAATGGTCCTTAAAGTATTCAGGTTCATCCAGGCGCTCTGGTGTTCCCGTCCATCCATGCCAATGGGTCTCATGCTATAATGAGGGCAACAGCAGGTGGTGATTAGCAGAACAGCTTCTCTGTCCCCCTTGAGGCAGGATGCTCATTCAAAATGTGTCTATTTTGGGGGCTGGGAGGCCTGGATGCTTGGGAAGATGATGCTGATGGAGACTAGTTGTTGCTAGGGGAGGGGAAAACACAAGACACCCCAGCTGCTTTGTTGGGGGGTGAGCTAATGGGACACAGCCCCATGCTTGGGGTGCAGACAGAGGCCTGTTGAACTGATTTCCTGCTCTGACCAATGCAAGATTGCAGCTGGTAGTGGCAGCGGCAGTAGCTCTTCAGTAATGTCCAAAGCCTGTGGACACACCCATGCAGAGCCAAGCCAGCTTCAGGAGCTGAGTGGAGGACTGGGTGGACCTGCATTCTAGCACTGTGCTGGCCTGCTGTGTTGAACTACTGACAGCTTTCTGGTGTCCAGCACTGGCCTGAGTGCAGGTAGTGAATGGTCTTAGAAAGGCACTCTAACTGGGCCTCTTTAACAAGTGTCCACAGGGGAATTCACTTCTGGATTCAAGTTCTACCTTTGGATAGCTTGGCCTCCTCCAGGCTCCTTTCACTCTGACTTGCGGTTTAATTAGGGATTAATTATGACAACTCAAAGTTGAGGCTTCCCTTCCTCTGGTTTAAGGGGAATATTTGGAGTTTGGGAGCAAATGGCTGCATCATCCACCCAGGAAAAACAGGAGAGACTCCCTCTGCAGTTTTCAGAGTAGCAGCCATGTTAGTCTGTATTCACAAAAAGAAAAGGAGTACTTGTGGCACCTTAGACTAACAAATTTATTTGAGCATAAGCTTTCGTGAGCTACAGCTCACTTCATCAGATACATTCATTTTCCACTGAATCCGATGAAGTGAGCTGTAGCTCATGAAAGCTTATGCTCAAGTAAATTTGTTAGTCTCTAAGGTGCCACAAGTACTCCTTTTCTTTTTCCCTCTGCAGTGCATCTCAGTGGCAGCTATTGTGAGACCCTGCCTCTCCCTAGTCTCTTGTGAATAGCTCTTGTCAAAGCTGATTTAGTTGTTGATGAAGCGAAAGGTTGGTTGATAAAGGTAACTATGTAGGTGTAATAGACTTTTCTAAAGTGTTAGAACTAAACAGCATGAGTGAAGCACATGTTAATTGGCTAACTGAGAGATCATGAAGTAGTTGTCAGCGGGGAATCATTAAGTGAGCGTATTTCTTGTGGAGTTCAGCAGGGACCAGTTCTAGATCTGATGCTCTTCAATCCGGAAGTAAGTATAAAATCATTGCTGATAAAAACTTGTGGTGAAGTGATAAATGGGAAAAGGGCAGTCCTATAGAGTGACTTAGTTCAGTGGTTCTCAACTGGGGTACACAGGTCTTCCGGGGGTAATAAACTCATCTGGATAGTTGCCTAGTTTTACAACAGGCTACATAAAAAGCCCTAGCGAAGTTAGTGCACACTATTTTGTACAATGAGTTGTTTATACTGCTCTATATATTATACACTGAAATGTAAGTACAGTATTTATGTTCCAATTGATTTATAATTCTAAGGTAAAAATGAAGGAAGCAATTTTTCAGTAGTAGTGGGTTATGACACTTTTTTGTATTTTTGACTGATTTTGTAAGCAAGTAGTTTTTAAGCGAGGTGAAACTTGGGGGTAGGTAAGACAAATCAGACTCATGAAAGGGGTACAGTAGTCTGAAAGGTTGAGAGCCACTGATCTGGATCACTTGATAAGCTGGGCCCCTTCAAAGAAAGTTCATTGATACACCAAGTAAAAGGTGCAACATCTAGAAATAAAAAAATGTACGTCATACCTATAAAATTGGGTACTATATCTTGGAAAGCACTGACTCTGAAAAGGATTTAGGGGTCAGCGTGGACAAGTTCCCAGTGTGTGCGGCAAAGAGCTAATGTAACCCTGGGCTGTCTAAATCAGGAGTAGTGAGTCGGAATGAGGAGGTGGTTTTTACTTCAGACTGATTGTAGTGTGTATGATTCTGGAGTCAACATTTTTTAAAAGGATATTGAAAAACTGGAGAGGGTGCAGAAAGAAGCCACAAAAAATGTGAGGGGTGGAGAAAATGCCTTAGAGTGAGACCAATCTGCTTACCTTATCCAGAAAGGTGTGGTGTGTAAATATCTTGATGGAGACAAAATACCAGCTACTAAAGGTCTCTTTAATCTAGCAGAGAAAAACAGAACAAGAATAAATTGCTGGAAACTGAAGCCAGACAAACTAAAATAAGAAATAAGGCAGTTTTTTAACAATGAGGTTGATTAACTATTGGAAGGTTAACCAATGGAAGTGGTGGATTTCATCTCTGGTCTTCAAATCCAGATTTAGATGGATGCCTTGCTAAAAGATGCGTCAGCCAAACGTATTATTGGGCTCAGTACTGGGGTAACAGGTAAAATGTTATATCAGAGATCAGATCTTCCCACTGAATTCATAGATTAAGGCCAGAAGGGACCAATGGATCATCTAGTTTGAAGAGGCCCTCTATAATGGTGCAGTGGCAGCAGAAGCATCTGCCCAGAGGCTGGGTCAATGCTGCCAGTTGTGGAATATCAAGTGCAGACTGGCCATGGAAAGTTTTCTTGCTCACCCCCAAGAGCCACCTGCTTCCCATCCATCCCTGGGTTAGAAAACTTGTGTAAGAATAATCCTGAATGCTTTGGCTGTTCTCTCCTTGCCTTGTGATGTGATTCTGAAGCTTTTGTGTTGGACTTTCTCAATACCAAATGCATCACAACCACCCTGTCAAGACGCTAGCTAAGCAACTCCATCCTCGATAGAGGAAGCTGCTCCATGCTTAATTCTAGCTTTCCTGTGGCTAGACAGAGCAGGTAGAAAATCTCTACCTCAAGTCTGTATGTGTTGCGTGAGCACCCTAGTGTGCTGTCTGAGAACACACTGAAACTGCCACCCCAAAAAGCTAGTTCCTGGGAGCTTTGGCCAGCTCATCAGAAATGCACAGCTCTCTTCCCAGGTGGAGATTCTGTGCTTGTGCCATGCTTGGGTTTCTAGTCTCTTTGGTTGATTTGCAGGCTACGTGAACAGCCATACTTGCACCCAAGAGCCCTGGCAGCTAGAACTTTCTCTTGTCTATTTTGATGGTCCTGCTAAGGCTGTTTCTCTTGTGTAGCAGAGAGGTTGTGGAGAACATCACAAAATGGAGCAAAACTGGTCCCTCAGTCTTATTGCCAGACAAGACTTGCATAAAAGTCCTGGTTGAATGTTTTGCTGGAGTCCATCTAGCACCCCCACATGCTTCCATTGGTCCTGCTTTGAGCAGGGGGTTGGACTAGATGACCTCCTGAGGTCCCTTCCAGCCCTGATATTCTATGATTCCTTTGCTAAAACCTCCTCCCACAGGAGTCTGGAAATGAATGGGTCCAGCCAGGTCCCCACTCTCCACCCGACTCGCTCTATACCTGACTGTGACATATCTCTTTCTAGAATGCAATATATGCTGTTGTCACTCACATGTATAAGGTGTGTAGTAGAAGAAACTAATTGATATATCATCCCAGGGTGTGTGTCATGTCTGAGTTCTGGGAGCTTTTTCCTTAGGCTGATCTACTGGGGGAGTAGAAATGGAATAATTGATCTTTGGTTATGAAATGTGGTGATTAGAAGGCTCATAGATATTTAAGATCCAATGGGACCATTATGATGATCTAGCCTGACATAGGTCAGAAAATCTCACCCAGTAACTTCTGCATCAAGCCCAGAACTTGTTTGAGCTATAGCATATCTTTCAAAAATAAAATAAAATACTGATTTTAAGACTCGAATGAGTAAGAATCCTCTTCATCTCTAGCTGAGTATTCCCAGTGGCTAATTCCTTCACTGTTAAATGGTGCTTTTTCTCACCTGAATTTGTCTAGCTTCAACCACCAACCATTGGGTAGCTGTGTAGAGGTGTTGTAGGTGTATGTAAGTGTATGTGGTCCTTACAAGTTTGTATTTAACTGTATTGAGTATGGAGTATTTTTGTAGTATATGTGATGCAGTATATTGGAAATGGCTCCCTTGAATAGTGAACAGAATTTTATAAGTCTTATCTGTTTTGACCTTTGCATCTATATATGCAAAATTTTAGGAGGCAAAATGATGAATGGGAGTAATGAAGGATTTAGGGTATGTCTACACCACTGCAGTACAGCTATGGTGCTGCAGTTGTCCTGTAATATAGACACTTCCTACATTGACAGAAGGGGTTTTTCCATTGATGTATTTAACCAGCCTCTCCAAGAGGTGGTGGCTAGGTTGACCTAGCTGAGTCTACACTGAGGGTTAGGTTGATCTTAACCACACTGCACAGGGAACAGCATTTTTCACAGCCTGAATAATGTAGCTAGGCCGATCTAATTTTTAAGTGTAGACCAGGCTAAAGGATGGGGAAATGGCTGGATCCCTTCACTGCTTGTTTGTAAAGGGTGATACTTCTGGAGTGTTTGCAGTTGGGGAGTCCGCTACAGGGAAGCTTCTAACAGTCGTGGGTTTTCAAAGTCTTCACCATTAACTTTAAACTCTTCTGATATTTTTCTGAGGAAAGCCTCGCCTTGAATGATGTGGCCTGTGAGGCTTGAGGGGGGGATTGTGGGGTAGGAGTGGAGAATGACTTTTATAATGGGAATGGAGCTTCACCCTTAACGATGGCTACTCCACACACCACTACCTATTGCCTATTCAGAAAGTGCCTGGAGACTTGCACCATTGAGCTAAGTTAGTACAAATGCTATTAATCAGATAGCTGCTGCTTTTCATTGGCCTTGCCTTGGCTCAGACCTTTGGAAAGGACTGAGAGTGAGATTAGCCAAGGCAGGTGCCTTTCCCAGCAATTTGGGGACAGCCAGTGCCCCTTTTAGAACAGACTGATCCAGCTGCATTTTGAGCTACAGGCCTGTTGATCATTGCTGAGGCTCTGGGACTTGGGCCAACAATGGAGCGAACATCTCTTAGATAGACTTGAGTGCTGTAGGGAAGCAGACTGTAACAAAGCCCCAGATCTACTCTTTGGGTTTCTCCACTCAGTTGTTCTTGTGGGCTTATCTAATCACACTTCTCAAAGCTCTCTCTTGTCCTGGCAATCTGGCAAACAAAATGCAGAGACTGAAGTCTCCCCACCCCCTGGTGCAGTTGGGAGTCCATGGGTTAACCAAAGATTCTGCACCTGCTTGCCAAACTCTGACTCAGGCACTCGTAAGAGGGTACACACTGTAGAGAACTAGGTGTTCTGGGAATGTCCTACCCAGTTCATTCCCCTGAGACAACTACCAAGACCTCCCACAGGCATTTGGGAACAAGGGTGCATTGAACTGACCCCTCCGAAAGCTGGAGTTACTGGCCAACTATCTGTGGGGAGCCCTGCTTTGGCCAAGGAAGGAATGAGGTGTCTATTGAGGAGCCCTGCAGGACTTCTCAACAGTGTGGGAAACAGCTGCATTAGGCTACTGATCCTATTTCCCATTCTCCCCTCCTAGGTGTAACTCACGTGTGTAAAGATGGCAGAGCAGGAGCCGACCGCAGAGCAGCTGGCCCAGATTGCAGCAGAGAATGAGGAAGATGAACACTCTGTCAACTATAAACCACCTGCCCAGAAAAGCATCCAAGAGATCCAGGAGCTGGACAAGGATGATGAAAGCCTGCGCAAATACAAGGAGGCTCTGCTGGGTTCTGTGAATGTAGCTACTGGTGAGTCCTGGTGTCATCTCAGAGCATGTGGTTCTATCTGTGCAGACATTAAACAGCTACAACAGCCAAGACCCCTTCTCTACACCTTTAACTGCTTCAGGCAGACACTAAGAACTCTCCCACCCTCCTCCCAGATCTCTCTTCATACATGCTGCTGAAAGCCCAGCTTTAACTCGAGGATGCAAATAATCAGTTGGGAGTAACTCTCCAATATGGGCACTGCTAGATGTCTGGTCTGCCAGCCTTTACCCAGCTAGCTTAAGTCAGTCATTGGTCCTTTGAGTAAAGCTTGAGTCGATATCTTCTGGGATGTTTCTTCTGAATGGAAGATTCAGAGACATCTTTCTGTCCTGAGTACAAAACGAGGGGAACCCTGGATCTCTGCTCCAGACAGGCCCATTCTTTCTAGTTCTTACCTGCTCCTTTGCGTTTCCAGGAACTGAGTGAAAGGAGAAAGAAGGATGTAGATGGGTTGGGCCTTGGGGTGGGGATGTCATTAGCACTTTTAGGACTTGTCTAACAGCCTCTTCTTCGTCTTAGATCCCAGTACTCCTAATGTGGTCGTGACCAAACTGACACTGGTCTGTGCCATTGCCCCTGGCCCTCTGGAGCTGGACCTGACAGGTAAGCAGTAGATGGGTACTGCGGTCTACCTTCCAAGGGGGACAGGCCTTGGCTAGCTCAGTGCAGACAATCAGGAGCCCTGTTGGGGGGCCAGGCTAGGTCCACTGTCCATTCTGGCCTGGAGCTCAGAAGTGGAAGTGACCTGCTAAAATGTGTATTTCCAAACATAACTTGCAGGGGCCAGGCTCCTGTGAGTTTAGGGCTTCCAGCCTGGTGGTCAGTACTGCAGCCTCTCTGCTTCCTGTACCTGAGCTGCAGTGCAGAGGGCCCCTAGCACAGTGCCTTTTGGACTCCTGTTGGTTGTGCACATTCAGTCCTGCAAGCGCTACTTAGATGCTACCAGCTGGAGGAGCCCAGAAGCCACTTGGCAAGCGCTGGCTCACTGCTTTCCTAAAGATAGGAAACCCACAGACCTAATCCTGCCATAACTCCTCATTCCTCCCACCAAACTCAGCTCAGGCTATGTGGGGGCAGGACCGAGCCCTACACTAAATGAAGTATTCCAAATTGCTCCACAAACAAGTTACTGTTGCCAGAACTCTTCTAAAAATACTACCCCAAAATAAGCTGGGTTGAATTAAAGGCTTCTCTGGGTTCTAATCCATGAGGAATGTTGCACCAGCCTCCTCTAGTGGCATGAGGGTGGAATCCTGATAATGGGCCTGAGGGTCCCACTGGGATACCTGATTTTTAGTCAAGCAAGGTCTCCAGGTACTCCATTTGAGGGTCACGTTTCTTCCTGCTGATTCTGGGAAGAGGAGCTTGGTGCTGAGTCTCCTTAAGAGAGCTAGTCATTCTGAAATTGAGCCATATCCTCTGGTGTGGATAGGTGGATTCCTTAGGGTTTGAATGGACTAACTTAGAAATGGAGGTAGCTTCCAGCATGGGTGGGTGTAAGGTGTTGAGGTCTCTAAACAGGGACACCCATGAGTAAATCACATTTCTCTTCCTTTTTGGGAGGACAGTGTGTCTGGGACTCTCTCTTCCCCCACTGGGCTTTGTGCACCCTTCTGTGGAAACCAAAGGAGTTAATGCAGGAGCTAGGGCGAGGGAGGACCCGACATATAGAAAGGGACACTTCCCCTGCCTGCAACCTCGCACTTCATATTCCAATAGCTCCAGTCTCTGGTACAGAGCCCACCCCAAATGCAACCCACAGCACAGTCCCTAGGGAGTCTGAGCAAACTTCTCCCTTCTCTGTAGGTGACCTGGAAAGCTACAAGAAGCAATCGTTTGTGCTGAAGGAAGGTGTGGAGTATCGGATAAAAATCTCCTTCCGGGTAAGAACTTTTGAGAGTCACTGGCCCAAGCCTGTCTGTATACTCCGGGCGTACAGCAACCAGACATCCCAAAAGAGGGAGGTCACCAATCCCAAGGAAAGCACTGGGAGACAGGCCTCTGCCCTACCTATGGGGAGGGCTGTGGCTGCTCTGCTGTGAGTTCTTGTTCATCTCTGCAGGTGAACAAGGAGATCGTGTCAGGGCTGAAGTACATTCAGCACACGTTCAGGAAAGGAGTGAAAAGTAAGTGCTTCCATTGTTCCAGACATTGCTTTGCAAGGGGGGGGTCTCCTAGCCAGCCCAACTACAGTGAGATGTATGTGCCACCCCCATTCTCCAGCTGGCTCTGGAATGGTGGGAGGAGACTCTTTACTTTAGAACAGGGGTTCTCAACCTTTTTCTTGCTAAGGCCACCCTCAACATGCTATAAAAATGCCAGGGCCTGGTGGGGAGTGCAGGGGAGCATGGGGCTCCAGGCTGGGGAGGGAGGGGGCCCTTGGGCATAGGCATAGTTTTATTTCTATTTGGGGGGGTGGGCACAAGGGCTGGCAGGGCTTGAGCCAGCTCTGCACAGCAGGGTCCAGGGAGGGAGTGCCACCTCCACCCCATGACTCACTCAGGAGGCCACCTAGCCTGTCTGGGCTGTTGGGGAACGCAACCAAAAAATATAACTCAAAGGGGGGGGACTCAGTTCAAAAGTCTGAACACCGCTCAGGGTGCAGGGATGGGGTAGCTAGGGGCTGTGTGCAGATGGGGTAGCTAGGGGCTGTGTGCAGGGGGGGGCTCCCAGTGTGGCTCCCAGCTTCAGTCCCATGCCACTCCTGGCTTCAATGCTGGGGCTCAGAGCACCAAGTTTCAGCCATGGGGCTCCACAGGGAATCCTGAAAGGGTTTGTGGCCGCCCCAGTTGAGAACCACTGCTCTAGAAGGCCTTCTCATGTGCACCTTTGGCTCAGCACTGAGGGTGGGAAACCTCCTTCAGGCTCTGCAGCAGTACAAGGGCTTGGCTGATGTCAGTGGCTCCGGCTGCATTTGAGCTGATTGGCCTTGAATGAAGCAAAACTTAGTGCTGAATGAACAGCGGCTTCTTCCCCTCCTGTTGCTTGGCCTGCGGCACAGGGTGGGCAGGTGTCTGTCCCCATGTGGAAGGGGCTCAGAACTAGCATCGAGTGTCTGAATTCCCTAGCTCTGAGCCCAGTCGTGTGCCTTCTGTGGGGAGATGGCACGGCAGTCGGGAGGGGCTAGAATCTGTTCATGCTCTTCAGCCTCAGCACCAGCTCTGTGGTGGCTCATTCTTTTCCACCCCACCCCTGTCTCCTTCCAGTTGACAAGACTGACTACATGGTTGGGAGCTATGGGCCCCGAGCAGAGGAGTACGAGTTCCTGACCCCCATGGAGGAAGCCCCCAAGGGTATGCTGGCCCGGGGCAGCTACAACATTAAATCCAAATTCACAGATGATGATAAGACTGACCATCTGTCCTGGGAGTGGAACCTGACCATCAAGAAGGAGTGGAAGGAGTAGCCCTTCCACAGGCCAATTCCCAGAGAGAGAGTTAGCCAGGCAGTGGCTACAGTAGAAATCCCACCCTGTACCAAAGTGCTGACATTGGAACCCCACCTTCCCCTCCCATTTTTTTAAGTCAACAAGAAGAGCGCTCAGCTCAGTAACCCTTCCCCTTCCCTCCCCCCAGAGAATCACTGAATGGAACTGACCAAACCATGCTGTCTGCATCTGACCTCCAGCTGCCTGCCTCAGGGGCATCTGTCCTCTAGGCCTCTCCACCATGCACAGAAGTGGGAGTGCTTTCTGCCCTCCCCAGGGCCCTGATCAGGGTCTTGTCCCATTGCTGCATCTGACCTTTCTTCAATGGAATAAACCACAGGCAGGTGCTGAAGGAGAGGGACTCTGCAAGCTGCTTCCCACACAAAGGGGGCTTTCCTAATGCTCCTTTCGTGGGGTGGTGCCTCACTTTGGGAGGCTGAGGAATTGATACCAGGCAGCCACTGAACCCTTCTATAGGCTAAAATCATGTCTGTGGCCTCCCTCTCCCCTCCAGCCAGTGTCTTGAACACTGGCTGGCAGCTTCATTTGTGGCTGTTTCCTGTAACCATGATGCCTTAATGTGTGTAACATACATTCTCTAGGAAGGAGCCCTGATCTTGTTAGCTCCCACCCCATAGGTTTGTTAGCATGCTGCCCTCTCACCTCAGTCACTCATTAGAAATGAGTCACAACTAACTTTGCTGCTGGCCCATTCTCCTGAGCCTACTGCCATGAGAGGAGAAGGGCTTGTGGCATCCTGTGTTGCTCCCAGCCCACAGAGAGCCATCCTTGGGGATGTCCAGAGAAAGCTGTACTGGCAGAACTCTCCCACTTTCTGCTATGGAGGTGTTGGTCCTGTTAGTGTAGATCTCTCAACAGCCCAGTGCCTTCCTGTGTCTGCCCCAGCATCTTTACTGTGGTGGGTACGGGAGTCATGAGTGCTGCTGTTGCCTCCAAATTATTTCATTGGAGCCATTTTTGGCTGTAAAGCACTGAAATGCCAGGGCAGCTCCTGCTCCTTCTCTTGGTTTGGTTTTCAGCTGGGGGATAAATCAGTTCAGTTCTGCAGCTGCTTTCACAACCTGGTCAGAACAATAGAGCTTGCAATGGACAAATATTCAAGAGCAGTTAAAGCCTTATGTATCAGTTCTGCCTTTGAAATCTTGTGCCTGGCCTGTCAGTATTTATTGCCTTGACAAGTAGACTCCATGTCCCCAGAGCAGTCCCTCTTCCCCTTGCATCCTCACAGCACTGCAGCCTGGCATCCCTAACACCCACACTGGCACAGTAGTTGGGGGCAGGAACTCTCCAGGACCCTCCAGCTACTGGACAAGCATGTTCCAGCTCTGCAGCCATCTTCTCTGGTTGCTTTGATAATACTGATGTTCCAGAACTGGGACCAAATGTGTGTGGTTTTCCTGTAGCTACGTCTCCTGCCCCAACTCTTCCTCTCCCCCTCCCTCTCCCCCTGCCCTTTAGAGAGATTTTTGTTAATTTGATTTGGTGCATTTTGTCTGTAAATCTTAGACCCAGATTAACAGATTTGGAATCATCATCTGCTTCCCCTTTTATGACCATTAAATAAAATCTTCAAACTGACCATGCGCTGTCCCTTTGAATCCTCTTACCTTTTGGAGACCTGGAAGAAGAGTAAGTGGCCTGTAAGAGGGGGACATCACTAGGACCCCAAATTCACTAATTCCTTGTACACCAGCAAGTGCTGGAAGGGCTTTTCCCTGCAGTGATCTTTGGAGGTGATGGGAACAAAGATGGGGAAGGTGCTTCCGTAGGACTGTTTTCAGAGTAGCAGCCATGTTAGTCTGTATTCGCAAAAAGAAAAGGAGTACTTGTGGCACCTTAGAGACTAACAAATTTATTTGAGCATAAGCTTTCGTGAGCTACAGCTCACTTCATCGGATGCATCCAATGAAGTGAGCTGTAGCTCATGAAAGCTTATGCTCAAATAAATTTTAGTCTCTAAGGTGCCACAAGTACTCCTTTCCCTTAACACTGTCCTCTTCACTGCTATTGCAAAGGTTTTTATGTAAAGAAAACCTGTCCCTTGCAATCAGCTCCTGCCTTTCCTGTGGCCTCCACTAAGAGGCAGCAGTGGGGGGGAATGATTTGTTAAAATGGGACTACGTTCATACATGGTGCTTTCCAGGCAACCAAGGGGAGGAAGCCTGTGCCTCGAGGAATTAGATATCGAAGAGCCAGTGTCAGAGCAAAGTGCATCGCAGCAAAGAATAGTGAAGAAGGGAGCTAGTGGGAGGCATTAAGGAATCTGGTTGTGGGTGTGCCTGGGAGGCTGGAGGAAACATACTGACTGTAGGCAGAGCTAAATGCACAGCACCTTGAAGGTGAGGACCAGGAGCTTGGAACAATGCGATGGGAGTGGATTGGGGTTCATGGAACAGCACAGCATCTTAGTCAAAAGCTTTTTAGCAGAGAAGCAGATTGTGATGGGGGGGAAGCTGCAGGGGGAATTAACTTACCTGTGACTGACAGCCACCCCCTTTTCTGCCCTTCGTCTTAAGTGCTGGCCTAGGACATGTCTACATGAGCTCTTACTGTGTGGCAAGCTGTGGTGTAGGTCCAGCTCTATTGCTCTGGCTGTCCTAGTTTCCCCTGCTCACCCAGGCTGCTTCCTGGTCTTGCTGGATGAGGTGCCTTCCCGATTGGGTGGTGAGCCCTGACTTAATTTGTCACTAGTGCAGAGGGTTACTGCAGAACTGAAATTGGCCTGGAGAGGGAGATGTCCAGTATCCAGTCAGTCACAGTGGCCAGCACCAGTGCAATAAACCCACCCATAGCTGGTCCTTAAAGAACTACCTGGAGGCAGTTGGTGGTAGGGTGAAATCCTGTCTGATGCAATCTTAGTGTCGTGCTGCTCACTAGACAGCCACCAGGTGGTGCTAGAAAGCAAGGTTCTTCCTCCCCTGGCTCAGGACCGCTGCTGGCCCAAGGAGTGAGTGGCCTGAGTCTTCCCTGACCATTTTGAACCTGAGTAAGTGGGTCCCTCAGTCTGCTGCTGGGTGTTGGTCTGAGCCCATGTGGGCATGTGATTTCTATGCAGAGAAGATCCCAGTCTCCCAGGAGCCTGGCTTTTCAAACTGGCTGAATGTGCATACCAGTGTAATATGGGTGTCTGTGATGCAAACAGCCTAACCAGCAATGAGCCATGGTGCAGTTGAATAATTGCTCTGTCTCTCTGAAGGAACAGATGCGGGCCTGAAGAAGAGATCTGTGTAAGCTCAAATGCTTCTCTCCAACAAAAATTGGTCCACTAAAAGATATGACCTCACCCCCCTGTCTGCTCAGCCTCAGGAAAGCAAAACTGCAGCCCCTGCCACAAGCTAGGGGTGAGTGGGTATCTACTGGAGTGGCAGCCTCAGCAGGTCAGTAGGCTGAAGGGGGGGTGTGGGGGGTTAGAACACTCAAGGGGGAGAGAACCAGCTCCTGGGAGCAGGGTAGGTCTGTTGAGGTGCTGGGTTGTAGAAGTTGGTCAGCATTGTGGAGTGCCTATGACACTGAGCTGGCATTCGGGATCTCTGCATTCTAGTCCCAGCTCTGCCACTGACTTCCTCTGTTGATGAAGGTGAGCTGCTAGATGCCCTTTCCTCTGAACATAAGGATGCTCATACTGGGTCAGAACGAAGGTCCATCCAGCCCAGTATCCTGTCTGCTGACAGTGGTTGATGCCAGGTGCTTCAGAGGGAATGAACAGAACAGGCAATCAAGTGATCCATCCCCTGTTGCCCATTCCTAGCTTCTAGCAAACAAGGCTAGGGACACCATCCCTGCCCATTGTGGCCAATAGCCATTGATGGACCTTCCCCCATGAATTTATCTAGTTCTTTTTGAACCCTGTTATACTCTTGGCCTTCACAACATCCTCTGGCAAAGAGTTCCACAGGTTGACTGCATGTTGTGTGAAGAAATACTTCCTTTTGTTTTTTTAAACCCTGTTGCTTGTTAATCTCATTTGGTTACCCCTAGTTCTTGTGTTATGAGTAAATAATACTTCCTTATTTACTTTCTCCAGACCAGTCATGATTTTATAGACCTCTATCATATCCCCTCTTAGTAGTCTCTTTTCCAAGCTGAAAAGTCCCAGTCTTTTTAATCTTTCCTCCTATAGATGTTCTATACCCCTCATCATTTTTGTTGCCCTTTTCTGTACTTTTTCCAATTCCAACATCTTTTTTGAGACTGGGCAACCAGATCTGAATACAGTATTCAAGATGTACCATGGATTTATATAGAGCAATATATTTTCTGTCTTATCTATCCCTTTCTTAATGGTTCCCAACATTCTGTTAGCTTTTTTGACTGCCAATGCACATTGAGTGGATGTTTTCAGAGAACTATCCACAGTGACTCCAAGATCTTTCTTGAGTGGTAACAGCTAATTTAGACCCCATCATTTTATATGTATAGTTGGGATTATGTTTTGCAATGTGCATTACTTTGCATTTATCAACATTGAATTTCATTTCATTCAAAATGCCAATGGCATTTTGGGATGTATAAGTAGGGGCATAGCGAGCAGATCGAGGGACGTGATCGTTCCCCTCTATTCGACACTGGTGAGGCCTCATCTGGAGTACTGTGTCCAGTTTTGGGCCCCACACTACAAGAAGGATGTGGATAAATTGGAAAGAGTACAGCGAAGGGCAACAAAAATGATTAGGGGTCTAGAGCACATGACTTACGAGGAGAGGCTGAGGGAGCTGGGATTGTTTAGTCTGCAGAAGAGAAGAATGAGGGGGGATTTGATAGCTGCTTTCAACTACCTGAAAGGGGGTTTCAAAGAGGATGGCTCTAGACTGTTCTCAATGGTAGCAGATGACAGAACGAGGAGTAATGGTCTCAAGTTGCAATGGGGGAGGTTTAGATTGGATATTAGGAAAAACTTTTTCACTAAGAGGGTGGTGAAACACTGGAATGCGTTACCTAGGGAGGTGGTAGAATCTCCTTCCTTAGAGGTTTTCAAGGTCAGGCTTGACAAAGCCCTGGCTAGGATGATTTAACTGGGACTTGGTCCTGCTTTGAGCAGGGGGTTGGACTAGATGACCTTCTGGGGTCCCTTCCAACCCTGATATTCTATGATTCTATGATTTGCCAGTTTGTTGCCCAGTTATCCAGTTTTGTGAGATCTCTTTGTAGCTCTTCACAGTCTGCTTTGGACTTAACTATCTTGAGTAGTTTTGTATGATCTGAAAATTTTGCCACCTCACTGTTTACCCCTTTTATTCCAGATCGTTTATGAATATATTGAATACTACTGGGCCAAGTACAGATTCCTGGAGGACACCACTATTTACCTCTCCATTCTGAAAACTGACTATTTATTTCTATCCTTTGTTTCCTATCTTTTATCCAGTTACTGATCCATTAGAGGACCTTCCCTCTTATCCCATCACTGCTTACTTTGCTTAAGAGCCTTTGGTGTGAGGCACCTTGTCAAAGACTTTGTGAAAATCTAAGTACACTATAAACACTATCCCCTTGTCCACATGCTTGTTGACACCCCCCCCCCCGCCCGCCAAAGAATTCTGGTAGATTGGTGAGGCATGATTTTCCCTTTACAAAAACCATGTTGACTCTTCCCCCAACAAATCATGTTCATCTATATTTCTAATAATTCTGTTTCAACCAGTTTGCCTGGTACCGAAGTTAGGCTTACTGGCCTGTAATTACTGGGATCACCTCTGGAACCTTTTTTAAAAAAAAATTGTCATCACATTAGCTATCCTCCAGAATCATGTGGTATGATTTAAATGATAGGTTATATACCACAGTTAGTAGTTCTGCAACTTCACATTTGAGTTCCTTCAGAACTCTTGGGTGAATATCTATTAATTTATCAATTTGTTCCAAAACCTCTTAATGACACCTCAATCTGGGACACTTCCTCAGATTTGTCACCAAAAAAGAATGGCTCAGGTTTGGGAATCTCCCTCATATCCTCAGCCCGTGAAGACCAATGCAAAGAATTCATTTAGTTTCTCTGCAATGGCCTTATTGTCCTTGAGTGCCCCTTTAACATCTTGTTCGTCTAGTGGCTCCATTGGTTTATCTTTAACAGGCTTCCTGCTTCTGATGTACTTTAAAATTTGTTTTGCTATTTGAGTCTTTTTGGCTATCTGTTTTTCAAATTCTTTTTTGGCCTTCCTAATTATATTTTTACATTTCACCTGTCAAAGTTTATGCTCCTATTTTCCTCACTAGGAATTAACTTCCACTTTAAAGGATGCCTTTTTTGCCTCTCCCTGCTTCTTTTACTTTGTCATTTAGCCACTGTGGCACTTTTTTGGTTCTTACTATGTTTTTTTAATTTGAGTTATAAATTTAAGTTGAGCCTCTATTATGGTGTCTTTAAAAAGTTTCCATGCTGCTTGCAAGGATTTCACTTTTGGCGCTGTATCTTTTAATTTCTGTTTAACTCACTTCCTCATTTTTGTGTAGTTCCCCTTTTTTGAAATTAAATCTTACTGTGGTGGGCTGCTATGGTGGTTTCCCCACCACAGGAATGTTAAATTTAATTATATTGTGCTCACTATAACAGTGGTTCAGCTATATTCACCTCTTGGACCAGATCTTTTGTGCCACTTGAGACCAAATTAAGACTTGCCTTTCCTCTTGTGGCTTGTTCTGGTCAGTCACTTGGTTTCACAGCTGGTTGAAAATGGATGGAGAGCTGATGCCAGAGGTCTTGAGTGGGAGCACCACAGTTCCCCACAGCACATGCAACATCTTGAGCAGCAGATCTGTTCCATCTAGCACAGTGGTTCTCAGCCAGGGGTACTCAGCGGTCTTCCGGGGGTACATCAACTCATGTAGATATTTGCTTAGTTTTACAACAGGCTACGTAAAAAACACGAGTGAAGTCAGTACAAACTAAAATTTCATAGACAATGACTTGTTTGTGCTGCGCTATATACTATGCACTGAAATGTAAGTACAATATTTATATTCCAATTGATTTATTATATTGTAAAAAGGAGAAAGCAAGCAATTTTTCAGTAATAGTGCGCTGTGACATTTGTCTGATTTTTGTAAGCAAGTTCTGAAGTGAGGTGAAACTTTGGGGTATGCAAGACAAATCAGACTTCTGAAAGGGGTACAGTAGTCTGGAAAGATTGAGAGCCACCGCTGTAGCGGACAGTCTGCTTAGGGTGGGATGGTTCCCGATGAAGTGAGCTGTAGCTCACGAAAGCTTATGCTCTAATAAATTTGTTAGTCTCTAAGGTGCCACAAGTACTCCTTTTCTTTTTGCAAATACAGACTAACACGGCTGCTACTCTGAAACCTTTTGTGGCTTGTTTCTCTCCCCCACCCCAAGTGAAAATACTCAGATTCAAACTGACCAGTCTGTGTTCAGTGTGGCAGAGCACAGACAGAAGCTAAGCCTCCTTCATGCTTAGTGGGAAAAGCACCAGGTCCTTTGGAGAGCGACCATGTCTCTTACAGGGAGGGCAGCATGTTTGTGGCCTTTGCTTAGCTATTGACACTGACCTAGCCTCAGTCTTCTATGCTGGATAAGGCTGGGGTGAGAGAAATCTGGAGTGGCCTTAAAAGGCCGTGATGAATCCTAGAGGGACACGCCTAAGCTAGGTATATGGGCCACATGAAGGGAGATGAAATTTTATGTTGACAAATGTAAGGTGATGCTCTTTGGACGAATAGTGTGAATTACTCCAATCCATTGCCATAGTCAAAGATGGCAAACAAAGCATGAAGATGGATAAGGCATGGGATGGAAAAATACTGCAAATGCTGCCCAGTAAATTTGACATAGTGGTCACAACTTTAGTGGGGGAAGCCAGAGATGGCTCACTCTACTGATTAGCAGCCTGAAGCCACTGGAAAGATTGGGACTGACTAGAGCGTGGGTGATACTGAATGGCACAGAGGTGGGAAACTTGCCCCTTTTTCAGAAGCCTGAGGAGGTGAGTGAGAAGAGGATGCCAACAGGACCAGGGAAAGGCACAACATATGGATGGTTCAGCAAAGCACCAAACAAATCAGCCTGGAAGCATTATGCTCCCTTCGTAATTGATCTTCCTGTGGCTGGGCTAGTTGTGAAAGGCTGGTGCCTGGCTCCTCAATCTCTAGCTCAGAGACCTACCTCTGTTGAACTGGACCCAGGAAATGCACTCCAGTTTTGGTGTATAAAGCAAGAGGTGTTTCTCTGCTCCTAGTGTTGCTGTTTTGATTTCCCGTGGACTGGGTCAGAGCCAGTGCTGAGTCAGATGGAGAGGGCAGCTCATAGATGCACAATCTGAATGAACTCTGCTGTCCATGGGTGAAGAGAGGACTTTGTCCTGTGAGAGCTTCCTTGGCTGTGCTTAGCCCTATGTGCACCCTAACTGGTGGTGAGGATGCTCTTCAAGGGCCTAATTTATCCTCAGCTGTTTCTTTATGAGGTGCCTTAGAGTTCTGTTGCCTCCCAGTGTAGTGAGAGAGGTGGTTGCTCCTAGCTGGGTCATGGGGCCTCTCAAGCTCTAATATCTCTCCAGCTGTACCATTCTCACTGGTTTCTGCCACCACCCTTCCTGTGCTATGCACAGCACAAACCCTCAGCTCTGCTCTATCCTGTTCACATGCTTTTTATTAAAGTCCTAAACTTGTTAGCTGTGGTAAACTAAGCTCCTGTGGTGGGCAGCGAGTGCGCACTTACAGTAGGGCCTTCCCCACAGGCTCTACACTGTTTCCAGCCTGCAGAACCAGTAATGCTGCTTGTAGATTTACTCTTAGGCTGCTCAAAAGAAGTTAATTCGGCTGACTAAGCTAAAGCAGTAGCAGCTGCGCTTGGTTTTCAAGAGTGAGGCTGACACATTGCCCCACAACTCAGCAGTCCTTTGGCAGCAGGAAAATCCACATACCTTTTTGCTTCTGCTTGAGCCCGCCTGCCTCACAAGAGGCTTCAGCCCATTCTTGTGCCCAGTGAGGATTTTTCCATTGGGCATAATCCTGGTTCAGTCAGTGTCTCTGTCCCTATCTGCACTAAGTGCAGCTTCCTGAGGTCTAGCAGGACCCAAGGAAGAGCCACTACTCTCTGGAAAAAGCGAATTGTTCTCAGGGCCTGGCCCAGAGCTCCTAACCACTGTCCTGCATCTTGGAGCCCAGACAGGTTTGGATGTACAAAGGTATTAATGTCCTCACAGCTGCTCTAATCATTGCCCTGTGCCTGAGCAGATGCACACAGTGTTAGCCAGGGAGTGGTGGCAGGGTGCTGGGTGCTTTGCTGATGAGGATAAAGACAAGGGTGGAAACTTGGCAAAACTCCCTGTAAAGTCAATGGAGGCTGGATTCCACCAAAGGTCCCTACCCCAAGAAGCTTATCACACTGCTCCATTTGCCTTCTCTCTCTGCATTTAAAGACTCTACAGAGCCCTTTCTCTGATGCCAGGCATGTCAGAATGAGGAGTGCTGAGCTCACCTGATTCCAAGCTTCCTAATGCACAGCAGCTCCCCAAGCTACCTGTGGAAGTAGTTTAATTATCCATAGAGTAACAGCATAATCATCTGTGAAAGTCTTTGAATCAGGGCTGGTGGGATGGGGCCTCAGCAAGAGAGAAGTGGGAGGAAAGTTAGATAGTAAGAAAGTGGTTTAGTCGTTTAGCAGCCACTCAGCAGGGCATGGCCCTGGAGCTGTTGCAATAGCTGCTCCAGTGACTGTGTGGACTGGCCATATTCTCTGGATCCAGCCAGTGCAATGGAAGGGAGATACCACACTCAAGCAGAGGCTCCTCTGATCACACTGTGGGACTGGGTTAATATAATGTCAAAACCTCAAACTCTCCACCAGCTGGGCCCCTGAATGCGTGACCTGAGTGTGAAGCTGCAGTGAGGACACCTGCAGAAACTGAAGGGATGGGGGTGCAGACTAGGAACTGCCCCTCCATTACCTCTCCTGGGGTCCATGTGTGCAGAGAAGGAAGCTATGCCTTGTAGCTAGTTATCATAGAGGGGTTTCCAGGTGGGATGTAGGTTCTTCTGCAGATTGGCTCAGTGTATAACACACTGCTCTAATCTATAAGCCATGTGTGCAGACTTCCTGCTGAGTACCTGACACAGCAATAGGCAGGCAGGGAGTGCAGTGGGGCTTGTGTGCATGTTGCTTTGCACTGTGGTTTTGCATGATTGATTCTGGTCTATAATTAAAAGCACCTTCTTTGACTCCTGTGAGATTTGCTGCAAGGGAGTGCTGGGGGTTTCATAGCTGCACTAACTTCATTTGGGTTCTGTAATGTTTGCTGGGATTAAGGAATTTTGTACAATTTAATTCCTGGCTCTGTCTATACTCCACTGATGACTTCTAAAGTGCTGTAATGTACCAGGGGCTTTAAACAAATAAGGCAATGATCTTGTCAGATGTATCGAGATTTGAGATGCGAGAAGGGTCTGTGGCTGGAGTGAAGGCATGGGCAAGGCACACAGGAGTGTAGAGCTCCTGGGCATAAGAACATGCAGTTGCTGAAGAGGTTGATGCTTGGCACCATAAGTGTTGATTTGTTTTTGTGACTTGACTTCCCTTCCCCTTTAAGCCTGCTGGGCCTGGGGGGGCGGGGAGTCGTCTCGCCCTCAGGACCAAGACTGCCAATTGACCCAGGTCGTGCCTGTCTCCAGCTGAAGAACAGGGACAGTAGCAAGTCTGCAACTACGTGCACTAAAGCAATTGGAAGCTCGAAACAATCAAGGCTAGCTGTTGGGGTCACTCTGATATGAAACCAAGGGGCTGTTTGTAAATCAGCTATGCCTTAATTAAATAAAAGAGAACACAAAGCAAACCAAGGAAGATCAGTTCCTGCTCTCGCTGAACAGTAGTGCCAGTGTTCGTTGACCGCATCTTCTGCATGGGTTGCACAGATAAGTGGTGCTTATCTGTGCTTGTGTTCTCCTGCTGAGGCTTGGCTGCGCTGCTCCTATGAGCAAGGTGGTAATAAAACCCCTCTCGTTCTGTTCCATTGTGTCTACAGCAGTGGCAACGCAGAGGCCTGGGTAGTTCCACCAATTGCAGCCAGCCAGCTCATGAGCTCTGGCTGGTATCAGGGGCTCTGAGCTTTGAGGCTGCCTAACTGCTAGGGCCATGTCCACCCCAAACAAAGGAAGCAGTCCCATGTTGAAATGGTTCAGGTTTGCACAATCAGGAAACAAACTGCTGATGCTTCCACCCTCCCAGAAACTGGTTTTTCCTAAAGTGAATGTGGTAATTGCAAGGGCTGGGTCCTGGGTGTGGGGCTTGCTAGGCTCTGCATGGACCTGTGCCCACCCTAATCTCCATTGCTAGAGGATGGTAGCTGTGCCATGGGGCTATCTAGATGGGGTGTGAAGGAGGTGTTGGGCTCCGCCTGGTTTGTTTGAGTTGCACAGGATTGTATCAGTAAAGATGTTGTTGCAGCAGGGCTGCTCCTCAGTGACTGCCTGTGCTGGCCCACCTATCAATGCTGCCAGCATAGGCATTGACCCCTCCAGGAAGCAGATACTACTCCTGCCAAGTGCAAGGGGCTTGGCTTCTGAATAGAATGAAACTATTAAGGGGCTGTGGTCCTGCTGCGGTGGTTAGTTCAGTCCCCCACCTCTCCCTCGTTGTTGGTTTTTTTTTTTTTTTTTTTTTTTTTGGCTGAGGAACAAGAGGTCCTATCTTCAACTTGTTGACATTTGTCTGTAACATGATAGCTTTTGGATGCTGCAACAGAGTCCTTCAGAAACTCCACAAAATGTTCTAGGCATCAGTACGTAAAACTCTGGTCTTTGGTGACAGCTGGAAGGGGAAATGGGAGACAGACTCTCTGGTATCGGGTTAGCAAACTCAGCACCTTCAACCACCTCTCTGAGGGCAGTAGATTAAGGAACAGGTTGATGACTGTCTGACACCTTCCAGCATCACAACCCCCCCAGACTTGGTTTAAAATGTTGATGCTTTGAATGACTTACCTCACCCCCTAGTCTGGGAGATAACAGCTTTTATTGGACCAACTTCTCCCAGACAGAAAAAAGAAATAATCATAGAACTGGAAGGGACCTTGAGGGGTCATTTAGTCTAGTCCCCTGCACTCAAGGCAGGACTAAGTATTATCTAGACCATCCCTCACAGGTGTTTGTCCAACCTGCTCTTAAAAATCCCCAATGATGGAGATTCCACAACACCCCTAGGCAATTTATTCCAGTGCTTAACCACTCTGACAGTTGGGAAGTTTTTCCCAATGTCCAACCTAAACTGCCCTTGCTGCAATTTAAGCCCATTGCTTCTTGTCCTATCCTCAGAGGTTAAGGTGGAGGCATGAAGGGAGAATGGAGAACCCTGACCTGGGCCACACGCACAACCCCTGGCAAGGACAAAGAATGGAGTACCTGCTGTCAGAGGAAGAGGGAGCACATGGTGCCCCTAGCAGCAGGGTGAAGTTGCAGGAAGCCCTTGAAATAGAGGGGGCTGGGAAGACATACATGAGCTTGTGGGGCAAATGGAGAGCTAGAAGGAGCCCATGTTTGAAAGAGCTCAGTGTAGCTTCTGTTGGCTGAGTGTGTTCTTCTGACAGGATGCTTTAATCATTATCACAATGTTTTGTTCCTCTCCATGTCATCTTGGAGCTTTCCTCTCCCTGCTGATTTACTTCCTGCCACCTAGGGGAGGGGCCCCTTTCAGTGGGCTCCTGAGGAGTGTCTGTTTCTGTGGTGTTGCGGGCTGGGACAGCCTGACCATTCTGTTCCACTGGGGAATTAATTACTGTCACAACTCTTCCCCCCTCAGCTCCCAAATAACGAGTCTGCCCTCTAGAACCCTCCTTACGTGTCCTTAAACCTGACAACCCCTGTGCACTTTGGCTAACATGCACCCTTTGGCTTATCTTATGTGAGAATCCTGGGTGCCACCACTAGTTTAAAAAACAATGAAAAAGCTAAATTTTTAAAATGCCCAAGCTCCTAGGTGGGCCTAGGTCCCCTTACTCCCCAAGGAAGGACCCATCTCCTCTCAGAATGGTGGTAGTAGGTCTGGCAGTGCTGGCTCACTGCCCCTTTCCAACAGCTGGGCAGGACTTTGACAAACTTTTCTTCAGCTGGTGTTTAGAATGAGGTGGCATTTGGTGAGTGTCGGGGATGTTTCCCAATGGTACCAAGTCTAACCCACGCCTCCTCTCCCACAAACACACCCTGTATATAAAGAGAAACTTGTTTGTACAGCTAGATGGGCTAGCTTTGTGAATGCCACAGGCAGAACTAACACCCTAAATAAATATTCAGAACAAAGGTGTAGCTGAGCCCTGGAGAAATACTGAGCTTTGTGCCCAAACCAGGCTATGTCGCCCCCTCTCCTCCTCCAGTCTTCCCTTGCCCCATCCTGAGGATAGAACAGACGTGTTTGTTCTATTCATTCCTGTCCTTCCTCCTTGAATGTTCATTCCATTAAGTGCACCACTTAAAAGGATAGCGTCTAGTCTATACGGCAACCCCATTGTATGAAAGTTCTGAACGCAGGCGACTAGCAACTCCTTGGGACACATGACCTGAGAGACGCTGGGCAAAAAAGAATCCCTTTGCTCTGTTTCCTTTGTGCGTCTCACGGCACCTCAGGAAGAGTCGGCTCAGTCACGTCCCCTGAACCAGTGGACTCAATCCTAGAGATCATCAACCCCACCAGCAGGGAGCAAAGACAAATGATTCCCAGCTACACAAGTAAAGGAATAGAGGCTTAGGGGCTCTGTGAGTCTCAGAATCTGGAATTTAAAAATTGACAGGGTGCCTTTAAGAGGCCTGGGGCTGTCACAGAAGAACTTGTTGTGGCCTGCAGAGGTCCACTGCTGTTCTTCTGAGGTAAAGCTCCTGCTTATGCCATTCCCTCAGCATTGCCAAGCCATTGGGAGTCTGCATTTGATCCATCAGCTCGGGGCACAGTTCAGTTCCACTTAGCAGCACTACAGGGAGTAAATCACCATTTCACTGCATGACATTAGGCACTGCAGTAGGCACTTGACACAGTGCAAGGCAGCGTGGGGACAAGGAGCAGCATTGCTGTACATGCAAACACCTTCCCTCCTCCCCCTTATGGGACTTGTATTTACACCTCACCAGTGTTGCATGAACATGGTCCCATCAAGTTAGCTTGTATTGCTACAGAAAACCCTTCCTGTTCTGCCCCAGAGTTCAACTGAATTTCTGTTACTGCACTCAACGGCGTCATATGGAGAAATTCACTTCTTAGAAGTGGTCTAGATGCTACATAAGAAACAATCTTGGATAGCAGCATGCTGCTGAACAAAAAGGGAAGCAGGAAGGCAAGAAGCCAGGCAGCCTGGTGAAGGGCAAGGTTCAAAAGGTTACTTGAGCCAAACAGAGATCCTTACACATTTGGAAATCTGACCCCAGTGAAATCAAAAACAGGAGGATAAACTACAGCACGGGACATATGAGAGGGAAATTTGGAGGGTGACAATGGAACTTCAAGAGCAAATAGCTGAAAGTATCAAAACTAACCACAATATATTCTTGATGTATCTCAGAAGTCGGAAGACTGTAAAAGAATTGGTGGGTCCGCTGGATCCACAGGGGGTTAAAGGAGTAAGAACTTTGCTGAGAAGCTACATTATTTCTTTGCAGCAGTCTTCCTTGCGGCAGCTGGTAGGGAAATACCATGCCATTTTCTGTTACTGAAAATGTGGGGGTTTCAGCCTGATGTGCTAAAAGAGGTGCTGGAACAAAGTGATAATTTAAAAAAATAAATCCCCAGGCCCAGATGTACATCCCAGAGTTTTCAGAGAGCTGCAGTATGCAGTAGATGAACTGCCAGCAAAAATATGCAATATCTCAAAAACATCTACTGTACCAGAGGATTGGAGGGTAGCAAATGTTGCACCTCTATTTAAACAAAGTCTTTAGAGGTGATCTAGGGAATGACAGACCAGGAAAGCCTTACATTCGTATCTAGTAAATGGGTTGAAATTATTAAAAATAGAACAAAACATCTGGAATATATGGGTGTAATTGTACAGAAAGTCAGGGTAGATGACCTAATGGTCCCTTCCAGTCTTAATATCTATGAATCATATGATGGGGTTTAGCCAGCATGGTTTCTGCAGCGGAAAACCAGGTCTGGCTAATTAGAATTCTTTGTAGCAAATAAAGGTTGACAACATTTATTTAGACTGTCAAAAGCCTTTGACAAGGTCCATCACAAGTGGCTACTGAAGAAACTAAGTCATCATGGTGAGAGAGGCAAAGTAGCATCATAGATCAAAAACTAAGAGGAAACAAAGCATTAAATGGTCAACTTTAATCTTGGCAAAAAGTTAATAGCAGGATCTCAAGAATCTTTTCTAGGTCCAGTGTTGTTGACTGTATTTATGTATGATCTGGAATGGGGGGTGAGCCGTGGGTAGGAAAAATTTCAACCCAGGTAAATGGGCAACATTATGTTCAATTATGGTAAATGCAAAGTAATGCACACTGGAGGGAAAAACATGCACTACTCTAACACATTGCAGGGGTGTAAACTCAGAGCATCAGTTTACAAAAGGGACCTGGGCAGTACTGTAGGCTAAGTTAAGGCCTCTGTTCAATGTGCAGTTGCAGTCAAAATAGCAAAGGTGTTAGGCTGCAGAAGGAATGGAACAGAGATTAATATGGAAAATATTATAGTGCCATTATGTAAATCAGTGCTATGTTGTCAGCTGGAATGTGTGCAGCACTGGCCATCTCATCTCAAAAAGGCTATTGCAGAATTAGGGGGGCTGGTTCAGAGAAAAGTGGTGCAATTCCCTTTGGTTGAAGGTACACATCCACAATTATTCCATTAGATCCATAGCTTAGGAGTATTCTTGGATGCTTTGCTGATGCTGAGATCTCACAGTAACAGCCACGAGTAATGCCTTCTGCCATCTTGGGTTGGCAAGAAGGCTCTGTCCCATCCTAGCGGACAATGACCTGGCTTCAGTTATTCACGTCTTTGTGACCTCTTAGCTGAACTACAGTGATGTGATATACCAGAACATGAAGCCTTCAGCATTTAAGAAATTCCAACCTGTACAGAAACTATTGCATATCTCCACAGCACCACAGACTACTGCAAACACACGAAACCTGTCCTCTGCTTTCTACACTGGCTTTCCAGAGAATTTCAAATCAAATTCAAGGTCTTGGTCCTGATCTCCAAGGTATTCAGTGCCCTGGGCCCAGGATATCTCAAAGATTTCCTGAGCTCTGGAACAAAGACCATGGTCAACAACTCTGTTCCTTAGGCACAATGGGACTCTCTACAATAAGCATAAAGTTGGCCTGTGAAGGAGCCTGCACTTGGGGGCCAGTCCCAGCCTATAGAATTAACTCCTCCAGGAACTAAGACCATCACAAAACTTGCCACCTTCTGCTCCAAGTGCAAGGCTCATTTCTTTGACCTTGTCTTCTCTAACACAAACACATAGCAACAGGTATATTTAAATAAATAATTTAAAACAAAAAAACCCCTAAAACCCTCCCAAAACAAGACACTCTGCTGCACATACCTTCTCTCCGTAGGGAGGGGCTGAGAGAACCAACACCCCATGACAGATGTGTAGTCACATTGTTTAATGCACTACTGGAAGGCGCTCAGATACTGGAGTGATTAACATGATATAAGATCCTCTATAGAATAGAATAGAGAATGACTAGAGCATGGAAAAAACTCATATGAAGAGAGACCAAAAAGACTCAGCTCATTTACCTTAGGAAAGGAGATTAATAAGAAAGGACATGATAACGTGTATGAAATAATGCTCTGGAGAAGGGAGCATTATTGACTTTCTGTACAATTACACCCATATATTCCAGATGTTTTGTTCTATTTTTAATAATTTCAACCCATTTACTAGATACGAATGTAAGGCTTTCCTGGTCTGTCATTCCCTAGATCACCTCTAGAGACTTTGTTTAAATAGAGGTTTTCCATCTCATAACACAAGAACAAAGGACAGCCCACAAAACTGAAAAATGGCAAATTCAAAACTGGTGAAAGGAAATACTACTTCATGCATTGGATAATTTGAACTCTCTGCCACTGGATGTTGTTGGGGCTTAGAATTTAACAAGATTCCAAGAGGGATTGGATGCTTATGTGGATAAAGCAACTCTCCAAAGTAATAACTAATGCTAAAGAATATTTGGAGGACTATAAAACTTAAATCTTTCAGTGTTTAAATGATCTCTAATTATTATTGCACCTTGCTCTGAAGGCTCTGGCATTGGCCACAGCAGGGAACAGGGTACTGGACTAGATGGACCACAAGTACGATCCATTAGGGCAGTTCCTATATCCCTGACAGGACATTGCTCTGAAGAAGCTCCCCCAGGCTAGAATTTGAGCTAGCAGTGTTCTGCAGAGTTCATATGACTAGGAATTTAGCTGATATTAGCAGAGCACTAGGTTGGAAAGCTCTTTTGAATATCTCATTTCAAACGTAACTAAGTCCATTCTGGAATAGGGGAGCAGGCCCCATGGTATCTATCCATGGGGCTGGGTGAACACTGGGGGATCTTCTTTCACAACAGATATGTGTGTTGCTTTTTATTCCTGCCCTGATTCGGGACATGATTTTCGGCATCACAGAAAGTTAGGGCTGGAAGGGACCTCAGGAGTCATCTAGTCCAGCCCCCTGCTTGAAGCAGGACCAAGCCCCAGTTTTTGTCCCAGATCCCTAAATGGCCCCCTCAAGGACTGAGCTCGCAACCCTGGGTTTCGCAGGCCCATGCTCAAACCACGGAGCTCTCCCCCCCCCATGATGTTGTGAAGGCCAAGACAATAACAGGGTTCAAAAAAGAAAGAGCAACGCTGAAGGCTGCAGAAATCGGGGACGGGAATTGCTGATATTCCTACCGGCCGTTCAGGCCAGCCGGCTACAAAGAACCGAACGGTCTCCGGGCGAGGGCGGGGACGAGCAGCGAGGGGCTGCTGCTGGGGAAGGGAAGCCAGCGGGATTCGGAACGGGCTGAGGCAGAGCCGGGTACCGGGGCAGGGACACGTAAACAGCAGGCGCCAAAGAAACCGGCAGCCGCCACGGGCGCGGCCCTTCCCGGGGACACTTCCCGGCCCCGCGCGGCTCGTCCCCGGGGGCAGGGGGCGAAGCAGGGACCCACCGGCACCTCTGGCCGGACCGGGGCAGCGGCTCCGGCCCTCGCGCGCCCACGGCTGGGAATCGGCGCTGCGGGCCGGGCCCAGCCTCCCGCCCTAAATCCGGACAGCGGGGAAACCTCGGCCGCGGGCGCCACGCGCGGCGGCCACTTCCGGGGAGCTCCGCTCCCTGCCCCGGAAGAGATTCCCCGCCCTTCCGCGTCAGAAGGCGACGTGGGCAGACGCGGCCCAGTCAGAATCCAACACGAAGGAGTTCCGCCGTCCCTCACGGCGCATGCACAGCAACCGCCCTTTGCTGGGGGGGGTTGCCCGAGTGCCACGTTCAAGAGGCGAACGGCGAGGGCGGGTCTGGTCCGGCCACCAATCAGAAAGGGTCGCTGAGAGCCTGAGGCGGCAGCGTTGACCAATCGCAGGTGACAGAGCGGGCGAAGCGACCAATTACAGGATGCTAAAAAAAAAAGAGGCAGTAGCCATTCAGAGGCGGTCAGGAAGGGGCGTGGCGACCGGATCAGCAAATAGAAAACGGAGAGAGACCCGGGCGCTCGGCCAAGCCAATGGGAAGGAAGGCGAGGGCGACGGGCTCGGCCAATAAGGAGCGCGACGGCGGGGAGGGGGCGGGTTTATAAGAGGGAGGCGCGTGCAGAGGACTCTCCTGTCGCCGCGGTTCCGACTCGTCGCTGCCGCAGCCTGTCCCCGGCCCGCCTCTGACGCCGCCATGAAGCTGCTGAGCGCCCTGGTGCCGCCGCTGCTGGGCCTGGCGCTGCTGGGCCTGGCCCGGCCGGGCCGCGCGGAGGAGGCGGCGGAGGCGGAGGAGGAGGAGGACGGGGTGCTGGTGCTGCGCGCGGCCTCCTTCGAGCGCGCGCTGGCGGCCCACAAGCACCTGCTGGTGGAGTTCTGTGAGTGCGCGCGCGGCGCCGGCTCCGGCTCCGGCTCCGGCTCCGGGGGTGGGGGCGGGGGCTGCGCGCGGGGCCCGGGAGGCCGCGGAGACCCTCCCCTCCCCTCCCCTCCCCTCCCCTCCCGTCGCGCGGGCCGGGCCGCCGCGCCCCCTCCCCAGGCGGCTCGATTGGACGCGGCGCCTCCGCTCGGGGGCTTGTGGGTGGCGCGCGGCAGCGGCCTGACCCCGCCCCGTCCCGTCCCTTCCCTTCCAGATGCCCCGTGGTGCGGCCACTGCAAGGCGCTGGCCCCCGAGTACGCCAAGGCGGCGGCCCAGCTGAAGGCTGCTGGCTCCGGGATCAGGCTGGCGAAGGTGGATGCCACAGAAGAGTCCGAGCTGGCCCAGCAGTTCGGGGTTCGAGGCTACCCCACGATTAAATTCTTCAAGAATGGAGACAAATCTTCCCCCCGAGAGTACACGGGTGAGCGAAGCGGCCCGCCCTGACCGTACTGCCGGCGCCTCGCCGCTCTGGCCTTTGGCGGTGTCCCTCGGCGGCCCTGCGGTGGGGGGGCTGGACTCGTCGCGTGGGAACTCCTCCGAATCGGGGCGAAAGCCCCCCCGCGACCCGTCCCTGAGAGCCGCGGGCCCGGTCGGGCTGAGCGTGCCCTGTTCTCGGGGGCATTCCTGGGTCGTGTCCTGTGCACCGGCTCCGCAGGACAGAGATGTGGCCTGTATCGGAACGGAGCGAGCTGGTGTTTGGGTCTTGGCTGTTAGTCGTGCTGTGCCTCCCCATGGTCAGGAGGCGTGAGAATGTAACTAGACTGTGTTAAGTGTGTCCAGAACATCCTCTGGTAGACGAGGCGGAGGAGGAGTAGATCCCTCCCAAAAGTTACAAAACTTGTGAATGGGGGCAGGGTGTATTACTGCTGGTGGAGTAAGTAGGCAGTGTCCGCATCTGGTGACAGAGCAGGGCTGAGGTGAGGGGTTTCGCTGAAAACAGAACTGTAGGCTTGGTTGTCTACTTATGCAGTTTTTCTTCCGTATACTGAGGTGAGTTCTTTGGTGTCACTCTGGGGGGAAATGTTAGAGGAATAAGTTTGGAGACGCCCTATAGCAAGTTCCCTAAGACTTTTATTAAAAGATAAAAAAGCCATACATTCTACAGTGCTAGAGAGTAGAAGTCCCAGGGTAGGTTTTGTCACTTAAGGGTGTGCATTTCTCATGCCTGACGAGCAGAAAATGCTGAGTCTGTACATGAGCAGTGCATCCAAGCCAGGGTATATGATCATGTATGGACTCCTAAGCTTTAGTGATAGGAAAGCGGTATGATTAAAGCTCAGTCTGTAATGATTATGTAGTGATGTACAAGGCTGGAATCAAACTACTTGAGGCAGTTGCTGTGAATGATAAATGTAAAAGTCTTAGTGAGGGAATGTTTGATCAACCTGATTAAAATAAAAGCTCTCAAAGGCTGTAGTAAGTTTGCAGGCAAAAACATCTCAGGGTGCTAAAACATAAGATGAAAAATACTGATATTTTTATGTATGAAAATCCCAGAATCCTTCAGGAGGTCTACAGTGCTGATAACATTGGTCAAAGTCTAAATGTGCTTCGGCCAGCCTGGTGACTGAAACGGTATGTGAAAGGAGTGGATTCCAGAGCATCCTTGTACCTTGGTTCAGGGTGCTATGGGTGGGTTTTAGTTGCTACAGAGAATGCCTTGGACTTCATAGGTGGGTGCAGGGCTTTTCTTTTCACCTTCCATCAGAGCTGATTCCTAGAGCAAGCAAAGTAGAGAAGATTTGGGCTAGGGTGAAGGGGGTGAATGGACCCCTTGTTCCTCATGTCCCAGATCAGGTGCTCTGAAATGTCCTTAGAGTTAGGACACATACTCATGCCTTGGTCTGTAAAAGTAAAGAGGAACGCTGAACTTTCTCATCTTTCTAGCTGGCAGAGAAGCTGATGATATAGTAAACTGGCTGAAGAAACGCACTGGTCCAGCTGCCACTACCCTGGCAGATGCTGCTGCAGCTGAGGCACTAGTGGATTCCAGTGAAGTCACTGTGATTGGGCTCTTCAAGGTAGTGTTTTGGTTTAGATCTCAGAAGGGCACACTGCATGTCTGCTGCAGATTTTCTACCTGCTGCAACTCTGGCAGCTTACTAAATCAAGCACAGCTGTTGTCCAACATTCCCTGTCCTGCTGTGCTGAATATTCACTGGTCACCTCAAACTGACATGCAATGTAAAACACTTTTTTTTTTTTTTCCCCCCCTTCTCTCCCAGGATGTGGAGTCAGAGGCTGCCAAGCAATTCTTGCTGGCAGCCGAGTCCATTGATGACATTGCTTTTGGGATCTCTTCCAGCAGTGATGTCTTCTCCAAATACCAGCTCAGCAAAGACGGTGTTGTCCTTTTTAAGAAGGTAAGGAGTGGTTCAAAACATGCCACATTTAATCTGAATTTCTCTACCTACTAATATTCCAGGTGACCATTTAAGATGAGTGCCTGAACTCGGAGCATTTAACAGTACTCTCTGTAGGGTAACTTTCACTCTTTCCCCTGTATAGTTAATATCCCTGTTCATGGATCTGTCAAAGCAATTGGGAGGAAAACCTTTTTTTCTGATTTTTTTTTTTTTTTTTTAAGTTGTAAAACTGCAGACTCTTCGGAGGACTCGGTATGGGTGTAGAACCTGAAACTAATTGTAAACCGCCTAGATTTCAGATTTGAAATTGTGGCTCCCCTGTTCAGCAGGGGGCAGCATGGTCAATCATCTGGACAGGGTGTCTTTTAGTGGTGTCTTGCACATGTTCCTGGAACTCACAGGATGTGAGCCCTGAGTTACCTTTAGCTTCTGCCTTTTTCTTGTTTCAGGTTTCTGGCTACTGTGAAGTTTAATGTTCACTGTGAACTCAGGTTTGAGTAGCAGCCGTGTTGGTCTGTATTTGCAAAAAGAAAAGGAGGACTTGTGGCACCTTAGACTAACAAATTTATTTGAGCATTTATGGAGTTCACTACTGTTGCCTCCTTCTGCCTCTAAGAGCTGTTGTACAACAGCATTCAGGGGCCTACTGCCATACCTCACTTCCCATGCCATGCCATTCTCAGCTTGCTCTTCTTTTAGCTGAAGCATCCTTTAATGTGCTCATCCTTGTCTTCCTAGTGGGCTCAGCTGTCTGACATGTTCAACATGCCCACTAGGTGGATGCAGGTTTAGCCACCTGGGGGTTACAGCAGGGTGGGTTAGGAGGAGGGTTTGCATATTCTTGTGGCTGAGTTAGGGTGCACTAAGGAGTCATGGTTTTGGCAAGATTTGCAGAATTGGAAGGTGTGAACTGACTGATGCCTCTAGCCAATTAAAATAGCTTGTTACCCTTCAGCCTCATGGGGAACAGAGCTGAGGAGTAGGGTCGGGGAGCTGAAGCTCCCTGGGAGAAGAGCTGGTGGTGCTAGTGCATTGACATGCAGTGAGAGGCAGGGCAGAAAGCTGCTTTGGGTTAATTCTGTTTAACCAGGCTGTACTCTCCTCCACTGTTCTTCCTGTAAATTAAAAGGCTTCAAAGTTGTTGCAGTAATTGGACTGCAGCTCCTAAAGATGTTATACTTAAACCAGATTCATGAGTCTAGGGGCTCACATTAGAATGGTTTGAAGATGTAGCACCTGTCTGTGGAAAGCAAATGGCTATTCCAGTGGCTGTTTCTTTTAAAGCTTGTAGGATCCCCCTCTGGTTTTCTCTGAGGCTATTCCAGTTGTACCCTGCCCTTAGGGAATGCTGCTTTCACTGCATGCCAGAGGGTGTCTGTGATGGCTGGCTGTTTATATGGAATCTTCACACCATTTATTTTGGCTGCTACTAACTGGTTGAAATATCTTTGTAGAGGGTTTTACAGCTTCTCTGATAAGGGTGTTAGGAGTGAAGACCTGCACTCAAGTGAGCGAGTCCCTCTGAGTGAAGGACTTGTTCTTTACACCACTGTCGCTATTGACCCTGGTTTATAAACTCCAGAGTTGTCTGTGTAGGAAGAGCTCTTGTTTCAGAGGCTGGTGGAACAGAAAGGCATTTGTTTGATTTGTTCCTTATGCTAACTCTTAATGAGCTGACCAGTGTAGAGGAAAGTGACCGGATGTCCTTAAGCCTCCGAACATGCCCTGTTGCCCTCAAACCAAGCTTGAAAATAAGCAGTGACAGTAAGCAAGTAAGGGTTAAATAAGAATCACACCACTCTCCATTTAACCAGGTGCTATACACATCTGTGGAATTTGGCTCGGATTCCAGGTCCCTGCAGTTAGTCTGGTCGAGGTTAGGAAAAGGTCTTACCAGCTGGTCACCCTTCACCATCTGTGTGGCTTGTCTGGATTTGAATGTTGCATTTTAAACAAGCCTTTTGAGGATATTAAGGAGCTGACCTAGTTACCCTTAGAGAAGTCATCCAGCTTGCTTCTAATCTTAAACAGCAGCATTCTCTGGTTCAGCTTCACCTGAAGTCTGTTTAGTACTACCACTTTGGGTTACTTCATTCAATCATCTTGCTGCTGCACCCCTCATGCATCTTGAATATTGCACGCAGATGTGGTCACTCCATTTCAAAAAAATATATTTGAATTGGAAAAGGTTCAGAAAAAGGCAACAAATGACTAGGTCTGGAACAGCTTCCGTATGAGGAGAGATTAATAAGACTGGGACTTTTCAGCTTGTGGAAGAGACGACTAAGGGGGGAATATGATAGAAGTCTAAAAATCGTGACTGGTGTGGAGAAAGTAAATCAGGAAGTGGTTACTTCTCATAACACAACTGGGGGTTACCAAATGAAATTAATAGGCAGCAGGCTTAAAAAAAAAAAAAGGAATGGCAAAGAGTCCTGTGGCACCTTCTAGACTAACAGACATATTGGAGCATAAGCTTTCGTGGGTGAATGCCTACTTCAAAAGGAAGTATTTCTGAACTCAATGCAGTCCACCCGTGGAACTCTTTGCCAGAGGCTCTTGTGAAGGCCAAGACTGTAACAGGGTTTAAAAAAAAAAAAAACCACTAGATAGTCATGGAGGACAGGTCCATAAATGGCTATTGGGCAGGGATGGTGTCCCTAGCCTCTGTTTGCCAGAAGATGGGAATGGGCAACAGGGGATGGATCACTTGGTGATTCCCTGTTCTGTTCATTCCCTCTGAAGCACCTGGCATTGACCACTGTCAGCAGACAGGATACTGGATTAGATGAACCTTTGGTCTGACCTGTATAGCCGTTCTTGCTTGCACATCCCTGTTTTTTAACCTTGATGCTCCTCTGCTGTTCCCTTCAGGCTGCCTGGGAAGGTTCTGAGAATCAAGGACAATAATAGGTGGTGGTCTAATAGAAAATGGGACTTGGCACCTGTTCTGCAGCTTCTCTTCCAATATCTGTTCTTGTGTCACTAACAATAAAGGGTGACACATCCTCAGTAGGTTGAGTAAACTATTTATTAGCAGCTGTGTAGTGGGCTTTGCTTCCTGACACCAGCTCCTTTCTAATAGCTGTTTGTTGGCTAATGTATGTGTTTCAACTCAGACCTGCATGCTGACTTCTGTTGTGCAGAGTGCTGCCCTTGCCCAGTCATTGACTCTAGGATTTGCAGCAGCTTCTCACTATTTTGTCTAGCACTGCCTAGAATGCTGCAAAGCAGCTGTTAAATTAGAAGTCCCCCTCCAAGGCATGTCTTCCGAATCCTTTTGTAGTCTTGCAGAATAGTGCCATGAGCTAGGTGCAGTGTCCTCTCCATTGCATCTCAGCTTACTGTGTAGGGAACTTCATGTCTCCCTTCTCAGTAGAATGAGAGCTTTGGTTTAGATTACATCAAGGATTAAATCTGAGTTTTGTTTCTTGCTTGCAGTGTTGGCTGGAAATCTGCTTCCTTGTCAGTAGGTGGCAGAACCATGAAGTTGGGCTGGCCCCTCCCAGGCCTTGGTTCTTTACTGGGATGTTTCTGTATGTGGTTTACTTGGAATGTGCGTACTTGTTGATCTCGCTGAATGCCAAGGTAGTAAGTGTTTCTGCACATAGGGATTAACTTTAACCCTTACTAAAATAACTCCTTTGTCTCCCCAGTTTGATGAAGGTCGCAACAACTTTGAAGGTGACATTACAAAAGAGAACTTGCTGAACTTCATCAAGTCTAACCAGCTGCCTCTGGTCATTGAGTTCACTGAACAGGTATGGCCTTCCAGTACATAATCGGCTCTTCAGTCTCTCACACGTGTTCTGAGCCCATAAGACTATGGATGGGAAGCTCTTTCCTTCTGGCCTGGACCCTACTGTGCCTAGATTAAGCAGGAGACACAAGAGGGAGCCAGGGATAAATTTGCTCCTCAGAGTGGCCCTTGTATTCTTGGTGACTCCCTTGGCACAATCAGTGCAGAAAAGCCCATTGGCTCTGGCCCTGGGATTATTTGTCCTCCTAATGTGGAGTTTGTTTTTCTCCCAGACTGCTCCTAAGATCTTTGGAGGAGAGATCAAGACTCACATCCTGCTGTTCCTGCCAAAGAGTGTTGATGACTATCAAGAGAAACTAGACAACTTCAAGACAGCAGCTGGGAACTTCAAAGGGAAGGTGAGAAGGGCAGTCACTCCTAGCCCATGCAGAGCATTGAGTAGCACTGATTTCTTACATCTCCTCTGTCTCCTTCTTTCTGTATTTGGATCTCCCAATAGCCAGGCGCCTTAGTCGCTTGCTGCTATATATAGGTCCCATTGAGGAGGGTGTATTAGGTTAGAGTGGCAGCTTGACTCTTGATTTTTTTTATTTTTTTGTTTCCTTCTGACTGGTGTAAAATAGCCCTCTAATGTAACTTGTGGCACACGAAGGTGTTTGTCTTCATGCACATTGCTTTGGCCACTGCAGCCCCAGAATTGTACTAGAATAAAGTGGCTCACATTCTGCCATGGGCTCAAGGGGGTAGGGGAGTGACTTTATAGCAGAGTTGCTACCTTAGGAATTCATGTCTTTAATACCTACATTTGACTTTCCTCCAAAGATCCTGTTCATCTTCATAGATGGTGACCATAGCGACAACCAGAGGATTCTGGAGTTCTTTGGCCTAAAGAAGGAGGAGTGCCCAGCTGTGCGCCTCATCACTCTGGAGGAAGAAATGACTAAATACAAACCTGACTCAGATGAACTGACAGCAGAGAAGATAAAGGAGTTCTGTGACCAGTTCCTGGAGGGCAAAGTCAAGGTAATGGGGCCGAGTGCTGTTCTTTGGACCCTGACATAAGCAGAGATGTGGGAGTGATCCCTGCTCCAAGAGTTTGTATGAAACCTTATACAGGTCACATGGGGAGAGTCCTTTCAAATTAGTTTTGTAGTATGTTTAATAGCATAGTGAGCCACATGCTGACATCCAGAGGGCAGAGCCAGTGGGGCATGGTGCCAGCACAGAAATAACTTTTATCAGCATATGAAGGCAACCACAATAAAGCGTGGTTCTTGTCTCTGCACTTCATATGCTCTGGTGGTGCATACTGCAGCTGCTACTCCTGTTTTCTCAGCCAGCAGAGAACTTTGTAGCCTCTTGCTCATGGTGGGAATCCTCAGTCTTAATCAGAAGATCGAGGTAGCTATGCATAGCCTAGCACAGTAGCAATTTCAAATGGGGCTTTGTTCCAGTGTCACACTGGGACTTCCTCAGTAATTCACACTTAGTGAACAAACTTGCCCCCTGAACTCAGCTGCAGCCTTTCCCATGCACAGGAACCAGCAGTTCAGACATGCCCAGGTTAGGGGGTGGGGGATCCTCCATGAGAGGAGGAAATGGCTGACTGTTATAGCCCATGGCTGATCTGCTCCACATCTGGGAGAAGTCTGGTTTTCCTGGGAGCATGATTTTGTCTGCACATTCCACATTGCTAATGCATGTGGGTTCTCAGTCCCTGTTCTCCAATTCCAGCCCCACCTGATGAGCCAAGATTTGCCTGATGACTGGGACAAACAGCCTGTCAAAGTTCTGGTTGGAAAGAACTTTGAAGACATTGCTTTTGATGAGACCAAGAATGTGTTTGTGGAGTTCTGTGAGTATTTTGAGCGTGCTGAATAACAAATTGTAGGAAAGTAGCCCAGTTGGGGATGGTATTTGGGGAGGAACCACCTTCCCTCAGGAGCTGGATGACCTGGAAGAGGAACATGTTAACTGGAAGGGGAGATTCTCCTCCTTTACTGCAGGGCTAAGACTAGGCTGGCAAGCATCAGAGTGGAGGGCCCAGCCCTTCTTTTTGTCTGGGTGGCCTCCAAGCTTCATGTTGCCTTTTAATTTACAGATGCTCCCTGGTGTGGTCACTGCAAACAACTGGCTCCTATCTGGGACAAACTGGGAGAGACTTACAAGGACCATGAGAACATTGTCATTGCCAAGATTGACTCAACAGCTAACGAAGTGGAGGCAGTGAAAGTCCACAGTTTTCCCACACTCAAGTTCTTCCCTGCAGGCCTTGGCAAAAACGTAAGCAGGCTGCTGAATTCCAGGGACTTGTGGGTGGATCATCTCGAGCAAGGGAGAGCTAGAAACTTAGAGCCTCGTTCTGATCTCTCGTGTGCCTGGGGCTCTAGCACCCATTTGGGAGATGTGCTTTCAGATTTGAAAAGGTTGGTTTGGCACATTCCAAATGGCTTTGGTGGGCCTTTGTGGGATGGGCTGAGTTGCAGGAGGGTGAGGGAGACAGCCAGGGTGGACATGGGTGCAGCACTAGATAAGGCTGGGGGAAGTGCAGCAGAGGACAGTGCTCATCTGCGGGCTGTTGTCTTCTCGCAGCAATCTCAGAGGTCTAGTAGCTGAGCTGCTCCTTCGTCTCATGTGGGTGAAGATGAATTTTACATTTCCTCTTGCTTTGCATTTTTGAAAACCTGCTGTTCAGAAAGAGAATTGTTCCCCCTCAAGGGCTTGACTCTGTTTGGGTTAAGCAGCATCTCTCCTGGCTTTTCCCCTACAGGTCATACACTACAATGGGGAGAGGACGCTAGAAGGCTTCCAGAAGTTCCTGGAAAGTGGAGGCCAGGATGGTGCTGGGGATGAAGAGGTGGGTAGCCCATTCATTGGGGAGCCTTGGTTTGCAGTGCTTGCAAAGTGTGTGGAGTTGGTAGCAGCATTAGGAGTTAAACCCGTAGAATAGGTCCTGGCTTCTAGAGCCACTTTTGGTTCTTCCCAGCAGGATAAATGCTGTGTGGGCATGGTGACACTAAACAAATCCCTGCAAAGCTGGAAGTCTGGCTGGCCACTGCAGTCTGATGGGCTGCTGCTGGCTGGGACTGCGAGGCATAAACACATGAATGTGAACTGAGGGATCGCTAATCTGTTAAATCCATATAGGCCCTGCCTTTCCCATCTCTGGTCACCACAGTGAGGCTGCTTGAATGCTCAAGGCCTGTACTTGGTTCAGGATCTTTTCCTCTCCATATAAATCCCTCTCTGCCTTGGCCAGCTATGTCTGGTTCTAGACCCATGTAAGATTGCTGCCGTTGCTCTTAGGCCCACCATGATGGCAGGACAGCTCATCTGAGTTACTATAGAAAATTCTTTCCTGGGTATCTGGCTGGTGAATCTTGCCCGTATGCTCAGGGTTTAGCTGATCGCCATATTTGGGGTCGGGAAGGAATTTTCCTCCAGGGCAGATTGGAGAGGCCCTGGAGGTTTTTCGCCTTCCTCTGTAGCATGGGGCATGGTTGACTTGAGGGAGGCTTCTCTGCTCCTTGAAGTCTTTGAACCATGATTTAAGGACTTCAATAGCTCAGACATGGGTGAGGTTTTTCATAGGAGTGGGTGAGTGAGATTCTGTGGCCTGCGCTGTGCAGGAGGTCGGACTAGATCAGAATGGTCCCTTCTGACCTTAGTATCTATGAATCACCAGGTGGTAGTGCCCTTTCTGCTTCTGGAGTAAGGCTGCTCCCCCTTCCTGCCAGCCTGTGCACTATTATTCCTAAATTCAGTTTTTTTTGTTCATTTTAACAGGCTCAAGTTCTGAAGGGAGAGATGCTGGTTTCTTGTAAATATCTGTGGCCACTGCATTCGGATTCTCCTATCCAATCCCTAGTAACATGAGGAGTCTGTACTGCATATGCAGTGTCATGATTCACCACTTCCTTCTGCCTTTAGGGCCCTTGTCCATTGTTCTCTAACTACTGGCTTTTTTGTCTGGGATTTTTTTTAACAGTGATCTCAAATGAGTTTGAGTTCCTGAATGGCCAGTGTAATGATTGTTGCCATTAACATGCCAGGTGGAGCAGAGAATGGATTGGACTGGAGCGTGTGGGGTAGGAGACGGTGCTTCAGCAGCCTCACTGCGGTGTCTAAATCTGGGGCTCCAGGGTCCTGTCTGCATTGTGCCAGATCAGAACCAGCAGCTGTTGACAAATGTTGTATTTAAACAGGATCTGGAGGACCTGGAGGCTGATGAGACTGATCTTGAGGAAGGTGAGGAGGACCAGAAGATCCACAAAGATGAACTGTAAAGAGGAGACTCAAATCTGCATATCCCAAAGAGCAGACACTACACTGGCTGCCCTGTCACAGGGCCTAGCGAGTCCAGAAACCCATTCGTATTTAAACTAGAAGGTGTTGGCTGGAAATGCAGGGATTGGTTTAAAGTAACACTTCATCCTAACTTGTCTGTACACTTGACTGTCTCCTTTCCCTTTTCAGTTCTGAGAAGGGGTCTGTCGCTAGGTAGCTGCCCAGGCATCTGGGCCTCTTTTTTTTTTTTTTTTTTTTATTGTGATGTACTTTTTTGTACATGGATTTGTTCCAAGTGTTCTGCTCCTCTGGGTAGAAGTGGGCTGTGAAGTGGCAGCATGAGTCTCACTGCCTGACATTTCAGAGCCTTACCAGAAATGCCTCCTAGACAAGCTTAGTTTTTTCTCTTCTAGATCTAAAGGCCATAACTATTCTCTGATATTCTTCCCTGGAATTGCCATCCTTCAGTGGGAGGAAAACCACTAACCTGACTTCAGGGGTCCCAGGGGCAGGGGAATGGGCAGATGTTTCCCCCTTTAACACATCATTGCATGGCTAAAGGTCTCATTTGCCTTTCCCTTGGAAAGACGAATGGAGATGACTGTTCCAAAGATCAGGAAGGGTGGAGCATTCTGCCAGCATTAGCTGTGGCAGGCTCTGGGGAGGGAAAACCCAACTGCTGGGTCACCTGTGTAGACAGGACCTAGTGGCATTGCCACCATCTCCCTGGTCAAACAAGGCTCTGTTCCTCGATCATTTTCTGTGTGTGTGTGTGTGTGTGTGTGTGTGTGTGAGAGAGAGAGAGAGAAAGGGTTTCTGGGCAGACAGGGTGGCATTGGGGTGGGGGCCTGATAGAATGCAGCAAACAGGACACTTCTGATTACTGGGTTGTAGGGAGCAGGACTTGGGAACAGGGGAGTGCTGTGAAAGTCTGAGTGAAATCAGTCTTGTTCTAAGCATTCCACCACAATGTTGGAGCTGAACTTGTTGGCCAAATAAAGTTGAGATTTTAATACTATCCTGTGTCTTTGACTCTAAATGTCAAACTCTGAGCTCATTTTATAATCTGCCAGTTTCCTGATCCCCCAGCTGGAATTCTGCAAGAGACTCAGAGGTCTGAATGTGGGGGAAGGAGTCCTGCAGCTGACTTGGTGATCGGGATAAAATCCCTTAACCTCCTTTTCCCTGTCCTTACAAGAGTGATATTGACCCTGCACTTGAAACATGCAGTGCTGTACAGGAGCCAAGGACTTGTGCCTTGCTGAATCATTGCCAGATCAACACCAGAAGTTGGTGAGAGTAGCATTGAGTCAAATATTTATTAAAGGGATCCCTAAAATAAACTTTTGCAATGCCACACCAGCTTGCCTTCAACTGTCCAGCCAGACATTGTGATGGTCTTAGACCCAAATGTGCTTGGCCCAAAGGCTCAAGCCTTGTCCCCTTGCTGACCAGTGTTGGGGCAATACCTTATACTTGGAAGCCAGAGTCCACTTTGTTCACCTGCCCTACAGCAGTTGATGCCACCTGGCTGTTGGAAGTGAAATGTCTGGACTGCCATAGATCTGAATGGGAGCAACTAGAAAATCTCCTTTGCTTCTGGGTGCAGTTGGAATACAATAGTATTCCAGCCATTTTATGCCAGGACCTCTAATACCCTGCCTGCACTTGTGTGGTAGCTGCCTACTAAGACAACCTGTGTTGCCAGCAGGTGAGCATGGATGTGGATGCTTGAGGTACTGATCAATCCCAGATGCCCCTGGCTGAAAGCACTGTTCTAGAGCAGTGGAAATGATGGGACATTATCCTCAGTTAATCCCAGGAACCTGCATTCAGAGAACTTGGTGTTTGTTGCTATGCTGCTCAGGGTCACATGATCCCACTGAGCCTCCCTGCTATTACCAAGCTAGCTACTGACCACCAGAAATATTCTTGTAAACAAATATTCTGGGTCACAGGAGGGAGGAAGGTAATGCCACATCCTCCTGCTGCCTTCCCTTCCATGTGGGTGTAGAGAACTGGTGCCTCCAGCAACTAGGGGATGGGGACAGAGCCTCACCCTGAGTTGTGATCATAACTTAACTCCCTAGTTTCTGTCACTCCATGTGCACAGGCATTCACCAAGCAAAAGCCACCACACTTGGTAGTAAGGAGGCCACCGGATTCCTCTGTAAGGTGGGTCCTACCTGAGCCACAAGGCCTGCTCAGGGACTTGGCTTTGCTGGTTGAGCTGTTAGGTGGAGGACTTTGGTCTCCAAGGTGATTTTCTTTAAGCATGTAACGTGAAAGTGCTACAACTTCCAAAAGTAGGTGTGTGCTGGGATGTTCCCCTAGCTTTCCCCATCTGCTGGCACTGCTGCTTGGGCTCCATCCTGCAAAGGGAACCATAGGAAGTCCTATTACCACTCTTCTACCCCACTATTTACCAGGCAGCACCTGTGCCCAGAGGAAAGCTGGACACTGATGCCTGTTCCCTTTGTGGAAGCAGCTGCTTTGCACATTCTGGCAGGAGGAGTGGGTGGGGGGGGGGGGAAGAGTCTAAGATGGTTACTTTGCAAAGGCTTTTTGGCTGGTTACCACCTCCAGAAAATCCCATTTTGCAGGTGGGTATGTGGCCTGAGCCCTTTACACCTGGGTTTGTCTGACACAAACAAGGCTGAGCTCTTCAGTGGTTGCCCTCTGAGCACGGGCATGAGCCTGGACAATTGATCCAGTGGTGTGAACTGTCTTTCCCCAAATCATAGAATCATAGAATATCAGGGTTGGAAGGGACCCCAGAAGGTCATCTAGTCCAAACCCCCTGCTCAAAGCAGGACCAAGTCCCAGTTAAATCATCCTAGCCAGGGCTTTGTCAAGCCTGACCTTAACCTCTAAGGAAGGAGATTCTACCACCTCCCTAGGTAACGCATTCCAGTGTTTCACCACCCTCTTAGTGAAAAAGTTTTTCCTAATATCCAATCTAAACCTCCCCCATTGCAACTTGAGACCATTACTCCTCGTTCTGTCATCTGCTACCATTGAGAACAGTCTAGAGCCATCCTCTTTGAAACCCCCTTTCAGGTAGTTGAAAGCAGCTATCAAATCCCCCCTCATTCTTCTCTTCTGCAGACTAAACAATCCCAGCTCCCTCAGCCTCTCCTCGTAAGTCAATCTGTGATCTGAGGGGATCACTCCTAAGCCTAAAGAAAAGGAGGACTTGTGGCACCTTAGAGACTAACAAATTTATTTGAGCATAGGCTTTCGTGAGCTACAGTTCACTTCATCAGATGCATTCAGTGGAAAATACAGTGGGGAGATTTATATACACAGAACATGAAACAATGGGTGTTACCATACACACTGTAATGAGAGTGATCAGGTGAGGTGAGCTATTACCAGCGGGGGAGGACGGTAGGAAACCTTTTGTAGTGATGATCAAGGTGGGCCATTTCCAGCAGTTGACAAGAAGGTCTGAGGAACAGTGTGGGGTGGGGAGTAAACATGGGGAAATAGTTTTACTTTGTGTAATGACCCATCTGATCCCAGTCTCTCTTCAAGCCTCCTAAGCCTGAGTCTCTGCCCTAAAGAGCCTAGAGTCTGTCTAATGAATGGGGGGGGTCTGGGGGAAGCAAGGAAGAAAATAGTGTGAGTGAGTCTCAGCTGAGCACTAGCAGTGATGACCATTTGCTGCCTGCCCAGCTGTTGAGCTTACAGGAGTTGCTGCATGGCTGACTTTGTGCTGAACCTCTGCTGGCAGCTCCTAAAGGAACATCATGTTTTGTCGGCTCTTGCCCTCTGGCAGAGCTCTCCAGCCAGTACAGGGCATGGATAACCCCTGGGCATTGAGATTAACAGAACTAGAATAAAGAAAAGGAGTACTTGTAGCACCTTAGAGACTAACAAATTTATTAGAGCATAAGCTTTCGTGAGCTACAGCTCACTTCAGCGGATGCATCCGATGAAGTGAGCTGTAGCTCACGAAAGCTTATGCTCTAATAAATTTGTTAGTCTCTAAGGTGCCACAAGTCCTCCTTTTCTTTTTGCGAATACAGACTAACACGGCTGCTACTCTAGAACTAGAATAGTTTCAGCATAGCTGAAGCAATCACCCTTGCAATGGGAGGGGACTGGGAGAGCAGATGTTGCTGGAACCCGTCTGCTGCTCTAGTCACTGTAACTAGAGCTCTGTCTCTGTTGTGGATTCTGTGATTTTTCCCATGACCTCAAGGACTTCTGCAGCAACCAGTGTGGCTGATCCCAGGGTCACCAAAGCAACTGGCCTTAGGGACAGCCACACTAGCTGCTGCTTGGATGGCCCCTGGCAGCAGGCCCAGGGTGGCGTGAGCAGCCACGGTCTGTGGCACCAGGCTGTGGGCAACAGGTGGCTGGCCAGAGCAGTCACTGGTGCTGCTGGGCCCCCGAGCAGCATACCCTCCCCACCCCCCGATTTAGTCACAAATATAAGTCATGGACAGTCATTTTTGTTTATTTCCAGTGACCTGTCCATGACTTTTACTAAAAAAATACCCATGACTAAATGGTAGCCTTAAACATAACTAATCTGTGAGGATCCTCACCCAGCAGATGGTCCAGTTCAGCCCTTTGACAGGTGCTGGGGGAGCAGAGAACGCAGCAGGTGCCTGCAGTAGGTGTTCCTGGAGTCTCTGAAGCTCTGCTCTGAGTGCTATTCTCTTGCCTGGCCCTGCGAGCAGCCACAGGAGCAGCCCTGGGCCAGCAGTTCCTGGGGCGAGCTAACCTGCAAGAGGTGCTGCTCTGCTGCTGGGCTTCTGCTTCTAGGACCAGCCCTCCTGCCCACTGTATGGGATCTACAGCTCTGATGCTCACGCCCAAGTCCAGCCATGAACTGCAGCAGAGCAGCCCCAGCCTTGCCGGAGTGCAGAGCTGCCACAGACGCCGGCGAGTAAATGACCTCAGCACTAACTTGGCTTCTGTGGCTTCGACACATCACTGTTTCACGCCTCTGCTGGCTGCTGCATGCATCAGTCTCTGGCTTCCCAGGCCTGTTCCTAATGGACTCTTGCCTTTTCTTTTGGTAGTCCTGGTTTCCATGCCCCAGGGAGCCTGCAGCGGGGCCAGGTACCGGGGCTGCACATGCATAGGCAGCAGACTGCTTGACCCTTCAGATGGGCTCGTCAACAAGTAGGCTGTAAGATGAGACGCTAACTTGTGCCAAAAGTGGGAGGCTGGAGGGCAGGGCAGCTCTATTACACCACCTCATGGCAAATAGCATGAGATGGATGTCCCCAAAATAGCCAGCAGGAGACTATATAACGGGGACTGCGGGGGGAGCCCTTCAGCCCTGAGCAGGGAGTCTGGCACTGAGCTCGGCGGGGACTGGGAGCACCCAGCTTCCTTGCTGCTCTAGAGGGTGGCTGCTTGTGGCTACCAGGAGAGGCCCCTGCAAAACTAGCGGCTCCTGCACATTTTGGTCGAAGGAGGAAGTGCCCAGAAGAGGGGAGAAGAGTGCGCAGTGCTCTGACACTGAGTCGGGGGGTCCGTGCTGCCTCCCGCACCTGCTCACCCAGGCTGTCACAGCCTCATTGTGTCGCTGCCCTTGTGCAATCTCACCGGCCTCACAAGGTGCCCACCAGTATGAAATACTATGACCCGGCCTCACTGCCCCAGTACCGCGGGTGCTCCCAGCGCCCCAAGCCAGCACGGACGGTGCACTTCCCCAACGACATTGTCTTCCAGGACAACATCAGGCTGGGGGACCTGGAGCAGGTGGGCAGGTTTATCCGAGCCAGGAAGGTCACCTTGAGCACCCTCTACCCCTCTGGTGAGTAACACCTGCAGTGCTGGCAGAGCTAATGGGTAGGCAGCAGCAGGGGGTTCCAGGGTGGGGGAACTTGCCCCTTGCAGGGGATGTGCCAGGCACAACCTTACCCCATGCAGAGCAGGGTGTTAGACTTTCACCCCATTGTAATTAAGTCACAGGGTCTGGCGGTGGTGGAGGAGGTCCTGCTCCCATTCCCTGACTAGCATCAATGGAAGCCAAGTGTTTAAATCCCTCTGGGGGGAGCTAGCCCAGCACCAGATGCCAGGCTGATGGGCACCCAGTAGTGTGGGAATGCATCACCCCAGCAGACATGGACAGAGCCAGCCCTTCAGTGCAGATCGGTTGAAGCCCAGGACCTTGCCCCTTGATGTGCACAGCACCATGTATGGTGACTACGAAGTGCGAATGGCCAGAATCAGGGAGGGGAACGGCAATGGAGAGGCCCAAAGAAGTAGCATGAGCTGGTGGCTAGAGCACTGGACTAGGAGCCAGGACTCCTGGGTTCCCAGCTCTGGGAAGGGAATGGGGCCTTCTGGTTAGAGGAGGTGCGGGAGGAGCCAGGACTCCTGGGTTTGGTTACCAGCTCTGCTGCTGACTCACTGAGTGACTTTCCCTGTGCTCTGATGCCTGCATATAGGACTAGGGCTAGTCCGATGAACAGTTGGTGTGGGCGGGGACGGTGTGACGGCCTGTCATGGTTGCCGCTTATGGCTCTGCCTCAGACTCTGTCAGAAAAGGCCCTAGAGACCCCCTCTAAAATAGCCTGGCTTGGGCACCAGGCTGCCACACAGATTACTTCAGCCTGGTTCTGAACTGAGCGCCCACACCCAGAGGTGGGGGACTCAGGGCTGAGGCCTGGAGGAGACAGAGCCTGAGCCACTCAAGGAGCCATTTACCCCAATAAGGGGAAAATATGACCTGGTGCCAGCTCCTTTCCAGGGTGGGGGGAGGGCATCGCCCTGGCCCAGTGTGGGCAGGTCCCTCTGCTCCCCATGGCCAGGCAGGTCAGGCCCTGCAGCTGATGAGTCCCCTCTCTAGGCATGGCAGCCCTCCATGAAGCCGTACTCTCCGGGAACCTCGACTGTGTCAAACTGCTGGTGCGATACGGCGCGGACATACACCAGAAGGATGAGAATGGCTGGACCCCCCTGCACATGGCCTGCAGTGATGGCCACACGCACATAGCCAGGTCAGCACCCACCAGTCACCATGTGCTTGGCTTAGCCCTGCTGACAGTTTCCTGGCCAGCATGGGCTCCTGGAGAGGGGAGGCAGGGTGTGCTGGCTTGAGGTCTGGGAGGAAGGCGGGGGGCAAGATGTGCTGGCTTGGGGTTCTGGGAGGAGGGGGGCAGGGTGCTAGTCTGGCTCTCCGGGAGGAGGTGGGCAGGATGTTGGCATGGGGCTGTGGAGGAGCAGCCTGCCCCACACCCTGTGTATCTAGGGTTGCCAACTCTGACTGAAGCTATTCTGGGAGGTTTTTTTCCCAACCTGACGTAATGTTATTTTCTTAAAATCTCCTGGGTTACTCTCAATAGTCACCGGGAGATCGATGCCAATTCTAGGAGACTCCAGGCCAATCCTGAAGGGTTGGCAACCCTATGTGTACCTGGTAGTTGCCAAGGCCTAGTGTTTCCTGCTGAGGCCTGGAGCCCCGTATCCTGCAGGAACTGGGGCTGTCTACAGAAAGTGGTGTTGGAAGCACATCTGCTCTTCCCTGCTGGGCTGCCTTGCCCACCCGCCAGCATAGGTGCTGGAATTGGGTGCTGCCGTGTCCCCTGGCTTGCAGTGGATTCCATTATACACAGGGTTTGCAGTTTGAGTCAGTGGCTCTCAGGCTCCCCCTGTACACATTGTTCCAGCACCCCTGCCCGCCAGTGCACCCCTTCCCTCTGTCTCCTGCAGGTACCTCATCTCTTTAGGGGCCAGGCTTGATGCCACCAATGACAAAGGGGAGAAGCCATCTGACCTCATTGACACTGACTCCAAGGACCTTGTGGAGCTCTTTAAAGCTGCCAGGATGGACTGAGGAGTCTCTCCCTGGTGTGGGGCTCCTGTCGCTCGGACTCTCCAGCAGCAGAGGTGGGGCAATGTGGTCGTCAGTCCTGGGGGCTGTTGATCAGGGCAGTTGGGATGTCTAGGGAAAGCAGAGAGTTTTGCTGTAACGTGTGCATAGGAGAGCCTAGAGACAGAGAGAGTTCACCCAATAACTGTACTGTAGGACCCCCGGATCGCCAGGTGCACCATGGGGAGAAACTGACCCTTCTCCACTGCTCTCAGCTCCACCGCAGAGCCAGTGTTCATCTTCAGCTAAAACTGGATTGGCCAAAAGGGCAGTGGCTGGGACGCACTGGTTCTGGTTGGCACTGGTGTGTGGTCACTGAAGCAGCAGGGGCTGAGCTGGCACCGAGTGGGCTCTGCTGTATGGAAGCATGTGCTATAGGGCCCAGCTGGTGCTGATAGTGGCACTGTCTCACTGGAAGCATTAAAGCTGTTTCTTTGAGCTGCAGCTGCTCAGAATAACCCTTGTCCGTCTGGGACAGAGAGAGAGAGAAGGTTAGCCCAGCTCTCAAGGTGGGATGTAATGCTGTACAGATTAGATATCTTGTCATAATGTCCGTGTTAAAAGTCCTGTTTTGGATTGATCTTATAGATTTGCTTTTCTACCATAGTGTCCAATGGGTTGACCTGGTGGCCGGGTTCTTTTTGTTACTTTGAAAATATTTTTTACTTTTTCAATAAACTGATTTCCGGATAGCCTGGTGCTGCCAGCATTGTTTTGTTTCTGACATGTATGGGGTAACTCTTCCTGCCTAACAGCACAGTTGGGCAAAATCACCTCTCCCAACCTGCTTCAGGATCCCTATTAGGCAGAAGCAACCATGACATGGGAGCCACATGCTCAATGAAAAGAAAGAACCAAGAATCAACAAACTCATTGCAGCTGTCAAGGAAAAATAGTATGTCCGACATGTGACAGCAGAGCTTGGAATCAAGCCCCAGTCATTTCAGGTTCTCCTGCCTAGGCTGTTCCCCATCATGGGCACTCACAGTCCACCTAGCCAGGGCTTGCTGAAGAGGGGTTACTCTAATGGCTGCTCTGGTGAGAGGGAGCGGGTATAACACAGCAACACTTGGGCATATCCCCACACCCGGAACCCTTGCATTGGGCCCTGTGCACCAGTACAAATCAAGCAGATCCACTTGCAGACTAAATGGCAAGCCCTGGGAACCCCACCCCTCAGCAAAGGGCTCGCAGGGCAGCCCCGCTCACTCAGCTCTGGCATGGGCACTGCTGGGTGGCTCCAGTATTATTCCTCCCCTATCAGCATCAGAGAAGGACAGGGCTGAGAGCTGGGGGCTGAATGAGGAGAGAGTGGCTTGGCATGGACCTGAGCAGCTGGTGAACGGAGCCTGGTTAGCAGGTGGGGGCCTTTGAGGGAGGGGCCTTTAACAAGGGGCAGGGCTAAATCAGGTTGAACAGGGGGTTAAAAAAACCAGCTCCCAGGTGAGTACAGGAGCAGCAAAGGGAGGGAGTTTAGAGCAGCATTCCTGCCAGGTCCTGCACCAAGCAGAGAGCCTTGACAGTGAGAGCACCAGACAGTGAGCTGCCCAGGTAAGGGGAGTTTGGCTGGAGTAAGAGAGCAGCAGCAGGGCAGGAGACGGAGGCAATATAAACTGCCACAAAAAGCTCCCTATAAAAGAAACATACTGCGGGGAAGGGAGAGGATACATCTCACAAACATCCTCTAAACTTAGCCCAATAACGCTCAATAAATAATACCCCAAACCTGCTAGAGTGAAACTAACTCCATGCTTGAAGAGTGAGAGTATAGCAGTAGCAATATACTACTGACTAGCTGACGAGGATGGTGACAGTGATTGTGAAATCCTCAGGGAGATTGGGGAAACTACAAAGGAAGAAAACTCAATAATAATGTGGGATCACAACTAGTCTAATATTGACTTGGTATGTGCCACCTCAGGAAAGGATGCAGAGATAACACTTCTAGATACCATCTATGACAGCTTTTGGAGCAGTATGTGCTAGAACTACATGGGGAGAGGTAATTCTTGATTTAGTCCTAAGTGGAGCGCAGGCTCTGGTCCAAGAGGTGAAGAAGATAGCTGGACTGCTCGGTAAGAGTGATCATAATATAATTAAATTTAACATCCCGGGTAGGCAGAAAACTGCCAAAGGAAACCCACCACAGTAGCATTTAACTTCAAAAAGAGGAACTACACAAAGATGATGGAGCTACTTAAATGGAAGTTAAAAGGAACAGTCACAAGGGTGAAATGCCTGCATATTGCCGGGAGATCTTTTAAAAACATCATAATAGAGGCTCAAACAAAATGTATACCCCAAATAAAAGAAAAAAAGTAAGAACAAAGTAAAAGTAAAAAAGTAAAACACCACCGGGGTAAACAAGGCAGTTAGAGGCAAAAAAAAAAAAAAAGCATCCTTTTAAAATTGGACATGAAACCCTAGTGAGGAAAATAGAAGGAAGCATGAACTTTGGCAAATCGTGTGTAAAAGTATAAATGGGCAGGCCCAGAAAGAAGCTGAACAGAAACTAGCAAAAGACTTAAAAACTAACAGCAACAACTGTTTCAAGCATATCAGAAGCAGGAAGCTGCCAGTCAGTGGGGCCCCTGGTGAACGAGGCACTAAAGGAGCACTCCGGGCAGACAAGGCCATTGCAGAGAAGCTATATGAATCCTTTGCATCAGTCTTCGCTGCAGATGATGTGAGGGAGACTCCCACACCTAAGCCACTCTTTATAGGTGACAAATCTGAGTAATTGTCCCAGACTGAGGAGTCAATAGTGGAGGTTTTGGAAAAAACTGATAAATAAAAGAGTCACCAGAACCAGATGGCATTCACCCAAGAGTTCGGACGAAATGCAGATACGAAATTGCAGAACTAACTGTGGTATGGAACCTACTTCTTAAAACAGCCTCAGTACTAGATGACTAGAGGATAGCTAACGTAATGCCAATTGAAAAAAAAAAAAAAGGCTCCAGAGGGAATCCTAGCAATTACAGGCCGGTGAGCCCAACTTCAGTACCAGGCTGACTGGTTAGAACTATAGTAATGAACAGAATTATCAGAATGCATCCGATGAAGTGAACTGCAGCTCACGAAAGCTTATGCTCAAATAAATTTGTTAGTCTCTAAGGTGCCACAAGTCCTCCTTTTCTTTTTGTGAATACAGACTGACACAGCGGCTACTCTGAAACCTAGAATTATCAGATTCACAGATGAACATGATATGCTGGTGAAAAGTCAACATGGCTTATGTACCAGGAAATCCTGCCTCACCAATCTATTAGAATTCTCGGAGGGGTCAATAAACATATGGACAAGAGTGATCCAGGCAGTATACTGTATTTTTGGGCTTTCAGAAAGCCTTTGACAAGGGCCCTCACCAAAGGCTCTTCAGCAAAGTAAGCAGTCATGGGATAAGAGGGAAGGTCCTCTTGTGGATCAGAATTGCTTAAAAAATAGGAAACAGCGTAAGAAAAAAAGACCAGATTTCACAAGGGAGAGCGGTAAATAGCGGGGTCCCCTAAGGATCTGTACTGGGCCTAGTGCTGTTCAACATATTCATAAATAATCTGGAAAAAGGAGTAAACACTGAGGTGGCAAAGTTTGCAGATGATACAAAAATCACTTAAGATAGTCAAGTCCAAAGCTAACTGCAAAGAGTTACAAAGGGATCTCGCTAAATTGAGTGACTGGACAACAAATATGGCAGATGAAATTCAATGCTGATAAATGAAAAGTAATGCACATTGGAAAATATAATCCCAACTATACATACAAAATGATGGTCCTCTGAAAACATCCATTCAATGTGCAGCAGCAATCAAAAAAGTGAACATTAGGAAAGGGATAGATAATAAAACAGAAAATATCATAATGCCACTATATAAATCCATAGTATGCCCCTATCTTGAATACTGTGTGCAGTTCTGGCCTCCCAATCTCAAAATAGATATATTAGAATTGGAAAAGGTATAGAAAAGGGCAACAAAAAGGATTAGGGGTAAGGAACAGCTTCCATATGAGGAGAGATTAAAAAGACAGGGACTGTTCATTTTAGAAAAGAAAAAACTAGGAGGATATATGATCGAGGTCTGTAAAATCATGGTGGGGAGAAAGTGAATAGGAAAATATTATTTAACCCTTTCACAAGACAAGATAAGACAAGAACCAGGGGTCACACAATGAAATTAACAGGCAGCTATATAATGAACAGAAGGAAGTATTCCTTCACACAACGCACAGTCAACCCATGGAACTCATTGCCAGGGCATGTTGTGAAGGCCAAAGTATAACTGGGTTCAAACTAGATAAGTTCACGGAGGACAGATCCGTCAATGGCTATTAACCAAGATGCTCAGGGATGCAACCTCATGCTCTGGGTGTCCCTAAACCTCCAAGTCCCGGATGTCGGGAAATGAGTGGAGGGATCACTGGATAGATGCCCTGTTCTGTTCATTCCCTCTGGGGCACCTGGCATTGGCCACTGTCGGCAGACTGGATACTGGGCTGGATGGACCTTTGTCTGACCCAGTGTGGCCGTTCTTACCTTATGTCTCTTTGACCGGCATAGGGGCTTGGTGCTAGAGGTGGCAGGGGGCTCTTTGCTCAGCAGAGGGGGGCCAGCTTTCAGGGAGGTGGCAGGAGGGCTCTTGGCCCAATGGGGGGTGTCTCTTTGCATGGCAGGGGTGTTGGCACTGGGAGGGGGGTCAGGGATCTCTTGGCCCGGCAGCGGGGGGTAGCCCTGGGAGGACCTGTCAGGGGAATGGCTCTTTGCTCTGCGGAGGGAGGCCAGAGCTGCAAAAGCGTTCGGGGGTGGCTCTGGGCCCAATGGGGGGGGGGGTCAGCACTGGAAAGGGGGGCATTGAGATGGGCTCTTTGCCCAGCACGGGAGGTCAGCTCTGGGGGGCTGTTGGGGGGGCTCTTTCCTTGGGGGGATCCATGCCAGGGGGCTGTCGGGGGGCTCTGGGCAAAAGGGGGCTGTTGGGGGGGCTCTGGGCCAGGTGCTGGGGGGCTGTCGGGGGGGCTCTGGGCCCGGGGAAGAGGTCAGCACTGGGGGGCTGTCGGGGGTCTCTGGGCCCGGCACTGGGGGGCTGTACGGGGGGCTCTGGACCCGAGGGAGAGGTCGGCACTGAGGGGCTGTCGGGGGGGGGGGCTCTGGGCCCTGCACTGGGGGGCTGTAGGGGGGTCTCTGGACCCGAGGGAGAGGTCGGCACTGAGGGGCTGTCGGGGGGGGGCTCTGGGCCCTGCACTGGGGGGCTGTAGGGGGGTCTCTGGACCCGGGGGAGAGGTCGGCGCTGGGGGGCTGTCAGGGGTGGCTCTGGACCTGGGGGAGAGGTCGGCGCTGAGGGGCTGTCGGGGGGGGGGGGGCTCTGGGCCCTGCACTGGGGGGCTGTCGGGGGGGGGGGCTCTGGGCCCTGCACTGGGGGGCTGTAGGGGGGTCTCTGGACCCGGGGGAGAGGTCGGTGCTGGGGGACTGTCGGGGGGGCTCTGGACCCGGGGGAGAGGTCGGTGCTGGGGGGCTGTCGGGGGGGCTCTAGACCCGGGGGAGTGGTAGGCGCTGGGGGGCTGTCGGGGGGGGGGCTCTGGACCCGGGGGAGAGGTCGGCGCTGGGGGGCTGTCGGAGGGGCTCTGGAGCCGGGGGAGTGGTCGGCGCTGGGGGGCTGTCGGGGGGGGGGGCTCTGGGCCCTGCACTGGGGGGCTGTAGGGGGGTCTCTGGACCCGGGGAAAGGGCGGCGCTGGGGGGCTTATGGGGGGGGCTCTGGACCCAGGGAGAGGTCGGCGCTGGGGGGCTGTCGGGGGGGGCTCTGGGTCCGGCACTAGGGGGCTGTCGGGGGTGCTCTGAACCCGGGGGAGTGGTCGGCGCTGGGGGGCTGTCGGGGGGGGGGCTCTGGGTCCGGCACTAGGGGGCTGTCGGGGGGGCTCTGGACCCGGGGGAGAGGTCAGCGCTGGGGGGCTGTCGGGGGGGCTCTGGACACAGGGAGAGGTCGGCGCTGGGGGCTGCCGGGGGGGCTCAGGGCCCGGCGCGGGGGGGCTGTTGGGGGGGCTCTGGACCCGGGGGAGAGGTCAGCGCTGGGGGGCTGTCGGGGGGGCTCTGGGCCCGGGGGAGTGGTCGGCGCTGGGGGGCTGTCGGGGGGGCGGGCTCTGAACCCGGGGGAGAGGTCGGCGCTGGGGGGGCTGTCGGAGGGGCTCTGGACCGGGGGAATGGTCGGCGCTGGGGGGCTGTCGGGGGGGGCTCTGGGCCCTGCACTGGGGGGCTGTAGGGGGGTCTCTGGACCCGGGGGAGAGGTCAGCGCTGGGGGGCTGTCGGGGGGGCTCTGGACCCAGGGGAGTGGTCGGCACTGGGGGGCTGTTGGGGGGGCTCTGGGTCCGGCACTAGGGGGCTGTCGGGGGGGCTCTGGACCCGGGGGAGAGGTCCGGGCTGGGGGGCTGTCGGGGGGGGGGCTCTGGACCAGGGGAAGTGGTCGGCGCTGGGGGGATGTCAGGGGGGCTCTGGGTCCGGCACTAGGGGGCTGTAGGGGAGGCTCTGGACCCAGGGGAGAGGTTGGCGCTGGGGGGCTGTCGGGGGGCTCTGGACCCGGGGGAGAGGTCGGTGCTGGGGGGCTGTCGGGGGGCTCTGGGCCCGGGGGAGAGGTCGATGCTGGGGGGCTGTAGGGGGGGCTCTGGGCCCTGGAGAGTGGTCGGTGCTGGGGAGCTGTCGGGGGGGCTCTGGACCCGGGGGAGAGGTCGGCGCGGGGGGGGCTGTCGGGGGGGCTCAGGGCCCGGCGCGGGGGGGCTGTAGGGGGGTCTCTGGACCCGGGGGAGAGGTCAGCGCTGGGGGGCTGTAGGGGGGTCTCTGGACCCGGGGGAGAGGTCAGCGCTGGGCGGCTGTCGGGGGGGCTCTGGACCCAGGGGAGTGGTCGGCACTGGGGGGCTGTCGGGGGGGCTCTGGACCCGGGGGAGAGGTCAGTGCTGGGGGGCTGTCGGGGGGGGGCTCTGGACCCAGGGGAGTGGTCGGCGCTGGGGGGCTGTCAGGGGGGCTCTGGGTCCGGCACTAGGGGGCTGTAGGGGAGGCTCTGGACCCAGGGGAGTGGTCGGCGCTGGGGGGCTGTCGGGGGGGGGGGCTCTGGGCCCTGCACTGGGGGCTATAGGGGGGGTCTCTGGGCCCTGGAGAGTGGTCGGTGCTGGGGAGCTGTAGGGGGGGCTCTGGACCCGGGGGAGAGGTCGGTGCTGGGGGGGCTGTCGGGGGGGCTCTGGACCCGGGGAGAGGTCAGCGCTGGGGGGCTGTCGGGGGGGCTCTGGGCCCGGGGGAGTGGTCGGCGCTGGGGGGCTGTCGGGGGGGGGGGGGGCTCTGGACCCGGGGGAGAGGTCGGCGCTGGGGGGCTGTCGGAGGGGCTCTGGACCGGGGGAATGGTCGGTGCTGGGGGGCTGTCGGGGGGGGGCTCTGGGCCCTGCACTGGGGGGCTGTAGGGGGGTCTCTGGACCCGGGGGAGAGGTCAGTGCTGGGGGGCTGTCGGGGGGGGGGCTCTGGACCCAGGGGAGTGGTCGGCGCTGGGGGGCTGTCAGGGGGGCTCTGGGTCCGGCACTAGGGGGCTGTAGGGGAGGCTCTGGACCCAGGGGAGTGGTCGGCGCTGGGGGGCTGTCGGGGGGGGGGCTCTGGGCCCTGCACTGGGGGGCTATGGGGGGGTCTCTGGGCCCTGGAGAGTGGTCGGTGCTGGGGAGCTGTAGGGGGGGCTCTGGACCCGGGGGAGAGGTCGGTGCTGGGGGGGCTGTCGGGGGGGCTCTGGACCCGGGGGAGAGGTCGGCGCGGGGGGGCTGTCGGGGGGGCTCAGGGCCCGGCGCGGGGGGGCTGTAGGTGGGTCTCTGGACCCGGGGGAGAGGTCAGCGCTGGGGGGCTGTCGGGGGGGCTCTGGACCCAGGGGAGTGGTCGGCACTGGGGGGCTGTTGGGGGGGCTCTGGGTCCGGCACTAGGGGGCTGTCGGGGGGGCTCTGGACCCGGGGGAGAGGTCAGTGCTGGGGGGCTGTCGGGGGGGGGGGCTCTGGACCCAGGGGAGTGGTCGGCGCTGGGGGGCTGTTGGGGGGACTCTGGGTCCGGCACTAGGGGGCTGTAGGGGAGGCTCTGGACCCAGGGGAGAGGTTGGCGCTGGGGGGCTGTCGGGGGGCTCTGGGCCCGGGGGAGAGTTCGGCGCTGGGGGGCTGTCGGGGGGCCTCTGGGCCCGGCACTGGGGGGCTGTAGGGGGGGCTCTGGGCCCTGGAGAGTGGTCGGTGCTGGGGAGCTGTAGGGGGGGCTCTGGACCCGGGGGAGAGGTCGGCGCGGGGGGGCTGTCGGGGGGGCTCTGGACCCGGGGGAGAGGTCGGCGCGGGGGGGCTGTCGGGGGGGCTCTGGACCCAGGGGAGTGGTCGGCACTGGGGGGCTGTCGGGGGGGCTCTGGACCCGGGGGAGAGGTCGGCGCGGGGGGGCTGTCGGGGGGCTCAGGGCCCGGGGGAGAGGTCGGCGCTGGGGGGCTGCCGGGGGGGCTCAGGGCCCGGCGCGGGGGGGCTGTTGGGGGGGCTCTGGACCCGGGGGAGAGGTCAGCGCTGGGGGGCTGTCGGGGGGGCTCTGGGCCCGGGGGAGTGGTCGGCGCTGGGGGGCTGTCGGGGGGGGGGCTCTGGACCCGGGGGAGAGGTCGGCGCTGGGGGGCTGTCGAAGGTGCTCTGGACCGGGGGAATGGTCGGTGCTGGGGGGCTGTCGGGGGGGGGCTCTGGGCCCTGCACTGGGGGGCTGTAGGGGGGTCTCTGGACCGGGGGAGAGGTCAGTGCTGGGGGGCTGTCGGGGGGGGGCTCTGGACCCAGGGGAGTGGTCGGCGCTGGGGGGCTGTCAGGGGGGCTCTGGGCCCTGCACTGGGGGGCTATAGGGGGGGTCTCTGGGCCCTGGAGAGTGGTCGGTGCTGGGGAGCTGTAGGGGGGGCTCTGGACCCGGGGGAGAGGTCGGTGCTGGGGGGGCTGTCGGGGGGGCTCTGGACCCGGGGGAGAGGTCGGCGCGGGGGGGCTGTCGGGGGGGCTCAGGGCCCGGCGCGGGGGGGCTGTAGGGGGGTCTCTGGACCCGGGGGAGAGGTCAGCGCTGGGGGGCTGTCGGGGGGGCTCTGGACCCAGGGGAGTGGTCGGCGCTGGGGGCTGCCGGGGGGGCTCAGGGCCCGGCGCGGGGGGGCTGTTGGGGGGGCTCTGGACCCGGGGGAGAGGTCAGCGCTGGGGGGCTGTCGGGGGGGCTCTGGGCCCGGGGGAGTGGTCGGCGCTGGGGGGCTGTCGGGGGGGCGGGCTCTGAACCCGGGGGAGAGGTCGGCGCTGGGGGGCTGTCGGAGGGGCTCTGGACCGGGGGAATGGTCGGCGCTGGGGGGCTGTCGGGGGGGGGGCTCTGGGCCCTGCACTGGGGGGCTGTAGGGGGGTCTCTGGACCCGGGGGAGAGGTCAGCGCTGGGGGGCTGTCGGGGGGGCTCTGGACCCAGGGGAGTGGTCGGCACTGGGGGGCTGTTGGGGGGGCTCTGGGTCCGGCACTAGGGGGCTGTCGGGGGGGCTCTGGACCCGGGGGAGAGGTCAGTGCTGGGGGGCTGTCGGGGGGGGGCTCTGGACCCAGGGGAGTGGTCGGCGCTGGGGGGCTGTCAGGGGGGCTCTGGGTCCGGCACTAGGGGGCTGTAGGGGAGGCTCTGGACCCAGGGGAGAGGTTGGCGCTGGGGGGCTGTCGGGGGGCTCTGGACCCGGGGGAGAGGTCGGTGCTGGGGGGCTGTCGGGGGGCTCTGGGCCCGGGGGAGAGTTCGGCGCTGGGGGGCTGTCGGGGGGCCTCTGGGCCCGGCACTGGGGGGCTGTAGGGGGGGCTCTGGGCCCTGGAGAGTGGTCGGTGCTGGGGAGCTGTAGGGGGGGCTCTGGACCCGGGGGAGAGGTCAGCGCTGGGGGGCTGTCGGGGGGGCTCTGGACCCGGGGGAGAGGTCGATGCTGGGGGGCTGTAGGGGGGGCTCTGGGCCCTGGAGAGTGGTCGGTGCTGGGGAGCTGTCGGGGGGGCTCTGGACCCGGGGGAGAGGTCGGCGCGGGGGGGCTGTCGGGGGGGCTCAGGGCCCGGCGCGGGGGGGCTGTAGGGGGGTCTCTGGACCCGGGGGAGAGGTCAGCGCTGGGGGGCTGTAGGGGGGTCTCTGGACCCGGGGGAGAGGTCAGCGCTGGGCGGCTGTAGGGGGGGCTCTGGACCCAGGGGAGTGGTCGGTGCTGGGGGCTGTCGGGGGGGCTCTGGACCCGGGGGAGAGGTCAGTGCTGGGGGGCTGTCGGGGGGGGGGCTCTGGACCCAGGGGAGTGGTCGGCGCTGGGGGGCTGTCAGGGGGGCTCTGGGTCCGGCACTAGGGGGCTGTAGGGGAGGCTCTGGACCCAGGGGAGTGGTCGGCGCTGGGGGGCTGTCGGGGGGGGGGCTCTGGGCCCTGCACTGGGGGGCTATAGGGGGGGTCTCTGGGCCCTGGAGAGTGGTCGGTGCTGGGGAGCTGTAGGGGGGGCTCTGGACCCGGGGGAGAGGTCGGTGCTGGGGGGGCTGTCGGGGGGGCTCTGGACCCGGGGGAGAGGTCAGCGCTGGGGGGCTGTCGGGGGGGCTCTGGGCCCGGGGGAGTGGTCGGCGCTGGGGGGCTGTCGGGGGGGGGGGCTCTGGACCCGGGGGAGAGGTCGGCGCTGGGGGGCTGTCGGAGGGGCTCTGGACCGGGGGAATGGTCGGTGCTGGGGGGCTGTCGGGGGGGGGCTCTGGGCCCTGCACTGGGGGGCTGTAGGGGGGTCTCTGGACCCGGGGGAGAGGTCAGTGCTGGGGGGCTGTCGGGGGGGGGCTCTGGACCCAGGGGAGTGGTCGGCGCTGGGGGGCTGTCAGGGGGGCTCTGGGTCCGGCACTAGGGGGCTGTAGGGGAGGCTCTGGACCCAGGGGAGTGGTCGGCGCTGGGGGGCTGTCGGGGGGGGGGCTCTGGGCCCTGCACTGGGGGGCTATGGGGGGGTCTCTGGGCCCTGGAGAGTGGTCGGTGCTGGGGAGCTGTAGTGGGGGCTCTGGACCCGGGGGAGAGGTCGGTGCTGGGGGGGCTGTCGGGGGGGCTCTGGACCCGGGGGAGAGGTCGGCGCGGGGGGGCTGTCGGGGGGGCTCAGGGCCCGGCGCGGGGGGGCTGTAGGTGGGTCTCTGGACCCGGGGGAGAGGTCAGCGCTGGGGGGCTGTCGGGGGGGCTCTGGACCCAGGGGAGTGGTTGGCACTGGGGGGCTGTTGGGGGGGCTCTGGGTCCGGCACTAGGGGGCTGTCGGGGGGGCTCTGGACCCGGGGGAGAGGTCAGTGCTGGGGGGCTGTCGGGGGGGGGGCTCTGGACCCAGGGGAGTGGTCGGCGCTGGGGGGCTGTTGGGGGGACTCTGGGTCCGGCACTAGGGGGCTGTAGGGGAGGCTCTGGACCCAGGGGAGAGGTTGGCGCTGGGGGGCTGTCGGGGGGCTCTGGGCCCGGCACTGGGGGGCTGTAGGGGGGGCTCTGGGCCCTGGAGAGTGGTCGGTGCTGGGGAGCTGTAGGGGGGGCTCTGGACCCGGGGGAGAGGTCGGCGCGGGGGGGCTGTCGGGGGGGCTCTGGACCCGGGGGAGAGGTCGGCGCGGGGGGGCTGTCGGGGGGGCTCTGGACCCGGGGGAGAGGTCGGCGCGGGGGGGGCTGTCGGGGGGGCTGAGGGCCCGGGGGAGAGGTCGGCGCGGGGGGCTGTCGGGGGGGCTCAGGGCCCGGCGCGGGGGGGCTGTCGGGGGGGCTCTGGACCCGGGGGAGAGGTCAGTGCTGGGGGGCTGTCGGGGGGGGGGGGCTCTGGACCCAGGGGAGTGGTCGGCGCTGGGGGGCTGTTGGGGGGACTCTGGGTCCGGCACTAGGGGGCTGTAGGGGAGGCTCTGGACCCAGGGGAGAGGTCGGCGCGGGGGGGCTGTCGGGGGGGCTCTGGACCCGGGGGAGAGGTCGGCGCGGGGGGGCTGTCGGGGGGGGGGCTCTGGACCCAGGGGAGAGGTTGGCGCTGGGGGGCTGTCGGGGGGCCTCTGGGCCCGGCACTGGGGGGCTGTAGGGGGGGCTCTGGGCCCTGGAGAGTGGTCGGTGCTGGGGAGCTGTAGGGGGGGCTCTGGACCGGGGGAGAGGTCGGCGCTGGGGGGCTGTCGGGGGGGCTCTGGACCCGGGGGAGAGGTCGGCGCGGGGGGGCTGTCGGGGGGGCTCTGGACCCAGGGGAGTGGTCGGCACTGGGGGGCTGTCGGGGGGGCTCTGGACCCGGGGGAGAGGTCGGCGCGGGGGGGCTGTCGGGGGGGCTCAGGGCCCGGGGGAGAGGTCGGCGCGGGGGGGCTGTCGGGGGGGCTCAGGGCCCGGCGCGGGGGGGCTGTCGGGGGGGCTCTGGACCCGGGGGAGAGGTCAGTGCTGGGGGGCTGTCGGGGGGGGGGGCTCTGGACCCAGGGGAGTGGTCGGCGCTGGGGGGCTGTCGGGGGGCTCTGGACCCGGGGGAGAGGTCGGCGCGGGGGGGCTGTCGGGGGGGCTCAGGGCCCGGGGGAGAGGTCGGCGCGGGGGGGCTGTCGGGGGGGCTCTGGACCCGGGGGAGAGGTCGGCGCGGGGGGGCTGTCGGGGGGGCTCTGGACCCGGGGGAGAGGTCGGCGCGGGGGGGCTGTCGGGGGGGCTCAGGGCCCGGGGGAGAGGTCGGCGCGGGGGGGCTGTCGGGGGGGCTCTGGACCCGGGGGAGAGGTCGGCGCGGGGGGGCTGTCGGGGGGGCTCAGGGCCCGGGGGAGAGGTCGGCGCGGGGGGGCTGTCGGGGGGGCTCAGGGCCCGGCGCGGGGGGGCTGTCGGGGGGGCTCTGGACCCGGGGGAGAGGTCAGTGCTGGGGGGCTGTCGGGGGGGGGGCTCTGGACCCAGGGGAGTGGTCGGCGCTGGGGGGCTGTTGGGGGGACTCTGGGTCCGGCACTAGGGGGCTGTCGGGGAGGCTCTGGACCCAGGGGAGAGGTTGGCGCTGGGGGGCTGTCGGGGGGCTCTGGGCCCGGCGCGGGGGGGCTGTCGGGGGGGCTCAGGGCCCGGCGCGGGGGGGCTGCCCCTCCCCCCCGCCGCGCGGCGCCTGCGCGGGCCGGGCTATGCGCTCACTTCCGTCCCGGCCTGGCAGCGGCGAGAGGAGCCGGGAGCGGCCCGGGCTCAGGTGAGCGGAGCCGCGCGGCGCCGGGACCCCCCCGTCCAGGGGCCTCCAAGCTCCGCGTCTCCATGGGAACGGGCCGCCGAGGCCTGGCGCCGCTGAGTGACCCCCGGGCCCCCACCCCCGGCCGGGACCCGCGGAGAAGCAGCGACAGCCCCGCCCCGCCCCGCCCCCCGGCACCGCCCCCGGCCCCCCCGGGCCGCGCACTGACCCCCACAATTACTGTCTCTGCCCCCTGCCCCCTCTGGGCCATGACCTGACCCCCCCACCTCCTGTCTCTGACCCCCCCGATCTCCCTGGGCTATGCACTGATTCCCCCCCCCGCCCCTGTCTCTGACTCCCGACTCCCCCAGGCCATGGACTGACCCCCTGTCTCTAACCCCCATTCCCCCGGCCATGCACTGCCCCTCCCCCCGTCTCCTGTCCCTGAGCCCTTATTCCCCCGGGCCATGTACTGACCCCCCCGCACTTCCTGTCTCTGACCCCCCCCCCCCGCCATGGACTGACCTCCCTGCACTTCCTGTCTCTGACCTGCTGTCCCCCCCCCCCCGGCCATGCACTGATCCCCCCCGCCTCCTGTCTCTGACCCCCCGATTCTCCTGGGCCATGCAGTGACCCCCCCGCCTCTTGGCTCTGAGCCCCCGACTCCCTTGAGTCATGTACTGACCCCCCCCCGCCCCTCCTGTCTCTGACCCCCCCAATACCCCTGCCCGATAGCCCCGGGCCATGCACTGATCCACCTCCACCTCCTGTCTCTGACCCCCTGATACCTCTTGGCCATGCAGTGACCCCCCCATGCTTCCTGACACCGCCCCCCTGATACCCCCAGGTCATGCACTGATCCCTCTGCCTCCTGTCTCTGACCCCCGATATCCCCAGGCCATGTACTGACACCCCGCCGCCTCCTGTCTCTGACCCCCTGATACCCCCGGGCCATGCAGTGACCCCCCGCCTCTTGGCTCTGATCCCCTGACCCCCCCGGGCCATGCACTGACCCCCCGATACCCCCAGGCCATGCATTGACACACACACACACACACCTGATACCCTCAGGCCATGTACTGACACCCCTACAGATACCCCCTTGGGTCCTGGCACTAACAGCGCCTCCCGTGCTAGCTCCCCTCAGCAGTGATGCCCCCCCATGATAACTGCCCCCCCCAGGTCAGCCTCCCATGCCCTAGCAGTGACAGCCCCCCAAGATACACCCCATGTACCAGCCCCCTGGGGCCCCAGGCAGTGACTGATTGCTCCCTGTGCCGGCCCCTGGGGCCCTGGCAGCAACAGTCCGCAATGATAATGTCCCCACGCACTGCCCTTTCCAGGCCTGTGGCAGTGACAGCCCCCAGACCCCCTGTGCTAGCCCCCCTGGGCTCCTAGCACTGACAGCCCCCCTATGATAACCCTCCCCCCCATGCCAGCCACCCTGAGTCCCGGTAGTGACAGCCTCTCGGCAATTGGCCTGTGCTGAGCACTCTTGCCTGGATCCTGGGGAAGGGGGGGGCACAAATGCAGGGCCCTCATGGGGTTAGGAGTGCCCCTTCATAGAGCCATGTGTCCCCACTCTCCCTGCAACAGGCTGCTGTGTGCCCTGGATGTTTCCATGGCAATGAGTCTGACACATCTGTGCATATCTGCCTACATCCAGCAGGAAGAAATCCCCTTTAATCCTAAAATAGCAGGCACCTCCCCTGCCGCCGCACCCCCACCTGCCTACAGCTCCTTGGCTACAGCTGAGGAGGGCACAGAACGAACAAGGACAACAGCAGCACTGGTACCCCCCAGAGGTGTTACTGCTCTCAGCCCCTCTGCCTTCTAATCATAGAGCCTATCTTCAAAAATACCCTGGGGAGAGCCCGGGTTGGGGATGTGCGTGCTAGGAGTAATGCCAGCCAGACCTGGCTTACGGGTGCCTCTGTGTGCAGCTCTGCAGGAATCCCCACCCCTTCCCACAGTCCCACTGCATCCAAAGGTTTTGTTCTGCTGCTTCCCCCCATTTCCTAGTGCATTGGCCAGGATGGTTTTAAATGTCCCAAGCATGGCCATCCCCCCAGCAGCCTGCAGGGTCTTGGATCCAGGAAGCTGATCCAGCTCTTCAGTCTAACATTTCCTTTGTTTGTTCTCCTTGGCAGACTTCAGCATCACCCTGGATGTGTCTCCCCTCTTTCAGGGTGACACCAAGTTTGCTGCCATTTTGCACCTGAAGGCCTGCTGCATGCACAGTATCTGTGCCTGGAGAACTGTCAGTCAAGGGCTGAGTTTTTTACCAATATAGTTATACCAGTATAAGCCATAGTGTGGATGCAGTTACACTGGGGCAGATGCCTTGTCCGGCTATAGCGTGTTCCCTTTGCTGTGTGGGAATAGCTATCCTGGTTATAAGCAATTTTATACTATGTATATAGTATAACTATGCCCACACTGGGGAAGTTGTACAGCTTCATCTGTACTGGCATTGCCCTGATCACTGATGGCATTGAGCCCCTTGGAATTGCCAACAATGGGGTTAAAGTAGTAAGACCCACATCTGAAATCCTTCTCATTCACTTCTTGAGGAGCATTGCAGCAGCTGAGGTCAGAATGCAGCCACCCAGACCTAAGCTAAGGAGCTGGCTCCCTGAGTCTCTTTGTGAGTCTCTAGGCTTTGATGCAATGCTCTTAGCTACAGTATGTGAGCATATTAAGCCCCAGCTGGGGGTGACTGCAGAGAGAAGGTGCTGGCAGTCTGGAGACACTGTGGCTCCCACACACACTTAGCTCCGTTTCACTTTGTTTCAGCATCCATCTCCTATCTGCCAAGGTCTGCGCTGGCAAAGGCAGGACTAGAGAGGTCTGAGTAAGGAGGCAGCCATGACCAGGTGAGACACTTTCACATATAGCAGAGAGCCTGTGGATGAGGGCAGGGGCATGGAGTCCCTTTGGGGGGAATGCCATGGGGCTAGGCAGGGCGTGAACAGTAATGGCTTTACTTTTCCTGAGCTCAGAGCCATGCTGCTGGTTTCAGGGTTGGGGAGGTGCGAGCTTGCATGGCTGCTTGCGCCAGGGCCTATGCTGCAGGATTTCCTGCACTCCCTCTCTGAGGTTCATTCCAGAGCTTTGCACTTCTTCCCATCTGCCCATGGGCTCTCATCAGGATTTGTGCTTTGGTTTCAGCTCCCCTGTCTCCAGGGTTGTTTACAATGGCAAGAGGAACAGCAGCCCTCGCTCCCCAAGCAACAGCAGTGAGATTTTCACCCCTGCTCACGAGGAGAATGTGCGCTTTATTTACGAAGGTGGGTGAGTGATCCAGGATCTGCAACTCCCCCAATCCATGTTTTCTCCCCAGGCTCCCTTTCTCTCTGGTGCCACTTGCTTTTCAGCCTTGGAATTCCACAAGGGGCTTCCTGCCATGGTGCCTCATCAGAGCAGCAGGCAAGAAGCAGTCAGAAAACGGTGTGGCCGCTGCTTCCTCCCCGAGCTGAGGAAGTGTGGAGCTTTACTCATCACATCGTTTGCTCCTGAGCTGTTCTCTCTGTGTTGATAGCCCAGGGCCCATTAGTTTCCATTCCCTATGGAGTGGTGGTGAGGAGAGGGATGCGACTACTTAATATGCCTTGCAATGAAAGTCTACGTTACTGTGCAATTCTGTTACCCACCAATTGCTATGACAGAACCACGACACTGGAATGAGCCCAGAGCAGGCACTGGGTGATGGCCTCTGCTATGTGGCAGATGTGGCTTTGCTCATTCACAGGCTCTAAACAGATGTCTCAGTCTCTCAGCCAGAAGAGTGAGGCCTTACCGTGCACATGAAGCAAATCAAACCAGGCCCAGATAAAACTCCCTTGTGGGACAGTCCCTGTCTCAGCAGCTGTTGGGCTGTCTCATGTCATAGAATCATAGAATCATAGAATATCAGGGTTGGAAGGGACCCCAGAAGGTCATCTAGTCCAACCCCCTGCTCAAAGCAGGACCAAGTCCCAGTTAAATCATCCCAGCCAGGGCTTTGTCAAGCCTGACCTTAAAAACCTCTAAGGAAGGAGATTCTACCACCTCCCTAGGTAACGCATTCCAGTGTTTCACCACCCTCTTAGTGAAAAAGTTTTTCCTAATATCCAATCTAAACCTCCCCCATTGCAACTTGAGACCATTACTCCTCGTTCTGTCATCTGCTACCATTGAGAACAGTCTAGAGCCATCCTCTTTGAAACCCCCTTTCAGGTAGTTGAAAGCAGCTATCAAATCCCCCCTCATTCTTCTCTTCTGCAGACTAAACAATCCCAGCTCCCTCAGCCTCTCCTCATAAGTCATGTGCTCTAGACCCCTAATCATTTTCGTTGCCCTTCGTTGTACTCTTTCCAATTTATCCACATCCTTCCTGTAGTGTGGGGCCCAAAACTGGACACAGTACTCCAGATGAGGCCTCACCAGTGTCGAATAGAGGGGAACGATCACGTCCCTCGATCTGCTCGCTATGCCCCTACTTATACAACCCAAAATGCCATTGGCCTTCTTGGCAACAAGGGCACACTGCTGACTCATATCCAGCTTCTCGTCCACTGTCACCCCAGGTCCTTTTCCGCAGAACTGCTGCCGAGCCATTCGGTCCCTAGTCTGTAGCGGTGCATTGGATTCTTCCATCCTAAGTGCAGGACCCTGCATTTATCCTTATTGAACCTCATTAGATTTCTTTTGGCCCAATCCTCCAATTTGTCTAGGTCCTTCTGTATCCTATCCCTCCCCTCCAGCGTATCTACCACTCCTCCCAGTTTAGTATCATCCGCAAATTTGCTGAGAGTGCAATCCACACCATCCTCCAGATCATTTATGTCTCCTGAGCCTGCTATGATGAGGAAACCCCTGTCAGACAAGGAGAGAGGAATCAAACTGATTTCAAACTGACCAAGTTAAGAGGACCCAGTGTGTGTGGAAGCCCCTTCCATAGCCTGGCTGAGGCTGGAACAACCCTTAGGAGACTCTTCTAAGGGCTTCTCATCCCCTGCCAGTGTCTGGGATGGTCTTTCCAACAACATCCCATTGCCCAACAGCAATGCCCTCTGACTGAATGAAGCCACTGCTGAATGAATGCCCAGGAAACAGGCAGTCTGTGTTGCTGAGTCCCCTGGGGCCACGTAGCGCTATGGAGGGAAGGCAAGGCCTGGTAGAATAGGATTTTCACATGCATGGTGCTTGTTTCTGGAGTGCCTTTGGCCCTGGCCATTTCTGGAGAATTTAGTCCTTCAGTTAAAAAGTAAAATGAAGCTTCGATCCTTGAAGTTTGCAAAGAAATCCTTTGAATGTAACTGTGCTGTGTCTGTCTGTGAGCTGCCACCCATAGGGAGCTGCTGGCAAGTGGCCTCTGGAGTGGGGTGCAGTCTGGCTGGGGGGAGGTTCCAGCCTGCAAGTGCATATGTGCCATTTAAAGCAGGAGCCTGGATGACTGTTCATGGGGTACTCGGTACCCAGGCCAGACACATGCCAGGTCCCCCGTGCTCTTGCAGGTATCTGCCCTCCCCATCCTCCTAGTGCAGTCTTTCCTCTTTACCAAGTCCACAGCGAAGGCACTTTCATGTATGTGATCCCACTGTGAAGTTGGAGGGAGACGCACTGAACTGTGGAGCAGGGTGATAAGGAAATGGGGACTGGGAAGGTGGGGTTGGACCTCATTCTGATGGACAAAGAATTGTTACTTGGTGACCTAAAAATTACCAGTAGCCTAGAGTACCAGTGATCATGATCTCGTTACATTTACGTTGTGCAACCAAATACTAATATGTATACACCAGACCCTCACTAAAACGCGGGGTTCAGGATCCATGTGCGGTACCGTGTTAACGCGGGTACCATGTTACCATGGATCCCGATTTAAATATTTAAATTTGGGATGCATCACCATGACCGCACTATATGCGAATCCGCCCTATAGTGACACGCGCTTTAGCGAGGGTCCGCTGTATTTAGAACTTTTAAAAGGGTTCATTTTCCAAAGCTAAAAGCAATTGTTGCCATAACTGTCTGGAAACATTAAATTTAAAGTATGAAGTGTCAGTGGAAACTGGGACTTGTTCAAGGATATCCTATTGGAATCCAAAAAGCCATGATTCCACAGACATGTAAAAAGTTATGCTGGCCAAGAAGCCAGTCTGGTTAAAAGGAGTTGTGGAAGAGGCAATAAAACAAAATTTATATATAAAAAATGGAAGTAAATAGCAATTTATATAAGTTAAAAGTTAAAAAATGTGGGTGATTGGTAAGAGAAGTCAAAGGAATCAATGAAATATCAGTGGGCAATAGAGTTAAAGATAAGGCATTTTTAAAACATAGTCAGAACTAGAAATACCCCATGACGGATGATAAAATTGTAAATAGAGATGCAGAAATGTTCAATAGATATCTCTGTACAGTATTTGGAATGAAGCAGGAGGATGTATAGTGTAGTCAAATATAGTAAAAATCTTAAAATCAATCAAACTGTACTATAGAATCTCTATGGGTAGAAATTCCATGCTTCAATAATAAGTTTATAGCTGTAGGAATATACTACCAACCACCTGACCAGGATGGTGACCGAGATTGTGAAATGTTATAGGAGATTAGAAAGGCTACAAAAACAGAAAACCCAATAATTATGGGGGATTTCAACTATGCCCATATTGTTTCAACTATGCCCACATGTCACCACAGGACAGGATGCAGAGATAAAATTTCTAAACACCATTAATAGCTGATTCTTGGAGCAGCTAGTCCTGGAACCCAAAAAGGGAGAAGCAATTCTTGATTTAGTCCTAAATGGTGCACAGGATCTGGTTCAATAGGTGAATATAGCTGAACTGCTTGGTAATGGTGACCATAATGTAATTTACATTTAATGTCCTTGTAAGGGGGAAAATAAAGAAATCCACCACATTTAACTTCAAAAAGAGGAACTCCACAAAAATGAGTAAGATAGTTAAATGGAAGTCAAAAAGAACAGTCAAAAGGGTGAAGTGCCTGCAAATTATAGGGAGAGTAGTTAAAAACACCATAATAGAGACTTAAACAAAATGTATACCCCCAAATTAAAAAAAATAAACCAGTAAGAGGACCAAACAAATCCACCATGGCTAAACTACAGAGTATAAGAGGTGGTTAGAGACAAAAAGGCATCCTTTTAAAAATTGGAAGTCCTATCATAGTGAGGAATATAGAAAGGGGGATAAACTCTGTCAGATCAAGTGTAAAAGTATAATTGGGCAGAAAAAAATTGAAGACCAATTAGCAAAAACAACATTTTTTTAAAATACATCAGAAGCAGGAAGCCTGCCAAACAATAAGTGGGGCAACTGGATGATTGAGGTGCTAACGGAATACATGAGGAAGAAAAGGCCATTACGGAAAAGATAAATTAATTCTTTGCATCGGTCTTCACCACAGAGGGTATGAGGGAGATTGCCACATCTGAACTGTTCTTTTTAGGTGACAAATCTGAGGAAAAAGAAAAGGAGTACTTGTGGCACCTTAGAGACTAACAAATTTATTAGAGCATAAGCTTTCGTGAGCTACAGCTCACTTCATCGGATGCATTTGGTGGAAAAAACAGGGGAGATTGATATACGTGCACAGAGAACATGAAACAATGGGTTTATCATACACACTGTAAGGAGAGTGATCACTTAAGATAAGCCATCACCAGCAGCAGGGGCGGGAAAGGAGGAAAACCTTTCATGGTGACAAGCAAGGTAGGCTATTTCCAGCAGTTAACAAGAATATCTGAGGAACAGTGGGGGGCGGGGAGAAATAACATGGGGAAATCTGAATCTGAAGCAAATACTCAACAGCAACCACACACCACACAACAGAACCACTAACCCAGGAACCTATCCTTGCAACAAAGCCCGTTGCCAACTCTGTCCACATATCTATTCAGGGGACACCATCATAGGGCCTAATCACATCAGCCACACTATCAGAGGCTCGTTCACCTGCACATCCACCAATGTGATATATGCCATCATGTGCCAGCAATGCCCCTCTGCCATGTACATTGGTCAAACTGGACAGTCTCTTCGTAAAAGAATGAATGGACACATATCAGATGTCAAGAATTATAACATTCAAAAACCAGTTGGAGAACACTTCAATCTCTCTGGTCACTCGATTACAGACCTAAGAGTGGCTATCCTTCAACAAAAAAGCTTCAAAAACAGACTCCAACGAGAGACTGCTGAATTGGAATTAATTTGCAAACTGGATACAATTAACTTAGGCTTGAATAGAGACTGGGAGTGGATGAGTTATTACACAAAGTAAAACTATTTCCCCATGTTATTTCTCCCTCCCACCCCACCCCCCACTGTTTCTCTGATATTCTTGTTAACTGCTGGAATTAGCCTACCTTGCTTGTCACCATGAAAGGTTTTCCTCCTTTCCCGCCCCTGCTGCTGGTGATGGCTTATCTTAAGTGATCACTCTCCTTACAGTGTGTATGATAAACCCATTGTTTCATGTTCTCTGTGTGTGTGTGTATATAAATCTCTCCTCTGTTTTTTCCACCAAATGCATCCGATGAAGTGAGCTGTAGCTCACGAAAGCTTATGCTCTAATGAATTTGTTAGTCTCTAAGGTGCCACAAGTCCTCCTTTTCTTTTTGTGAATACAGACTAACACGGTTGCTACTCTGAAATCTGAGGAACTGTCCCAGATTGAGTTGTCATTAGAGGAAGTTTTGGAACAAATTGATAAACTAAATAGTAATAAATCACCAGGACTAGATGGTATCACCCAAGAGTTCAGAAGGAACTCCAATGTGAAATTGCAGAACTACTAACTGTGGTATATAACCTATCATTTAAATCAGCTTCTGTACCAGATGACTGGAAGATAGCTAATATAATGCCATTTTAAAAAAAAGGCTTTAGAGGCAATCCTGGCAATTACAGGCCAGTAAGCCTAATTTCAGTACCAGGCAAATTGCTTGAAACTATAATAAAAAACAGAATTATCAGACACATAGGTTAACACAGTTTGTTGTGAAAGAATCGATGCAGCTTTTGTAAAGGGACATCATGCCTCACCAGTCTATTGAGTCTTTGAGGGTGTCAACAAACATGTGGACAAGGGTTATCCAGTGGATATACTTGAACTTTCAGAAAGCCTTTGAGAAAGTCCCTCACCAAAGGCTCTTAAGCAAACGAAGCAGTTATAGAATAAGAGGGAAGGTCCTCTCGTGGATTAGTAACTGGTTAAAAGATGCAAAACAAAGAGTAGGAATAAATTGTCAGTTTTCAGAGTGGAGAGAGGTAAATAGCAGTGCCCCTAGGGGTCTGTATTGGGACAAGTGCTGTTCAACAGATTCATAAATGATCTGGAAAAAGGGGTAAACACTGAGGTGGCAAAGTTTGCAGACAATACAAAATTACTCAAGCTAGTTAAATCCAAAACTGACTGTGAAGAGTTACAAAAGGATCTCACAAAACTGGGCGACTGGGCAACAAAATGGCAGATGAACTTCAGTGTTGATAAATGAAAAGTAATGCACATTGGAACACATAATCCCAACTACACATTCAAAATGATGGGGTCTGAATTAGCTGTCATTGTGGATAGTTCTGAAAGCATCTGCTCAATGTTCAGCAGCAGCCAAAAAAGCTAACAGGGTTAGGAACCATTAGCAAAGGGATAACTAATACAACAGAAAATATCATAACGCCACTATATAAATCCATTGTACCCCCCCATCTGAATACCGTGTTGGGTTCTGGTTGTCCCCGTCTCAAAATAATATATTAGAATTGGAAAAAGAAAAGGGCAACAAAAATGATTAGGGGGTATGGAAGAGCTTCCATATGATGAAAGATTAAAAAGCCTGGCAGTTCATCTTAGAAAAGAGATGACTAAAGGGGGATATGATAGAGATCTCTAAAATCAGGAATGGTGTGGAGAAAGTGATTAAGGAAGTATGATTTACCCATCCAAATAATACAAAAACCAGGGGTCTCTCGATTAAATTAATAGGCAGCAGGTTTAAAACAAACATAAGGAAGTTCTTCTTCACATTGTGCATAGTGCCTTGATTGCAGGGGACTAGACTAGATGACCTTTCGAGGTCCCTTCCAGTTCTGTGATTTCTATACTGCAGTCAACCTGGAGAACTCATTGCCATGGGATGTTGTGAAGGCCAAGAGTGTAACTGGGTTCAAAAAAGAATTAGATAAGTTCATGGAGGATAGATCCATCAATGGCTATTAGCCAACATGGTCAGGGGTGCAACACCATGCTCTGGGTGTCCTTAAACCTCTGACTGCCAGAAGCTAGGACTGGATGACAGAGATGGATCACTTGATAAATTCCCCCCTTCTGTTCATTCCCTCTGAAGCATCTGGCACCAACCACTGCTGGAAGACAGGATGCTGGGCTAGCTGGACCATTGGTCTTACCCAATATGGCCGTTCTTATATGTCCAACTTGTATGATGTGGATGGAATAGAAAGTTTACTATCTGTAACAAGATAGGAGAGTGTGAGGCAGCATCTGCTAAAATTAAACATTTTCATATCAGCATGCCCAGATAACTTACACCCAGAAGTCTTAAATGAACTGCTGAGGATCTTGCTAAACCACTAATATTAATATTTAACAAATCTTGGAAAACTGGGAAATTCCAAAGGACAGGAGGACTAAAAATGTAAATTTTAAAAGGATAAAAGGGATGACCCAGCAAGATTTAGACTGGGAGCCTGACATTGATCCTGGGTAAAATAATGGAATGTTTAGTTCAGGACTCAGTCAACAAAGAATTAGAGGCTAAAAATATAATTAATGTGAAGACAAGTTTTGTCAAACAGACCTGTTGTCTTTTGACAGGATTAGAGGTGTGGTTGATAAAGGCAACTGTGTTGATATAGTAAACTTAGATTTTTCCAAGACATTTCACTTGGTACCACATACAATTTTGATTAAAAACTTGCATTATATAGAACTAACAGGACATACACGTTCAATGGATTAAAAACTGTCTCACTGACAGATCTCAAAGTGGTTGTCAATGGGTGATATCGATGAGTGAGGTAATTTCTAATGGATTTTCCCCAGTATTCCATGATTTATTGAAAATCAACATTATGGTCCAGCAAGTTCCTTAAACAGCTCTTTTAAAACTCTTGGATGCAAGTTGTCTGGACCTGCTGATTTAAAAATGTCCAACTTTAGTAGCTTTTGTTTAACGTCCACAGTTGGAACAGAAAGTGTTTCATCATCATCATATGATATGACTGCATCATGTGGCTTTTTCCCAAATACACAACAGAAATATTATTCTTCTGTTTCTGAATTATTGACAATTCTGCCATTTCCATTGAGTAATGGACCAGTACCATTGTCTGGATTTGATTTAATGGCCTGTGACATACAGGAGCTCAGACTAGATGATCTAATGGTCTCTTCTGGCCTTAAACTCTATGAAACGGTGAAGTTCCCTGGTGTGTGTAGGGGAATGGGGTTCTTGAGGGCTGGGATGAGAGTGTGGGAGCAGCCAGAGGGAGCCCTAGGAATGTCCTATAGCAGGCACAGCACCCTCCCTTCCCTCTCTCGCTGTGCTCCTTCCCCAGCCTGGCAGTGTGTGGAGCGAGACCTTCGCAACCAGATGTCGGGCAGTGAGAGGGGCCTGGTGGAAGAGTATGTGGAGAAGATACCAAACCCCAGCCTAAAGGGTGAGTTTGCCTAGGGGGTCTTTGGTCCATCCAGGGGAACAAGTGCCAATGGTGCCGAAGTAAGTGGAGCAGAGCACGGGCTGCTGAGAGGGGAGGAACCCCCTCGGGACACCAGTGTCTCATCCTAACTGAATGTACAGCTCTGGCCACTCCATCCAGCTACAAGAGGGTGAATGGGGGTGACCAGATTGGGGGTCTGTAAGCCAGTGGGACAAACGGCATTTCATGATGAGGGGCAGAGGAGATCTGTGGCTCTTGAGCCTGGACTCCTGAAGAGTGTGTGTTGGGGGTGGTGGGTGCTGGCAACACTGATTTTGTGCAGGGGTGATGCAGTGCTGAGCACAGCCCCTGAACTGAGTCCTGAGGGGGGTATGGTGATGCTGGCAGTGCTGAGCCCAGCCCCCATACTGAGTTCTCCTCCCTTCCTCCTCACAGCATTTAAACCTGTTGACTTAAGCGATCTGAAGAGGAGAAACACACAGGATACTAAGAAATCCTAAGGCAGGTTCTGCCTTCTGATTGGCTGGTGTCCTGAGGTCCTCAAGCAAATTTAATTTGAAGATTTTGTGTTGATTTCCTCCTCTGGTCTGTGTTCTGCCCGTGGAAGAGCTGGGCAGCTTTGGGGCTGGCTCTGAAGCTGCCCAAGTTTGAACTCCATTGCTGATGCCTAGAGCATGTTGTACCGGATTCCTGCCCCTTCCCTGTAGCCTCGTCTCGGACTGCCTTTCTCTACCTGTGTTGGGCCCACAAAATCAACTTACTCTTCCTCCCAGCTCTGTCCTCAGTTGGCCCTGGGCTGCTCTTTGGCTGCCGAGTGGTTGGTGTGGTCCCTGGGGCTCTGGTGCTAGGGAGGACAGAGCTGAGTGGCTGCATTTGGGCCAGTGGAGGTCAAGCCTTGTTCGCCCCTTCCCCCAGGTATCGAGGAGCAGCTCTTGCTGCAGACAGGCTGAGAGGAGAAGGTGGGGCATGCTCAGAGGCTGGAGGAGGAGCGTGCATTGTTGTCCCTGCTGTGTGCCTCAGTGCCAGTGGGCTTGCAGGCCTTCCCCACAGCCATGCTGCTGGGCATGTGACCCTTCCCCCTCCCCTTGCTTGTCAAGTGGGTGAGGTTAGTTCGCAGCTGAGCCCCTAGCACTTGGTTGCTAACAGCTTCTGGGATTGTGGGACTCTAAGATATTGTCCATATTAAAGAGCTGACTGGCTCTCTTCCCCATAACTGGGCTGAGGCAGGTCCCATGGCTTGGTGGGCAGAGCAGCTTCCTGCCAGGCCTTGCCCTGCTGGAGCTAAAAGGGGTGCACCCTTGGCCCTGAGCCCCAGAGACCAAGGTGCATTTACAGCTGGAGCCGTGGATTATTCTCCGCTCCTTGCTAGGTTCCCTGACAGCTCCTTCCAGGCAGGATGGGTGGGGTGGGGCGGAGCGGGGCGGGGCAGCACTTGCTGAGGGAGGCTTGGCTGTGGGAAGTTGTTTCTATCTGCGTCCTTGCCTGGGCGACATCTCCCAACGTTAGTACTGGAGGGATTCCCCAGCCCTTCCAGTCCCCCTCCCTCCATCTGTCTGGGCCCTCTGTGCAGTAACCCCCTTCCTGGCCAGGCCTGTTCTGTGAGGTGGGCCTGGAAGGGAGGTAGTTACACAGCCCCTAGTAGAGCCCAGCTCACTTCCTAAACATCCCTTAGCGAGGGCAGTTTACAGTAGGCTGCTGCTGCAGTGCTAGGCTGAATGCCCCCTCCTCACCCCCGGGCTCGGAAAGCACTTTGGGAGATGGCCCTCTTGGGACCCTAGTACCTGACAAGGCTCGGGGGGGTCTCAGCATGGCCCCACTCGGAGTGGTTCTGCCATCAGTATTGCCCTGTGAAGCACAACCCCACCAGTCAAGCAGCTGTCACCAGCACTGCAGGAGCATTGTGGTCCCAGAGACCAGCATCCTGTCCCTGCAGTGCTGCGGGAGCAGCCCCCTGCCTAGGCGCTCGCAGGGAGGGGAGCTGCCAAGTGCTCTGCCCAGCACAGATGGTGGCAGGCACTGGCAGCCAGCCACTGCAGGGCTAAGAGCAGTGCAGGCAGGATTTGTGGTCACTGTTACCTTCCCTTTGTTGTTAAGTCAATGACCTATGTTGTTCTTTCGCTCTGTCTGTCACTTGAGGAGTGTTGTAAATAAAAGCTGGTTAGTCCTTTTGAGCTTGTCTCTGTGCACATCTGTCCATTGCTCCCAGGCTGCTCCGTGGCTGGCTCTGCTGGATACGGGGCTGATTTACCACCCATGCTCCCACTTCCGTTCAGCCACTGGTCTGCTGGCCAGTGCATGCAGAGCTGGGGAATGGCTGAGAGGACACCCTGACCCAGGGGAATGGCAGGATGGGCCTTGGATTACTGGTGGCAGCTCTGTGGAGACGAGCTGAACTGCCCCATGGAGACCCAGCTAAGGAGCAAGGAGATGCCTCACAACAGGGCTGCAGCCAGGCACGCTGCCTTGTCCCTCTCCAGATTCCTCATCCGTTTGGTCTCAACCCTCGAGCTGTGTCCATGCCCGCTGGTTGTAGCTGGACACTGCTCAGGCAGAGGTCGAGCCGTGCACACCCACAGCTTTTGCACACTCAGATGCTTTTCCAATGACTCGTCCTAGTTTTCCCAGTTTTGATGTTTCAAGTCTCTCCATTATCTGTTTGAGCTGCAGTTCTGAAAGGAGCGTCATGGCCTAGGTCTCTGGGGTGGAAGTGGGTGCAGCCCCAGCCACTGCAGGATCTTTTGGCAGCACAGCCAGCCCAGAGGCAGGAGTGAAAGCTGCTGCAAAGGGAGGCCGTGGACAGCTTTAATGTTGCTGTCAGCCTGAAACCACAGCTGCAGCTCCTCCAATCACACAATGTGTAGCAAATGCAGCCCCTCTTTCACACGCTCCCACACTCCAGGCTGTGGTTATGCACCAATTGCGTAGAGCACTTCTGAGTTGGGACGTGTTGTATTAATTTAGATGGAATCAATGGGCCCAGAGTCAAAGCTGTTAACGTGACCCTGAAGATGTTCAAAATTAAACAGTGTTAAACAAGGTTGTTGACAGGTTTCAGAGTAGCAGCCGTATTAGTCTGTATCCGCAAAAAGAAAAGGAGTACTTGTGGCACCTTAGCGACTAACAAATTTATTAGAGCATAAGCTTTCGTGAGCTACAGCTCACTTCATCAGATGCATGCAGTGGAAAATATAGTGGGGAGATTTTATATACACAGAGAACATGAAACAATGGGTGTTACCATACAGACTGTAACAAGGTTGTGTTCTTTTCCATCCTCCTGGTTGAAGACAAGGGCCTAGGCAGGGGGGGACACATCCTGAAGACGAATGCATGGCCACAGAGATGGTGTCTGTGGGAGGGCTTCGGCTTCCTCCACTTGAGGATGCTGTTCCAGGAAGAAGGCTTGCTGGGAAGAGTTGGGGGCCACCTGACCAAGAAGGGGAAGAGCATCTTCATGAACTAGCTCACTAACCTAGTGAGGAAGGCTTTAAACTAGGTTCAAAGGGGACAAGTGACAAGATTTTTTATGATCTCTTTTACCCAAATTGCTTTCCATCTTCAGCTTGACCACCAATTCCTTCCTCTTACATAAGAACGATAACATTGAATCAGACCAAAGGTCTATCCTGTCTTCCAACAGTGGCCAATGCCAGCTGCCCCAGAGGGAATGAACAGAACAGATAATCATCAAGTGACCCATTCCCTGTCACCCATTCCCAACTTCTGGCAAACAGAGGCTAGGGACACTATCCCTGCCCATCCTGGCTAATAGCCATGGATGGACCTATCCTCTGTGAACTTACCTAGTTCTTTTTTTAACTTTTTTATATTCTTGGCCTTCATAACATGTTCTGGCAAGGAGTTCCACAGGTTTCCTGTGTGTTGTGTGAAGAAATACTTCCTTTTGTTTGTTTTAAACCTGCTGACTATTAATTTCTTTTGGTGTTCCCTAGTTCTTGTGTTATGAGAAGGAGTAAATAATACTTCTGTATTTAGTTTCTCCACACCAGCCATGATTTTATAGACCTCTAGCATATCTTCCCCCCGACCCCGCCCGCCTTAGTTGTCTCTTTTCCAAGCTGAAAAATCCATTTGTAAGCACCTACACGATAACAGGGTTATAAGGAATAGCCAGCATGATTCTGTAAAAAACAAATCATGCAAAAAATCAACCTAATTTTGTTCTTTGACCAGGTTACTTGCCTAGGGCATAGTGGAGAAGCACCAGATGTGATATATCTTGATTTTAGCAAGGCTTTAGACACAGTCCCACATGACATTCTCATAAGCAAGCTAGGGAAATGTGGTCTAAATAAAATTATTACAATGTGGATGCACAACTGGTTGAAAGACTGTACTCTTTTATCAGTGGTTTGCTGTCAGGGAGGGCATATCTAGTGGGGTCTGCAGGGTCAGTCCTGAGTCTGGCATTAGTCAATATTTTCATTTATGACTTGGATAATGGAGCGGAGAGTGTGCTTGTAAAATCTGCAGATGACATCAAGCTGGGAGCAGATGCATGCAAGCATGTTGGAGGACAGGGTTAGAATTCAAAATGACCTTGACAAATTAGTGAATTGGTCTGAACTCAATAAGATTAAATTAAATATAGACAAGTACAAAGTATTACATTCAGGAAGGAAAATCAAATGCATCACTACGAAATGGGAAATAACTGGCTAGGTGAAAGACTGCTGAAAAGGATCTGGGGGTTGTAGTGGATCACAAATTTCATATGAGCTAACAATGTGATGCAGTTGCATAAAATACTACTGTTCTGGGCTGCATTATCAGGATTGTCCCAGGTAAGCTATGGGAGGTAACTGTTCCACTGTACTGGGCACTGGGGAGGCCTCACCTGGAGTGCTGTGGCCAATTCTGAGTGCCACACTTTGGGAAAGATGTGGACAAATTGGAGAGAACCCAGAGGGGACCAACCATAATTATCAAAGGTTTAGAAAACCTGGCTTTGAGGGAAGGTTAAAAAAACTGGGCCTATTTAGTCTTGAGAAAAGACGACTGAAGGGCAACCTGATAACAGTCTTCAAATACATTAAGGACTGATATAAAGACTGATCAGTTGTTCTCCATGTCTGCTGAAGGTAGACAAGATGCAGCAAGAGAGATTCAGCTTAGCTATCAGGAAACACTTTCTCACTCTCAGATAATTAAGGCCTGGAACAGGCTCCCAAGGGGAGTTGGAGGTTTTTAAGAACAGGTTAGACAAACGGCCTTTGTGTTTTAATGTCATCCTGGTGGCTGTGCACAGGCTGGGTGGTTCCCCAGGGAATTTTCATCTCTGAGCTCTCTCATGCTCTTCAGCCTGAAATCCCCATAAGGACTGGAGAGGACACAGGCCCCTTTCTCTTTGTACAGGTGGAATAGCGATTTTCCCCTTGAGCTGGCCTGACACAGCCGCCCCAGATGGGAGAATGTTCCCAGGGTCCCCATGGCTTGGGTCAGCTGGTGTCATAGTGCTAAATAGCCCCTTGTGGTTAATGCACTTGAGGAGGTCACAGCGAGACACTACCAACTCCAGGGCTGGCCAGGCTGCCAGAGTTACTCTGCCCTTCTCTGCCTTCAGTCAGTCAGCTCTTGACTCCAGGAAAGGCAAGGCCATTTCTTCCTTTCCCTCCCCTGCAGGTAGGCAGCACAAGGGGGGTGTCTCTAGGATGTGCTGCTAAGTGCAGGGAGGGGGGCAAGTGCTGAGACCACACTGAGACTGGGTCCTGCTGGAACCGCTCTGCCTGGCACCTAGCCTTTACCTTTCGCTGCCCCAGCTTGGCTCATGGAGCTGCCCCTACAGAGCCACCCAGAAGGGTGGAGGGATAGCTCAGTGGTTTGAGCATTGGCCTGCTAACCCCAGGGTTGTGAGTTCAATCCTTAATGGAGCCATTTAGGGATCTGGGGCAAAAATTGGGGGTTGGTCCTGCTTTGAGCAGGGGATTGGACTAGATGACCTCCTGAGGTCCCTTCCAACCCTGATATTCTATGTTGAAGAAGCAGCCAGGAGGACGAGACCTGTTTTGCTTTGGCCTTGGGGGTGAGGGGAAGCAGTGTTCTTATGCTGTGTAGCAGTGATTGGATGGTACTTTGGTGCTGTGACTCTACTTTCACTGCAGCTTTCTCAGGACAAGGGTCTCCTCTGCCCAGGTGCCAGTGGCTGACATTGCAGAGCATCCTAAGGAATCAAGCTGCTGCACATCCCAGAGCGGCCATGGGAGCAATTCCACTTTCCTGTGGCGGGAGCTGGGCTGGCTTTGTGGAATGCTGGCCTGCTCCATTCTTGAGGTGCAGCCAACCCCCATAGGGCTGGTGACCAGCTGAGTTGCAGACACCCTCCTTCCTGGTGAGGATGGATGGGTCCTTCCCTACAGTTCCCCACACTAAACAGGCACAGCACTTGCTGGGATATGCTGTTAGATGCGTTGCTACCCTCAGTACCCTGATGTGAAAATTCGGAGCTGTCCCCTCCATTGGTGCACTCTCAGACTCCTTGGCTGTTGGGCTCTAGCTTGGATGAAGCCTTTTGGGGGGGCTTGCTGAACCCAGCAGTGTTATCACAGCAGTTTGCTCATTGCATGTTAACCTCCTCTGTCCTGGCCCCTTTCTCTACGGATGTGAGCTGCCTGGTTTGGGCACTGGACTTGCTGCTTGTCTGCATGCACGGTGTGAACACAGACACCGGGTCCTGGCGCCGAGTGTCCTTCCTGGGTTGTGCAGTGGAGCTCAGAGTGGCGAGGGCATGTGACTGGCAGTGCCTGTGGCACCAGGCTGGATCCGACACCACTCACTCAGTGGCAGGGGATGCTTGGCTCTCCTAACATTGCCATTTGGCCCCTGGAGATTCTAGTTCTATCTCCGTGGGTGTTGGCAGCTCCAGAGCTGTGTGGGGCTCAGCAGCATGTGGCACTTCTTGCTTCCCACGCTGTTTGCATTCAACAAGGCTCAGAACAGAGGCTTTGGCCTCAATGGAGGGGTTCAACATACCGCCTGGGCTGGGGGTGCAAGGCTCTGGCTGAGCAACGGAGGTAAAGCCATGGCCTTGCTGTTCACTCCACACCACTGGCCTCCCAGTTAAATCTCATCCCCAAACAGAGCCTCCCTTGGTGCATCAGCACGTCCCCTCTCCAGCCTCTTTCCAGGGAGACCCTCTGCCCCAGCCTGAGTCCCCAGCTGGCCTATACTCCCTCCACTTTAACTGTGGGCACTGAGAGGGGACCCTGCACTCCAGCTCTGTGCTCTGCAGGCTGACGGGGCTAGGAGCACAGTGCCCTTGGGCTTCTGTAGGCCTCTCCTGTGAACCGCACCTGGATGCTGCTGCTGCAGCAAAGATTTCAATGTGACTCTGTTAATACACTCAGACCCTTTTTCCTCCCCTGCTTTAATGCCATTTAACTATACTCAGCATGGCAGCATTGCTCCTCAAGTGCATCTCTTCACACTTAGACCCTGAACCCATTCAGCTTCCACCACCAACAGCCTCTTGCAAACAGCAGTGGCCTTGGAGCCTGCCCCACTCCCACTGGTTTGTGACCATTGTGCTTCATGGCTTTGCCTAAATCCAGCCATACACTATCCTGTGCCCGTGCCACAGGGCTACATGCTGCAACTTCCCCCCCACCGCCTCCTTCTCCCTCACACCTCTGCAAACCCACAGCCCCAGCCCCATGGAAGCCAGTGAGTCACCTCACCTAGTCCAACAGGAAAAGAAGAGGTAACAGTTATGGCAACATTTTCTCTTTCACACCCCTGAGAGCTGTGGCTTTGCTGAATGTCCCCTTAGCAGTGTCACAAGCATGTTCCCTAATGGCACTGCGTTGTTCCTGGGGCCCTGCCATAGAAACCTGGGGCTCTTCACAGCTGTTTCCCAAGCATCGTTAGGAATGGCTCACAAATGGCTGCACAGGTGAGTGTGCTCCAGGAAGGTGAGAGCGTATGGCAGGTCATTCCTGGCCCAGCGAGTGGTTGGCTGTGTTGGGCTAGATCCATGTGGCAAAAGGGAATCGGGGGGGGGAAGGGGTGCAGTTTCTCCAAGGAGCAGTTGATGGATCCCAGAGGGAAGGCTGCCTCTCTCACCCAGCAGGTGGGGGTGACCTAGCTCCTTAGGGCATCTGGCATTGAGAGCCCCATGGGGAGGTCCCTGGTAACCTGGATGGCACCCTCATTGCCTTGGGCTGGGGGGGGTGGGTATATGACTCATTGTGATGTCTGGGGTGAGCCTGTGCCTGCATTGTCACTGGCTGTTGGGGGTTGGCCCCTGTCTCAAGTTGGATTGCTGAAAGGCAGCGTGGCCTGGTGGCCAGGGCAGGGGCTGGGGCTCCAGAGAGGTCCTCAGTTACCTATCTGGCATGCCTGTTGCCCACCCACCAGAGCCCTTATCTTACCCCAGATGTTTGGAGGGGACCGTTCCCAATCCTGGCCAGAAGGTGGCACTGTTGATACAGATATAAGTGTCAGGCCCTGCCCGGCGCGTGCCCCTGTGTGTCTTCTGCACATGAGCTGGCCCCCGAGGAGCTGTTATTCAGCATGGCTGGTGCGGTGGTGCCCAGGAACTGCTATGCTGGGCGTGGCACGGGCACCCACAGAGACGTGGCCCTTGCCCACTGTAGTTCACATGGGCAGAGCTCGTATGTGCGGGTGGCCATGTGCACAGTGAGGTTGTGTCAGGAGTGGAAAAACATGGGAGTTAGATGAGGCTGCTACAGCCTGTGTTCTGCCCAGCCCAGTCTGTGTTGGCATGGGGGGTGCATACCCTGCTGATGGGTGTGCACCCCCATAGACAGCATACAGCTGGGGGGCGGGCTGAGGGCAGGCAGCAGGGGATGTCCTGGAGCATGTAATGTCCTTGCCCTTTCTCACACCCCCAGAGGTGCTGGGCCTGGTTAGTGTCATTCAGCTATGTATGGGGAGCCAGAGCCCTGCCTGTGCTGAGCATGAGTTGTCCCTGGTCCATTGCACCTGCTGGTGCTCGGTGTGGGGCTGGCGGCACAGCCCCTCGTGCTCTCTTCTGTCTGGGTATGAGCTCCTGGGGAAGCAGGCATCCCTTTACCATCTCCATGGCTGGCCAGGGAGCTCCATGCTCAGCCATTCACTGTTCCAGCCCCTGGCTGGCACTGCCCTCCAGTGGACCAGCCTCCCTGGGAACACCAGCTAATGGGCTCTGCAGCCAGGCCTGTCCATGGGACAAGGAAAGCAGCCCCCCTGCCCCTCCGCCCCATGTGAGAATCTGCCCCACAGGGTTCAGCGTTTCTGTTTCAGCAGGGGACACTGCAGGCGGCAGCCCAGCCTAGGAGCTAGACTAATCCTGTGGTCTCAAGCAGGGTGTATGGGGCAAAGCTCCTTCGGAACAGATGGGAGCATGGCCTCCCTGCACTCGCACTGGAGGGAAGCCTGGCTCTGGGACATGGCTCCTTGCCACGAGGTCCCCAGCACCCCCACAGCCCCTGTGACCTAGTGGGCCGTCTCCGATCAGCCTCTGGTGAAGGAGAGGGATTGCTCATTCTGTTTCTGAGCATTGAGGAGATGCCAGCTGTGGCTCCAGTGAGGCAGAGTCCATCTCCCCCCGCACCCCATGCTTCTAAGTGGGGCAGGGGCACTAGTTCCATTTTAGATGGGGCAGCAGCGGCCCAGAGGTTCAGGACTCACATTCAGGCAGCTAGCGCTGAGCCAGGCCAAGAACCCCAGGGGCCAGGCTCCAGGTCTGTGCCCTCCTGCCAGGCCACACTCGCTCTGCCATGCCATGGCTGCACTGTTGCCATTTCTCAGTCAGTTTTGAACCAGTTGCTAACAGGTCTTTCAGGTGTCAGGCTGGTCCTGGGGTGGCAGCATGACCTGCTGTGCACACACCATTGCTAGAGTGGCCTGAGCCCCCCCCCACCCAGTCCTCTGATTGGTATCTCTTGTCCATGAGGATAGAACCCAGAACTCGCCATGGTATCCTGATGTGGCCAAGGGCTGACCCAGCCCTGGCACTTTGGTCCTGGCATCCCACCGCTGCCCACAGGAGCCTGGTCTGCGTCACAGGCTGGGGACCCCACGAGGCCCTGGCGGTTGCTGAGAGCTGGCTGAGCTGGGACACATTGTGCCGGGTTCAGCTGCTGGAGCTGCCCACTCCCCCCACCCCTTGGGGGTGCCAACAGGGTCATCAGCCCTACTCTGGCTCCAGCCAGCATAGGGCCCCTTTCTGTGGAGCTGGCAAAGCCTCAGGCTGGTCTGTGGGGCTTTGCAGCCTGGTGTTAAGTGATCCCATGTGCAGGCTGTTGCCATGGGAACCCACGGGTGCAGGAGGGTTCATCACTGCGCCTTTGTTCTGAGTGGCCTGTGCAGATCTGCGGGCATGGGCCAGGCAGAGCCTGGCAGCTACCACAACCAGCTGTGCAGCGCCCCCAGCACTGCCTGCCCCCCACAACATAACAGCTGGCTGACTCCCCTCCCCCACAGCATGGGAACCCTGGTCCGCGTAAACAAGGGGACGTGGATGCTGTTGAGCACTCAGGCTCCAGGTTGGGGACCCCGTGCTTCAGAAACAGCCCCCAAATGTTCAGCTGCAGCCTGGCTGGCCTCGCAGCCTCCTGTCCTGGTGCAGGCAGCACCTCCCTGTAGGGGAGCTCAAAGCACTTGCACATGGGGACGGCTGGGCCAGATCTGTCCTGTCACTGTGCAAGTGGAGAACCTGAGGCACAGAGTGGGGAAGGGACTCACCCAAGCTTACACAGATGAATGGGACCCTATGTACCTGGGCACCTCTCCCTTTCCTGGAGGCTCTAGCTGAAGGCAGCATGGGAATACTGTGCCCCACCCTTGCACCAGCGTCATCAGGCCAGTTGGGAATATGGCCAGGGCCCTACACTTTGCTGTCGGAGCCCCAGTCTAAATCTGCCCCTGCCCCAGCTGGCTAGGCGGTTGGCTGCAGCACAGCCCTGGGGGCTGACGAATGTGCCTGCTTGGCATAGGCTGGCGAGCTATGTAAGGCTCACGGCTGCTCTTTGAACCTGTCACTAAGCTGCTGTGTAACTAGTAGAGCCCCCCGATGAGCTGAGGTGCCCTGCTTGCTGGGCTGTGACTGACAGCTCCACTCAGTGCTCCAGAGCAGCTGAGACACTGCTCCCAACGCTGCGGCTGCTCAAATCCATGGAGCCACTGGCACCTGTCTGTGAGGGCTCCGGCTTGCGGTGGGGGCTGTGAGCTTCACTCGTTCCTGCATCTCTGGCTGATGGAGCAGCTATGCAGACGAGTTGGCTGTGGGGAGGGCTGGCTCTGTTCCAGTCAGGCCGCTTCCTTGCCAGGGACACCTACCTTCCCCCTACAAGATGTGAATCCCCCCCAGTGCAGGGCCTGCTGTTTGGTCCTGGCTTGCCAAGGGCTGGGGAGAGGCAGGGGACGATGCAGTCTCTGTAACGCCAGGAGGTGGCACATGTTGTGGCATTGCAGCGACACCCAGTCCCCGGTCCGGCACTGCCTGCCCTGCTGGGATTGCAGCACGACTCTGCCGCTCAGCTGGGCCAGGGCCCTGCCACCAGCTTTGCCTTCCTATGCTCGGCCAGGCCAGGGCAGCCCTCGGGTCCATCTCGCCTGGTCCCCACAGGCAATGGCTGCAGTCTGCCCCTTCCTCCCCTGCCTGGAGCCCCAGGGAAAGGGGGTGGGACAGTCCCTCCCCCCCCTTCATTTTTATCACTGCACCGGACTCTGTGAGGCCAGCAGCCGCCTCAGCAGTCCCCGCCTTGCCACCTAGACTTGCCCTGGCCCGGTGAGTGGGGCTGGGGCTCCAGGCACAACGTGTGCCAGGGTGATGGCGGGGGGGGGCGTCGCCATGGCAACACAGGGAGCCACACGCTCGCTAGGCCTGGTGCCTCACAGGGACTGTATTTACCTTCTCAGAAAGCACCTCCTGCGCCAGCAATTTGCTTCAATTAGCCTCGTTAGCACGTCAGGAGGCCCCCCCAGTGATGTCAGCAGATGGCCAGGGCGGGCAGCTCCAGCCCCCTGCTGTCCCCACACACAGCACTAGCGCAGGGCCAGAGAGCGGTGTCGAGCCAGGGCTGTGCCCTGCCAGGCCTCTGTCTCCCGTCCACTGTTGCCTCTAATTTTTGACAGGCCGTGTGTGCAAAAAATTTCTTCTGTGCAAATTGTTGTGTGCGCGGTGTTTCACGGGTGCGCGGGGGTTAGGATCTGTGTGCACACGCACAGCTTAGCGAGAACAGTGCTCCCGTCCCTCGCTGGCTGCCTGGGTTCTGGGTGGCATGTGGGGGGGGGGCGGGAGCCCAGTGACCACACTGTCGCCCAGGCACCAGGCAGGGAAATGGCGCGGCAGAGTCGCTGTCTGGCTGCCTGCTCCCGCTGGCTGGCCATGGGCCGGCTTGTGTGCTCATTCTGCTCCCGCTTGCAGGCGGGGCTGTGAGCTGGTCTCTGGGGAGCTGCTGTGATATGACACCCACTGCCTGGCATGTTAAGCTGTGCGGGGTGGCAGCGACCTGTGCCTGCTGCAGGGTGGGCAATGCCACAGAGTATGGGTAGTCAATAAGCGGACTGCGGGCCAAATCTGGACCACCAGACACTTTTTGCATGGACCCCGAAATCTTTTTATTTACCTGTTATCATTGTTGTGTTTTTTTAAATATTTTCTCTGGAGCTTGGACCTTGACTAGACCTTGACCAAGAAATTGGGACCGTGACAAAAAATTGTGGACTACCCCATACCACAGATCATCTAACTGCCCGCCAACCCACAGACAGTAGGCTGGGCTCCTTTCTCCTCCTGAGGGCTCCTGGCCTACGCGGGAGGCTGAGCCCAGGTCAGTATCCGCTCAGCTCTGGACCAGCCCAGCCTTGAACCAGGCCACTGCAGGCCAGACCAAGCACTGCTCTCTGGCTGCGGTGGCCAGGCTTGGCTGGGGCAGCCTGGGAGCGGGCGAGTAAACAGCGGAAAATTACTGTGTGCTCAGCACAGTCATTATCCAAATGAGCTGAAAGCAGCACATCTGGACTGGGGAAAACCTGGGCCCGGGGCTTTGCAGAGCTGACACGTTAATCAGGTCTGGGCTGGCTCAGTGCTGGAGGGGAGACCCCCCCCCCAGGTGAAAGGCGGGGGCTGTAGGTGACTCAGTGCTGCCTCATGCAGGAATGAGAGCTGCGTATGCCACCTAAGGGCGAGGTGGGCTGCTAACCCCAAACTCAGTGCTGGTTATTACCCCCTCCCCTGCTCCTGTAGCTGCCCAGGCTGAATCACTGACTGGCCTGGAGATGGCATGTAATGCTGCTGTGCCCTGTTAAATGCTGGCTACACCCTGGCTGGGCGCTGCCTGCATTTCAGTGCTGGGAGATGTTGCCTGCACCCTGGAGCTTCTGCCCTAACGTTCCTGGGTGACAGATACAATTAATTCACGGTTATAAAATGCTTTGAGCTCACGGAGGAGCAATGGGACATGCGTGCGAAGGGTGTGTGTGAACAAATGCCCCTTCACCCTGCCCCACAGTACGAACGCAACCCCTCTTGTTCCCCACTTGTACAGCGACCTCCCCTGGGAGCAAATACATATTCCCCCCATCCCAGCTTCTTCCAATACCCACCCCCCAGTCACCTGGGCCTAGGGCTGCTGCTGAAGTCACACATGGTCAGCACAGGCTGGGCCTGGCATTGGACCTGGCGTTGGCAACAGCATCAGTGCAGTCACGGCCCAGGCAGCCTGAATGGCACACACGGTGCTGCCTGGGAGCTGGGAGGGGGCAGGCTAGAGCAGGGCCCTTGGGTGCTGTGGAATATGCAGGTCCCCAGAAGCCCTGCTTGGGCTGAAGCAGGGTCAACCCCAGCCCCATGAGAGGCAGTGCATGACATGAGCGCCCTGCAGCACAGGGGCAGGGTGTCATGCAGGCCACATGGGAGGGGGGATGCTGGCACGCAGGGGGCTGGGGCTGGGGCAAGGCTCAAGACCACGGACGTGATAGGTCTCACAGAAAGACGTGCCTGAGGCTGGCACCAAGGCACCAGGGCAGTTCTGCTGACCTTGGGGCAGCCGTTCCTGGGGACAGTGGAGCTAGGACATGGAGTGCGAGCCCCAAGGAGCGTGATTTGGTGGAGATGTAAACAGCAAGTCTGGCCTGGTGCCCTCTGTGCTCAGCAATGTTTATAGTGTGGGGCTGTTTATGGTCAGTCGGGCGGCTGGTTCCCAAGTGCTCAGCCAGAGCTGTCACGTCGGGCTTGCCAGCTGCAGGGGCAGGGTTAGCTATGCACTGGGCAGCTGGCTCTGCAGTGGACCAAGGCTGCTGTGGCACTAGGGTCAGGGAGGGCACACAGTGGTGCTGGGCTGGGACAGCTGGCATGCCAAGAGCACCTTCCCTAGCTTGCTGGTGCCAGGTTAATGGGGCAGGCGGCGCTGATAGGCGATCGCTGCTCATGACGGTAGTTTAATTCAATAAGCCCAGGTGAGGTGCAGTTTTGGCTACTTCCCTGCAGAGGAAAATTAGGGCCACTTTGCAGCAGGAAATGCTCCTTAAATGCATCAGGAATTTCTCCAAGCCACAGCTGGGAGGATGAGCATGGCCCGAATGCCCAGAGTGCCCCCCCAGCCTCCAGGTCTGGTCTGTAAGCAGTAACCCTGTGCAGACCCACTCACTGTGGGCCCCAATCTGCTCCCCTAGCCCCACTACCTCCAAGCCTGGCCTGTAACCCTGTGGACGCCACCTTGCTGCCCGATGTGCTAGTACAGTCCTTGTGGCAAAGCGAGCTGGGACCAGAACCCAGAAGTCCTGACACTGTCACCTACCCAGGCCAGGTGTGTGCATGGGAGTGCTGCCAGGCTGTGCACATGGGGCAGAGCTTGCACGCAGGCAGGCCGGGGCGCTGGGCTAATCCCCCACACAAGGAGATTGTTCCATTCCCAAAGCCGCCACGTTCGATGGCTTAGTGCTCACATGGGGTGCAAAAGCACCTTATGAGTGACTGGGGGGGCTGTGGGGGACTGGGAGGTACCCAGCATGTATGTGATGCCTGTGGCTGTGTGCAGGGCCCACACCTGTGTGGCAGCATGCCCCCTATGCTGCTGCTGGCCCTGCATGACTCCAAGCCAGGTGCCAGTGGCTGGTGTTTTTGCCCCTGGCCAAAGCCGACTGCGGGGGAGCCAAGCCTGTAGGAGGGTCACCTCTTGGGCCACCATTTGGCCAGTGCAAGCCAGAGCCCCCTGCAGCCTTGGGGTGTCTAACTCTTGCAGCTGCAGATTTTCTGCCAGAAGCCCTGGGCAGATGCTCTAGCTCCTGCTTTGCTTTGGGGACAGTAGAGCTGCAGCTGCTGCACTAGCCCCTCCCCTGTGCTTTACGCTCTCACACCCTGATGTCCTCCCAGCCACACTGCTGGCCCCATATGCAGCTCCCTGGCCCAGTGCACGGGGAGTGTGCCACACAGTGCGCACAGCTACACAGTGCCCAGAGTAACTGCTCATGGCCAGGCAAGCCAGCCTGCCCGGGCAGCTTGGCATCATGTGCCAAATGTGCCAGTTTGGGGCGACGCAGCCCCCCCCCAGGGGCTGGAATGGGCTTCCGGGGCAGGGGCGGCATTTGCTTTCTCTGCCCTGTGCCACGGGTGGGGAGAGGTCCGGCTGGATGGGGCTGCCAGGCAAGCACAGGGAGGAGACGGATGTGTGGGAGTGAGGCTGAGCCTGTGTCCCGGAGTCCCCGGGCCATGCTCTGGAGCTGCTCCCTATGAAGCCAGTCTCCACTGTGGGGAGCAGCCTGTCTGCAGGACACACAGCTCACCTGGCTTCCACCTTCCTGGGTCTGACCTCGGAGCATTCAGCATCCTCTGCCCCTCCCTGCAATTCCCACAGCGAGTCCGCCCAGGCAGGGTCCTGGGGAAGCCAGAGGGTCCTGCCCCCCAACTCCGCAGTCAGACGTGACTCTCAGCCAGCCAGTAAAACAGAGGTTTATTAGATGACAGGAACATGGTCTAACACAGAGCTTGTAGGTGCAGAGAACAGGACCCTTCAGCCGGGTCCATTTTGGGGGGCAGTGAGCCAGACAACCACGTCTGCACTTCACTCCATGTCCCCAGCCAGCCCCAAACTGAAACTCTCTCCAGCCCCCCCTCCTCTGGGCTTTGTCCCTTTCCAGGCCAGGAGAGCACCTGATTCCTTTGTTCTCCAACCCTTTAGCTCTCACCTTGCAGGGGGAAGGGTCCAGACCATCGGTTGCCAGGAAACAGGGTGTCGGGCCATTCTCTGTGTCCAGATCCCTGCACACACCTGCCCTCTAGGGCTCTGCAACAATCATACACTCTTATCCCACCACCTAGATACTGCATAGGGGAAACTGAGGCACCCATACAGTATTCAGAGGAGTCATATGATTACATTACAAACATTAAGAACAGTCCCGCTTCACCACAGCCTGCAGCTGGGCCTAGGTGCCACAGAAGGGAGCGGTGCTGACCCCAGCTTGGCAGCCTGACATGCCAGGCCTAGGATGGGGCAGGCCCTGCAGCCTTGTCCAGCTCGCTGGCTGCGGCAGGAGTTGCTGCTCAGAGTGGCAGGTGGAAAAGCCCAGCGAGGGCCAGCCAGGCACAACCCACTCCAGGGGCCTGCTCTCCAGCCAGGATGGGACTCAGAGCTCCATGGTCGCAAGGAAGGGCAAAGCCCCAGGGCAACTGGCTCTCTAGCCCCCGTATGGGTTGAGACAGGGGGGTCTCAGACTCTGGGGTGCTGGGTGATTTCTCCCAGCCCAGGGCCGGTTGGGGGTGGCAGCCAGTCTGAGGTCCATCTGACCCTGTCTTAGTGTATCTCCACCCCATGGGTCCTGTGGCCTGTGCCAGGCACACGGGAGAGCATAGCGGTTGGCAGAGCTGGATGGAGATGACTGAATTAAGGCATCTGGTGCTGAGAACCATAGAGCCCGTTAGCTGCTGGACTGGCAGGGGTGGGAGAGGAGCTTGCAGGCCCAAGCCAGCCTCTGTTGGCTCCAGCTGCAGCCTATGCCAGCCCCAGGCCTTGGCCAGCTCTCCTCCAGCTCAAACCCACCTCTCACTGACCCACCTCACTGGAGGGCTCCCACCCAGGCCAGAAAGCATGAGGCGGGATGGGCCGTGGGTGAGCAGGAGTCTCGCACTGGGAGGCAGGGACACCTTGAAAGCCCCACAGGCCCGCTACCCCTGCTGGGAGCTGGGCCAGCGGGTCAGGGGTACAGTTTGCTGCCTGTTTGCAGACCGCTAACTGGGCAGAGGGGGCGTCCAGGGCCAGCTCCTGTTGGCAGGATGGTTGGGAGGGCAGACAGGCCTCCCTGCTCGGCTGACTACAGCTGTGCCAGTGCAGCCTGGCCTCTCCCACTGCTCCCCCCAAGGAAGTCGCTGCCTTGCCCAGGGCATTGAGCAAGGAGAAAGGCCAAGTGCACTGCCCTCCAGCAGCCCTGCCCCGGGGGGGGAGGAGAGCCCTGGGCCAAGGGGTGACTCAAGGCGACCCACCTGCCCAGCGGAGACCCTCCGGCCCACCTTTGTGCATGCACCCCCTCTCCCCTGTCTTTGTGCAAACTCCCCCCTCTTGCTCACCCCCTTTGAGCAAGTGTTTCCCCCCACCCCCCCAACAGCCTTTGTGTCTTCACCTCCCTGGGCAGTGCCGGCCTTGCCCCCTCCCCCAGCCCCTTCAGCTCCCAGTCAGGAGGCTTCAGACCCTCATTGCCATGAGACACACTCCAGGGTTTATTGCTTATCCTCTGGAGCGATGTGTCACGCCGCGCCCAGACAGATGCAGACAGAGCCCGCCCCGCCACCCTGTGGACCCCATGCCTATTTACACAGCTACTGCAGAGATAAATTAACCTCAGGCACAGGGGCTGGCGGGCAGCAGGAGCAAGTGCAGGAAGCAGCTGTACACATGGCCCGGCAGGCAGACACCCTGGCCCCACACTCCAGCTGGCACTATCCCCAGGCTCTCTACACCCCGCCAGGCTGTTACAGGGTGCTCTGCCCTCCATGTGGACTTGTGCTGGGGTGCAGACCTTGTGCACAGACACCATCACGTGCCCACCTGGCACGTGCCCCTGAAGGATGGATGGGGCAGCAGGGCACGCTCCATCCTCAGCATGCCTGGCATCAGGCCCTGGCACCCTGGTGTGCACCCCGATCTCCAGATGGCCCCAGGAAGGGGGAGGGAGGCTGGCGCTGAAAGGCACAGGCTCTCGCTTTATGTCCCTGCAAGCCTGCTGCCTGAACCCTCAGCTCCCTCTCCTTGCGCAGCAGAGCCTGCCCATGGGCGGGCATGGGCCCAACGCCCTGGCTGCGTGGCAGGGGGTGGTCTCAGAAGTTGCTGGCGGCTGTTTCGGGGAACTCATAGCACTGGTGCCTCTCATTGGCGCTGCAGCCCGTCTTCTCGAGGTAGTGGGTGCAGGTGTGCGCCATGGGCTGACTCCGCCCTAGCCCAGTGATACAGGTGCCCACCAGCCTGTGCTTCTCACAAGTACTGCTGCCCCCATTGCGGGCATTGGGGGTCTGGCTGTACGTATGCTTGTACTCCTCCTCCAGGTCCTTGCCCAGCTTCCAGCGCTGCCACTTCTTCAAGAGCTCCGACTGCACCTGCAAACAGCCCCAGAGGGGGTGAGCATGGCCCGGGGCCTGCGACAGCCAGCCTTCCGGCTCCCACAGAGCAGACAACAGCACGACAGGCCAGGCCAAGCCCAGAGCCCCTACTGAGGCCCAGATGGCAGAGGGCAGCAGAGTCCTGCCCACCGGGCCTATGCTGCAGAGTGCTGGTATGGGGTCCCGAGTGGACGCAGTCATGAAACGGGCTCCCCGTGCCGGGCCCAGGGTGCTAGCACTCACCTCCTTGTTGACAAAGCAGTAGAGAATGGCCACCAGCATCCCCTAGGGCAGTAAGAAGAGAGGGCATGAGAGGGGCACAGCCCAGGCCCCTTGATTCCTCCCCAGGGTCATGAGAGGGGAGGCCACAGAGCACAGAGGCTGGGCGAGATGGCGCTTGAGGGTGCCAGGCCCAGCTCACCTGGAAGGAGCTCAGGAAGAGGTCGAAGAAGAGCTTGACGTAGCGCAGGGTGCCCTGGGCGTGCTCGTCCGTGACAAAGGCAAACACCACCTCGTGGATGCCCAGCAGTGGGATCAGCGTCAGCGTGGACTTCGCCAGCCTGCCAGGGAGATTGACCGATCAGAGCCAGCCACTCCCCACCCATTTTGTCTCCCCCCTCAGACACTGCAGACGTGGGGTCCCATGGTTAGACGGGCACCACAGGCACAGAGCAGGTCCCATGGCCACGCGGAGCCTGCTCTGGCACAACAGGGCAGTGGGCACACACAGAGCATGGGGCCTGCAGCGCAGCGGCCTCTCCAAGGTGTGAGAGGGACAGCTGGGCCTGAGGCGGGGAGAGGCGCACCTGAACTTGTAATCCGTGCGGCGCATCTGGTGGGCACGGAGCTTGGAGACCAGGATCTGGATGATGCGGATGAAAATGAAGAAGTTGATCTGAAAGGAAGAAATAGGGTGAGAGGCAGATGGGTATGGGGGCCAGGGACTGGAGGATCCCCACCCCAGCAAGGGAGTCCAAGTGGGGCTGGTGGGCCTAGACCCATGAACTAGCACTGGGGAGGAGATGACCGTGCCCAGCCCTGTCCCAGATGCACCCTGGGGAGTCTAGTCAGCCCCAGGCAGCCAGTGCAGGATGAAAGGGACCCTGCCCATGGTCGGGGCTCTGCCTGGGCAGGGTAGGGCAGCTAAGGAGGGGAACCCAGTGTCAACAAATCTCACAATATTTGGTGCTTTTCTGAAAGCCCCAGATCTTGGAGTCATGTGATTCTGGGAGACTCGCTCTCATTGAAAAGACAGGACACATCCAGGCACCGTGGCTGTGGAGCAAAGTGGAAAAATGCGCCCCAACTGCAGCCCAACAGCTCCCTGAGGAGCAGGCAAAGGAAGCCGAACATGAAGTTGTGATCTGCGAGCAGCTGGGGCATGCGAGAGAGGGCTGGACAGGAGGATAGGGTGCCTGGGCTGGAGGGAGGGGAAAGAGGGGGAATGTCTTGCAGGAGGGGTTGACCACAGTGCAGAGAGGGGAGGGACTGGCAGTGCAGGGAGGGGAGGGGGCTGGCAGTGCGGGGAGGGGGGCGAGGGTGAGCTGGGACTTACCAGGATGGCCAGGAACACAGGGAAGCGGGGGATCCACCAGAAGCCCATGTTGTTGTTGGTGCTCCAGCACCTGAGAGGTGAGAAAGAGGGGTGACAGGGGAAGTGGCACTTCTGTATTGATGTGCCACGTGCCCCAGCAGGAAGCTCAGCCCAGCCCTAGCACAAGGTGGTACAAGGCTCCTGGCAGGGATTTCCAGGTAACACAAGGGACAAGGAGGTGTGAACCAGGCCAGGGCTCTCCCACAGGCACAGACCTGCTCCTGCCTGGACACATGCCCCTTGCCCACATGGGCACAGACGCCACCCCCGTGAGCGCACAGACTGTCTGCAGCCTCTGCCAGGCACACAGACAATTACAGATGCACATGCCCTTAATGAACCACTGTGCACAGCACTAGACAGATGGGTCAGACCTAGGCCCATCCACCCTATGCCTGTCTCCAGCAGGAGCTGGCAGCAGCTGATTCAGAGGGAGGTGTTCGAACCCCCAGGAGAGGCTGGGGGCTAATCTGCCCCCACATTCAGGCTCAGCCCAGTCTCTAGCCAGCATGCCCTTACAAGCATGGCCCACCCATAGCTAACGCGCACAGCTGGCGCAAACCCACACCTTGCACGCATGGCCCACCCACACCCACATCTTGCATGCAGAGCCTGCCCATGTCTCCCACACACAGCCAGCTCATGCCCACACCTCGCACATGCAGCTGGCACATGCCCACACCTCAGACACTCACCTTACACACTCACACCTTGTACCCACACTTCATGTGCCCACATCTTGCACATACACTTTGCATCTCCACACCTCACACATGCACCCTGCACATGCCCACATTTTGTACTTTCACTTTGTGTGCCCACACATTGCACATGTACCTATCACACCCACACCTCACACATGCACTGCATGTGCCCACACCTTGCACACCCATACTTCTCACACACATACTTTGCATGCCCACACCTCACTCACATAGCTCGCACTTTGCACACGCACTTTGCGTGCCTCTACTTACTGAATGTTTTCATATAAAAATTTCACAACCACCCAGGGGATGAGGAACAAGATGGGGGCCCCTGGGGAAGAAAAAGAGACAGAAGCAGATGAGAAACCCCTAGAAAGCACAAACACATTCAGGGGCAGCTCTTCCAGGGGCCATAGGCTGAGACGGGGCACCAGGTGCATGTCCTGGGATGGGAAAGCAGCCACTGCGCCCACCATGCCACCTTAGCATGGCCTTTGCATCTCTGGGCAGGCGCTGTGCCATGGCTGGTGCCCGCCCCCCTGTGCCCAGATGCTGTGCCATGGCTGGTGCCCGCCCCCCTGTGCCCAGATGCTGTGCCATGGCTGGTGCCCATGCCCAGGTGCTGTGCCATGGCTGGTCTCACCCCCCCCCCCACTGCTGTGCCCAGGCGCTCACCCCAGCCAATGCACAGGTAGAGGGTGAAGTAGCTCCGCTCAGAGAAGACAGCGAGAACCAGCAGGTTGTGGAGATAGATCCCCTCCACCAGCAGCCAGCAGTAGTTGGCCACGATGCCGTACTGCATGAAGACGGTGGCTGCTCGACAGCCAGCAGCGGCCTGTGGGGGTGGGGGGGAATGAGTGGGTAGGGCTCAGTAGGGCACTGGCCCCACAGAGCCACTAGCATGGCAAAAGGGCCTGGGGGGCTCACCTCATTGCTGAGCCAGATGCCCACGTTGTAGTCGTCAATCTTCTCGTTGTAGCGGGTCTTAAGCAGGGCGTCGATCACCAGCACCGAGACTCCCTTCAGAACGAAGGAGGCGAAGAGGTTCATGTGGATGTAATTCCGCATGCAGTGCAATTTGCTGCCGAAAGCAGGAGCCCCCAGTCAGTGTCCCTCAAGGACCGTGCCCTGTCTGGCTCCTACAGCCCCGGCTACCCTAGCTCTGGCCCCATCTCTCAAGTCCCCCCACCCCCACCTCCCTCTTCCCCTCTTCCAGCTGCCTCTCGTCCCCTCCCTCCCTGTCGCTTCAGGTAGCTCTCCCCCAGCCCCTACCTGAAGCCCAGCAGGATGGCCAGGGCAAGGAGCAGGGTGCCCAGGGACACCGAGTAGCCCACTGTGTACATGATCTTAAAGCTGCCATAGGTTTTCGCAAATTTATCCTAGAAAGAGAGGGAGAGAGCTGCTGAGCAGGGCTGGGCATGTCTGTCTGTCTGTCCATGGGCTGGAGCGACAGAGCCCAGGCATGGGAACGGCCCGTACCCTCCTGGGAGGCAAAGCTGCTGGACCACCCCAAACTCTCAGCTGCTGTGGGGCTAAGCTGAGACTCACTCACACCATCCCATAGGGGCTGGACGGCTCAGCCCAGCCCCAGACCTGCCCCCACTGACCTGGGCTTCAAGGTCTTCTGCGTCCATCTCACACTCTGTGCTGTCCCGCCAGGGCTGCCCATTGGGGCGCTTCACCCACTCCCCGTCCAGCCCACACTTCTTGAAGACATATCTGTGCTTCACTGCAGGGAGGAGATGGGGACATGGAGAACCGGCTGGTTAGAGACCGCCGTGCTCCCCAAACTGGGCCCCCGTGCTCTCCCTGCCAGTCCCCCCAGTCTGCCCATGCCAGCCCCCCATGAACTCCCCTCCCTCCCCAGGCCTGCCGGAGCCCCTGCACTCCTCACTGTGCCCTGCTGGCTAAATCCCCACGCCCCACACTTCTTGGTCCCATCCCTGCCAGGTCCATCCTTGCTGCCAGTGACAGGGTCCTGAATGGCCGACAGTGCCCAGAGCCAATGAACCCTGCCCTTCCCCATTAGCCAGCCGGGGCAGCCAAGGGTCAGGCAGTGAGTATCCCGACTCCCCTCCTCACACTCCATCCCCTGCCTCCCCAACCAGCACAGGGCTCTCCTCAGCACCCCCTCCCATGGCTCCTGGCACTGCAAGCCACAGAGGGCACCAAAAGGCCTCCAATCCCCACCGCTGCTGACCTACAGCTGCTCAGAGCTGCCCAGAGCCCAGGGAGAGCAGATGGCGGCCGCTGCCCATGTGCAATGTGCGCCCAGCAGCACAGGACAGCGCAGCCGGACCTGGGGCCAGCCCCAGGTAGTTACCTTTCCTGTGCCAGGGCAGGAACCAGGGGCAGGAGACGTTGACTGTGGTGTTGGGCAGCGTGTCGGGCCAGCAGGAGAACTTGTCAAAGGTTCGGTTACAGACCAGCTCTGCAGGGAGAAGAGAGGCCCTGAGCAGCGATGGGGGGTCACAGCGCTTCTGCCAGCCCCCTACCATCCAGCCCCACCGTTATGGGTGCCCCCATGGCTGAGAGGCCACTGGAGGGCAATGGGGGATGTTAGTTGAGGGGCCATTGGGGGAGTTTTGGGGAGAGTGGGTAGAATCAATATTTTCTATAGTTACAAAACTAATCCTGAATGCCACTCTGTGTGCCCTGGAATTGCCCCCTTGCCCCCCGTGTGCCTCTGGCATTGCCCCCACAGCCCCTCCTTGCACATGATGCTTGTCTCCAGGCCATGTGAGCTCCTGAGGTCTGTGCAGCATCAGGGCCTGACACTACCACAGCAGCCCCTTTGAAGGGGCAGGAAGCCCTGGGTCCCATTCTCCTCTGCCACCCACTCCCCTGCCAAGGCAGCTGTTCCTGACCCCAGCACACCCAGGGGTGGAAAGGATCTGTCCCCTGTCCCCGCGCTCCCAGACTCACCAGCGAAAGCCCGGCTGCCTCTTGCACAGGAGAGGGGAGGCATCCGGGGCTCATGCTCACCTGGGGCTGGGCACACGGCTCTCACCTGTGGGTGGGGGCTGCAGGCTCATGTTCTGGTGACACTCCTCACTGTAGGCCTTCCAGCTCTCAAAAAGGAAATCCATGATTTGGGCTGAAGGTCCCTGAGGGGGTTACAGTAGGGGGCCTATCAGTGACCAGCCAGCAGCACCCCCCAGGGCCAGAGAAGCGGGGGCAGGACCCCAGAGACCAGGGATTCCCCTGCTGTTCCTCAGCCTGAGCTGCTCCGTCCCCCCCGGCAGGAGCTGGGCATGACAGAGCCGTCCCGGGCAAGGCAGGTCCAGCAGCGGGCAGGCTCAGCCCCAACGGGAGAGGCCAGGCCAGCCGAGCCCTTACCTGGCAGTAGAAGACCAGCGCCAGCAGGAGGCTGAGCAGGCGCGGCTGGGGCATCCCTCTGTAGTGCTGCAAAACTGCATCAGGAATGGCCTGGAGTAACCGGCTTCCTACAGAATGGCCAGGCCCAGCTGCTCCCCCTGCTCCTGGCTGGCTCACAGGAAATCCTGCACGAGACAAAGGCAGAGAGTGCTTGGGGTGCTCTGCAGATGGGGAAGGGGCTGCGCTGCCAGGGGCCAGCCTGCATGCAGTGGGGCAGGCAAGGCAAAGTGCAGAGCTCTTGCTGGATGGCCCCTGGCTGAGTCGAGGGCCCCAGGGGCTGCACACTGAGCCCAGCCATGTGCTGGCAGGACCCGGTGCAGGAGGCACAGCTGCTGCTGAGACCCTCGCTGAGCTCTCTGAAATCCCAACCTGGTCGCTGGGCCCACGGGAGCAAAGGTACTCGGCCCCTGGCAGGGTCAGGTCTGTGGGAGGGACCCGAGCTAGTCGCTCTAGTGGTGCAGACACCAGGCCCTTTAATGGGAGTCCGTGGGGAGAGCTAGTTCAGCACTAATGCCCAGCACCATTGGTAGGGTTGCCAGGTGTCCCTGGCAGCTCTGGTCAGCACTGCTGACCGGGCCATTGAAAGTCCAGTCAGCAGCGCACTGGGGCTAAGGCAGGCTCTCTGCCTGCCATTGCTCCATATGGCTCCCGGAAGCTTTGATATGTCTCCTCTCCGGCTCCTAGGCGTAGGGACAGCCAGGGAGCTCTGCATGCTGACCCCGCCACAAGCGCCGGCTCCGCAGCACCCATTGGCTGGGAGCCATGGCCAATGGGAGCTGCGGGGGCGGTGCTTGTGGACAGGACGGCCTGGCCACACTTCCGCATAAGAGCCAGAGGAGGGACACGATGCTGTTTCCAAGAGCTGCCTGAGGTAAGCGCCGCCTGTAGCCTGCACCCCTGACCTCCTGCTGTACCCCAACTCCCTAGTCCAGCCCTGATCCCCCTCCTGCCCCACACCCCCAGCCTGAGCCCTCATCCACCGCACCTTAACCCCCAGCCCAGAGCCTCTTCCTGAAGCCCAAACCCCTCATCCCCAACCCCACCCCAGAGCCTGCACCCCCAGCCAGAACCCTCACACCCCCTGCACCCCAATCCTCTGCCCCAGCCCTGATCCTACTCCTACCCTCTGAACCCCTCCGTCCCAGTTGGGAGTGCCCTCCTACACCCCAAACCCCTCAGTCCTAGCCCCACCCCAGAGCATGCCCTCCCAACAGCCCTGGCTGGCTTGGGCTTGGCTGCTCCCACTGCTAGGGATGCTGGGAAAGCCAGTCAGCCAGTGGCTGGGCCCACCATGCACCTGGTCCAGGCTTCCCTCGCCAGTCACCTGCAAGCTGGACTCTGCATCATGCTCTTCATGGGACTGTTCCCAGACTAGGCGTCCCCACAGCACCATCTGTGCCTGCCCAGCTCCCAACTGCTGCTGGGGACAAGTCAAGAGCTTGGTTCAGATCCAAAGAGTTTCAGGTCAGAAGGACGATTGGATCATCCAGTCTGACCTCCCGTATTTCACAGGGCATTGCAGCTCCCCCTGTACTGAGCCCGATAACTTGAGTTTGACTAAAGCATCTTGAGTCATAGAAATGTCAGGCTGGAAGGGACCTTGAGAGACCATCAAATCCAGCCCCCTGTGCTGAGACAGGACCAAGCAAACCTAGACCAACCCTGACAGGGCATTTCTGAGGCGCTTTTCTGCACCCCCTCCAAGCTTTCAATGTCCAAGCTTTCAATGCCCTTTAAAAAGCAGACCCCCAGAACTGGATGCAATATCTTAGATCAGTTTTACCGAGGCTGCAACCCTTCCCTTCTCTTACTCCTCTGTTTATGCACCCCAGCATCACACGGGGAGCTCAGACTCAATTGCAGTTCAGGCAACCCCAGAACCCTTTTCAGAGTCACTGTTTTCCAGAGTACAGCCCCACAATCCATAGGTAGGGACGTCAAGTCTCTTTCCCAGATGTCTGTCCTTGCCTTTGGGTGTCTGACTAGGCCCAGCCTACAAAGTGATCCAGATAGCTCTGTATAACTGCCCTGGCCTCATGGATATTTACCAGCCCACCAACCTGCATGTCAGCCGCAAATTCTATCAGCAGCCAGTTTGCATTTACCTCTGGCTCAACGGTGCCAACACTGGACAGTGCTGAGTCTAGAGCTGAGTCCTGCAGAACCCCACCAGTGCTAGCCCCCAGCTGGCAGGCTGAGCCAGCTCCACCCCAGGGTGGATGAGCATGGCCCAGCCACTGGGCAGAGGGGTCAGCGACCTCTGTGCTTGAAGCCTCATCTGGGTACCCAGGCGCCAAGTCTGAGCCACGCGTTCCATTGCACCGGCAGGGCCTGTCCACGCTCCGGGAGTTCGGACTGCAGCTCTCCACTTTCTCTGGCAGGGAGTCGCCCCTCTCACCCTGTCCCCTTCTAGGTAGAGATTTACCAGGGCAAGAAGTGAGCAAGGAGCACCCGCAGCACCATTGCTCCCCCTTGTTTACAGATCCCAGCGAACAGGGAGCTGCTACCTCCTCGGTGGCCGTTAATAATTAACAGCCACGATCCCCTGGCTCAGGGTAAACCAGGCAGACAGTGACTCTCCCTGCACCATCCTGGGCCCAGCTCCTACACCCAGAGCTTTGCCCTGCTCTCATGTGCTGCAGGGCACAGGCTGCGTCCCTGCCAAACCCACAATATCCCTGCCTCTGGCTCAGAGGGACTCAGACACAAAGCCCAATTCATGAGGCATTAATTCCCTCTATCCTGCCCTAAGCTGGTTAAAGAGCTGCTGAGCGGGATTTCTGCTCTGCTAACAAATGGGCCATTCTCGTTGCACCCCCCGTAGCACAGCCCAGGTCCCGAACATCCCTTAGCACAGCAGGGCCAGTGCTGCAGGCACAGCCTGGCATTGCTAGGGCTCTGGGCATTCCAGCTGCCCCCAGCAATAGGGAAGGAGTTCTCCATAGCCAGCAGCTTGCCCGCCCTCTCGTGCTCAGGAAAGCCCCTCAAACAACCCCGAGGGCCCAGTGGCTACCCTGGGCCAGAGCAGTTAAGGGGCTGTCTGCCCATCTGAGGCTGCTGTGTGCCCAGTAGCTGGCAGTGGGCTGCTCCTTCCAGGCTGGGAGTGGGTTCTGCCTCAGAGTGCTGGCCACATGCTTTGGAGCAGCACCAGGGAAGAAGGGGAAATCACCCGTATGTTGCTTTACCAGCCATGCCCTGACTCTGCCCATCACAGAAACACCCGGAACCCTGCAGCACTGCCCCCCGGCGCCTGGGGCCACGCTGCCTGCCGGTGTCTGCGAGCTGGGGCGCCTCCATGCAGAGACAGTGGCTAGTCTGGCTACTCCAGCCAGGGACAGAGCCCCGTTCTCAGACCCCTCTGCCCGCCAGCCTCCCTTCTCATTCAGACACTGCCCGCCCGCGTGGGGAGGGAGCTCGGTGCCACCCAGGCACAAGGACTTTCCCAGGACTCTCCCCTCTGCCACTCGCCTATTTTTATCCCTGGGAAAATCGCCTGTCCTCTCCCCAGACCCTGGGAGCTGGGGAGGAAGCAGCTGCTGTTTGGGAGCCTGAGAAATTCATGAATCAGGGCTGGGAGCAGCAGATGCTGCCTGGGGATGGGCTGGACACACAGGCTCTCTCCATATTTAGAGAGCTCCAGGACAGGGGAACCATCTGTGTTTCCCACAGCACAGGCCCCTGGCTCGCCTGCTGTCAGGGGCTGGAGGTGGCAGCCACCCCTGGGCATCCGGTCTCTTGCCCTCCCTGCCCTGGCCAGCCCAGCCCCTGCAGGGAGTTCTCCAGGCCTTTGCCTTGCCCTGGTTTAAGTCCCAAGTTGTGGGCCCCAGCCCTTCCCAGGGGAGGCTGCCCCACACATAGGCCAGCTCACTGCCAATCCCTAAGACGTTTTCCCATTGATGGTGGCTGTTGCCCCATGGGTCCTTGTCACGGGGTCCCCGGGCCATGCTCTGGAGCTGCTCCCTACGAAGCCAGGCAGGACTCTGGGGAAGTCTCCACTCTGGGAGCAGCCTGTCTGCAGGACACACAGCTCACCCGGCTTCTCCCTTCCTGGGTCCGACCTCAGAGCATTCAGCATCCTCTGCCCCTCTGTGCACTTCCCACAGTGAGTCCGCCCAGGCGGGGTCCTGGGGAAGCCAGAGGGTCCTGCCCCCCAACTTCACAGTTAGACGTGACTCTCAGCCAACCACTAAAACAGAGGTTTATTAGCCCACAGGAACATGGTCTAACACAGAGCTTGTAGGTGCAAAGAACAGGACCCCTCAGCTGGGTCCATTTTAGGGGGAGTGAGCCAGACAACCATGTCTGCACTTCACTCCATGTCCCCAGCCAGCCCCAAACTGAAACTCTCTCCAGCCCCCCCTCCTCTGGGCTTTGTCCCTTTCCAGGCCAGGACAGCACCTGATTCCTTTGTTCTCCAACCCTTTAGCTCTCACCTTGCAGGGGGAAAGGGCCCAGGCCATCAGTGGCCAGGAAACAGGGTGTTGGCCATTCTCTGTATCCAGACCCCTGCCCACACCTGCCCTCTAGGGCTCTGCAACGATCATGCACCCTTATCCCACCACCTAGATACTTAAGAAATGCCTAGGGGAAACTGAGGCAACCCTACAGTATTCAGAGGAAACATTAAGAACAGTCCCACTTCGTCACATCTGTCCCCCCTTCGAGACCGAACTGAGTGAGGTCACTTTAGCCGGTGACCTGGGGAAGTTCGAACCCGCCAACATTTCCATGGATGCCCCAGCATCTCTCCCATTCCTTGGTGGGAATTACACCAGGCCCTTCCAGTTTTATGCCCTTCCTTGGGTCACGTGTGTTTGCTGGCACTTGCTGGTGGCATGTGGGAAGGTTTATGTGGCCCGTGCCCTTTTTCCACCCCAAAACCCCTGGGGTTCAAACTGAGATCAGGTCTTCTCGCAGCGCTCCAGTTTGGAGGGCTGTGATTTGAGCGCTCTTGGTTAAGAGCCCCCATCTTGATCTTGGCCAGCTCTGGGCTTGGGCAGCAGCTCCCCACCTTGTGGCCCAGGTACGACACCTCTGCAATCCCCACCTTACACCTTCCAGCTTTTACCGTCAGTCCTGCCTCCTTGAGGCAGCCCAGCACCCTCTTCACCTCCCAGGTCTGGTTAAAGACACAGATGTCATCAATGGACGCCAGGGCCAGGTACGATAGCCGGCGGTGATACTTCTGGGGCACCACCAGCTGCCTCCTGGTTCCCCACAGTTCTACTTCCCCTGGGGAGCCCATTCCCGGTACAGGAATCCCTTTTCCCACAGGAATCTGTCCCTGCAGCCTTTCCCAAGGGGGTTTACAGCAATGTGGCCAGCATGTTCCCTCAGCTCCTCCAAGGAGGGATCCTTCTGCACCTCAGTCTGGAATTCAGCTGCTGGGGGAGGGAGTGGGACCTGTTCCCTCTCGCTGGCTGGGCCTGGGGTCACAGCCCCGCTGAGCCCTGTCCCTGGTCCCTCCCTCTCTGCCGTGGGATCACTTCCCAGCAGCGCCTCTGGACCAGGCAAACCTGGTTGGCAGCTGACCTGTCCTGCCTGTGGGTCCCCCCCTCAGCTGGGGTCTCAGCTCTCGTCATGCTCAGCGCTGCCCTTGCTGTCCCAGTGGGGGCAGGTAGTGAGCTTGCTGCTTTCCCACTGCATCAGAGCCAGCAGGAGCCCCCACTCCGGTGTGCAGGGGGGCAGGGAGCATCTCTCTGTCCCACCCAGCCCCAGGGGTCTGGTTACAGGCAGGCAGGTATCCCGAGCCTAGCAGCTCCTCCCTGCTGCCAGCCAGGTCATCTGCATTTTCAGTGACCATTTCCCTCTCCACCAATTGGTTCCCTGGATTCAAATTCAAACTCTCGGCAGTTACAGGAGCAGGGCCTGGATCCTGTCCCAAAGAGACACAGTCACCCCCCAACAGGGTCTCACAGCTGATATCCTGGAGAACCCCAACGACCAGCCAGCCCCACCTCTCCTGGGTCTGCACAGGGATCTGGGCCATAGGCAGGGCGAGGGGCTTCATCCCTGGGACCCTCGCCCAGCTCACACAGCCCTTCGGCATCTGGTGGGGCTGCACTATCCGGGGCCTGACAACAGTTCTCTGTGTCCCAGGATCTCGCCACCCAAGAATGTCTCCCCATTGACCATCACCTTCCGCTCCCACTGGCAGTCTGAGGGGCCTGAACCCAGGAGACTCCACACAGACATATAGGTTGGGGTCAGGAGTGGGAGCCTGTCCACCTCCCCACCCATCTGGCTGACGGAGTCTATGGCCTTGGGACCCAGCAAGGGAGCTAGACACCGGGGCTTTTCCGCAGGGTCCCCCTGGTTCAAATCATCAGCCTGCTCACAGGCAGTGAGGTGGCCTCCACATCCCTCCCCCCACCTTAACCAGGGGCAGCAATTTAGTATCGAGGTTCCCTGCAGAGCTGGCACCCCAGGTCTATCCCCACTCACCCCTGGGAGGTCCCCTCTGCCTCTCCATTCCACCATCGCCAGTTCATGCTGCTGCTGCTTCTGCAGCTCTTTCTCGGACTCTCGCTGTCTTGTTCTCTTGAACTCAGCTCCAATCCCATCCTGATCCCCCGATGGAGAACCTGATCGTGAAGACCCCCACCGGGGACAGGAGTCTTGGGGATGCCTGGTTACCACTCCAGATGCTCCCAGATCCCCCCCAATCTGGGTCAGGAATCTGCTCCTTAGAGTGGTCATCATCCTCCAGCTGCACGATTAACTGTGCTTTGGTGAATTTTCCAATGCTCAACCCTCTCTTTTTGCACAGGGCTACAATGTCCTTCTTAAGGAGATGGTGACAGGCCATCACTCCGCTCTTCCCAAGTTGTTGTGGACTCACAGGCCTTTGTGCTCCAGCTCCCCACGGTTTCCAGGGAGAACCCCTAGTGTGCCAGCCCTTCTCGAAGTCACCACCTCTTTGCCAGGGTTGAGCTGCAGACTCCACCCCTGGACCGCTCGCTGCAATCCCCAGGGGGACGCTGTAACTGCAAAAGTCCTTCTTGCTGGTCACACACTCCCAGGGGTTAACCGCCCCCCCCCAAAACCGCTCCTCTCTGAGCTTTCAGCACACCTGGTCCTGTCAATCCCCCTTAGTTTTATTGCTCCCCAGTCACTTACTGCAGGAAGCGCCATCCGCGGGGTGCAGTACATCCCATCGCTGCCACCAGTTGTCACGGAGTCCCTGGGCAATGCTCTGGAGCTGCTCCCTACAAAGCCAGGCAGGACTCTGGGGGAGCCTCCTCTCTGTGAGCAGCCTGTCTGCAGGGCAAACAGCCCACCCGGCTTCCCCCTTCCTGGATCTGACCTCGGAGCATCCAGCATCCTCTGCCCCTCCGTGCGCTTCCCGCAGTGAGTCCGCCCAGGCGGGGTCCTGGGGAAGCCAGAGGGTCCGGCCCCCCAACTCCGCAGTCAGACATGTCTCTCAGCCAGCCAGTAAAACAGAGGTTTATTACACAACAGGAACACGGTCTAACACCGAGCTTGTAGGTACGGAGAATAGGACCCCTCAGCCGGGTCCATTTTGGGGGGCAGTGAGCCAGACAACCCTGTCTGCACTTCACTCCATGTCCTCAGCCAGCCCCAAACTGACTTACCCTCCAGCCCCTCCTCCTCTGGGCTTTGTCCCTTTCCAGGGCCAGGAGGGCACCTGATTCCTTTGTTCTCCAACCCTTTAGCTCTCACCTTGCAGGGGGGAAGGCCCAGGCCATCAGTTGCCAGGAAACAGCGTGTTGGCCATTTATGTACCCTGGCGCTTTGCTCTGCAACAATTACACCCCCTTATCCCACCACCTAGATACTTAAGAAATGCCTAGGGGAAATTGAGGCACCCCCACAGTATTCAGAGGAAACATTAAGAACAGTCCCGCTTCGTCACAGCCCTACACCAGTGAGGCTCAAGCTCCTTGTGTGGACGGCAGCTGCACAGGGAGAATGTCACCTGGCCCCACTTCCCCGCCCGTTCCCCATTCTCCATCGCCCAGCCACCATTGCGCAGTGTCTCCCGCTAGGCCGGCATGTCCCTGGCCTGGGAGGCTGAGTCCTGCCCTGAGGGGCCTGCAGCGCAGGCCCCTCTGCCCGACATGAGCCCCACTCACACACTGGCCACAATATGCCACAGCCCTAGAGCCGTCTCCTAACCAATCTGGCCAGCTGCCTTGCAGGCCCCCCTCTCCCCTGCCTGTCCTGCGCTGCCCTTCCACCGGCTCCCAGCCGCCTGGTTTGGTCCCCTGTTCTCTTGCATTGTGGCACCACCACAAGGCACCAGCCAGGGCCTGTTGCTGCCCGGCCCCATCTCCAGGGACCCTCCTCATTCTGACTCCTTGGATTCGCGCAAAGGGTTTTCAGCCTCTTGGCTCCGGAAAGGCAGAGCAGGCTCCCAGCCCCCCTTGCCCCAAGGCTCCCACACCCCTCAGTCGGGCTCATCTCCCTGGCCACGGCCACACTACGAGCTGGGGCTGCGATTCTCTGCCCTGCACGTGTCCGCAGCGCCAGGGGAAATAGCAGCGCAGCCCCAGCTGAGCTGTGCCCAATGCAAACCCGTACGCGGCATGGCTCAGTCCTGTGGCCTGTGCTCTAACCCTGGGGCTGCCCCTCAGCTCATTCGCCCTGCTGAACATCACCTCAGCTTCTCAGTCCCATCCAGGCAGCTATGGGGCAGCCCAGTGTGAATACAACTTCTAATGCCTGGTGGGGTGAGTGGTGCCCTCACCCCCCCAGAGCCCCAGTGGAACTGAGACCAGGATAATGGGGGAGCCTCCGTGTTCCACCGGGTTTAGCACGTGGCCTCCTTTCCATTGGAGCAGGGAGCTCAGCCAGTCCTGCCCTGCCGCCCACCCTGCCAGGGCTCTGAGCACACCCCTTGCTTTGGCAAGTCTCATTGTCCATCCCCTTGCTGAGAAGGGCTCTGGCCCTGCGTGAGTCTGTGAGAAGGAGCTTTCCACAGGGACTCTGCCAGGGAGCTGACACATCGGCCCCAAACCACACTGTCAGCCTGGCAGTCCCTGCCGGGTCTCATCGGTGGGTTTGCTCACCAGTGAGGCCCAGAGGAGCTCCCTGCCCCAGCAGTGCCGGCTCTGTCAGGCCACCAAGCATATGGCACTCAGTCCTCAGACTGGGGGAGAGGTGCCCTGTGATGCAGGTTAGCCAGTGAGGGGGAGGTTTTGGGGAGGGGGCTCAAGCTGAGAGCCTGGGTGCAGCACAGTGGGGGTGGGGCGTGCACGGCCCCCAGCTCCCGGGGCCTAGAGGCCACGCTCTCTCCAGGTTGCTGGGACTGCAGCATGGAGAGAAGCTGGGCTGCCCACTCCTGTGCCCCGTGCACTGGCAGCTTCTGGCCTCTCCCTGCTGCGGATGCGCTCCCTGGTGAGCCTGGCCATGTGCTGACTGCGTGGCCAGGACACGGAGCGGCTGCCGCTCTCTTGGGGAGGAGAAGTAGAAAGCTGTGTACACAGATGCACCAGCCTCCGCCGAGACCCTGGCTGCCTTTGTCTGCCCACCCTGCCAGCAAGCTGGGCCCATGTGGACACATCACTCTGCCCCCCCCAGCAACACAGCCCCCTAGCCAGCTCTCCTCGCCCCCCCCCCGCCTCCAACACGAGGGATACTGGGACCACCAACCCAGCGCCGGGCAGCCACAGGATGGGCAGGCCCAGGTGTCCCCAGCCTCCTGTTCCGAGGCTGAGGAGGATCCCTCTGTCAGTCCTTGGGGAACAGACTCATTTAAAGCCTTGTCCCCTCCAGCCTAGCTGGGTATGGGGGCTCCACTGCCCCTGCTGGATGGGTCAGGGACCTCCCACAGGCTCCCTGCTAGCTCAGGGGCTGGCTGGGCATGGCATCTGCCCCGTGCCCTGCAGCGCTGGAGGTGGAACCCCTGCTCCGGTGCGGTGCAATCCCTCACACCCCCTTGCCTCTGCAAGGGCCAAGGAGGGGCCGGGGCGGCAGCTGGGTGTCCATCCTGCTGAGCCACATTGGCCCAGGGCACCTCCGGCACTGCCCAGGCAGTGTGCTCTGCCAGGGAGGATTGCCCAGAGGCCAGAGCTCTCCTGCCTCCTTGGCCACCGCTGCTGAGTTGGATTGAAGGGTTTTGAAGAAGAGTAAGAGCATCTGGCGCCATGACTCCTGGAAGTGCAGCAGGCAGGGGTGACACTGGGCCGGCAGAGAGCCAGGCTCCTCGTACGGGCGAGCCACAGTCAGACAGCGTAGGCTGCCCTGCCCCACCAGGGCTGGGGAGGGGCTCGGGCACTAACGGCCGGTCAGAGATAATCAGGCTCCTGGGGCTGAGGCTGCTTAAGGAAAGAAAAGCCCCAGAGAGGAGGGATGAAGCAATCCGACCCCTCTGCTTGTGCCCACGCTCCGGCCTACAATTCCTCCGTCTACGGCTCCCCCAAACTCCAGAGCCTCAGACATGAAGCACTGAGGGGACACCAGAGCCGGCAGCATCTCTGGGCAGCAACAGGCCCACACCCCTGAGCCCAGCCCCACTTGTGGGGGATACAGGTCCAGGGACCCAGAGCAGGCTCCATACATTGACGGACAGCGACAGCCAGCCAAGAGGCATTGGCCGTGGGGGAAGAGAAAGAGCCAGGACGGTTTCAGCTTGGGGAAAGCTCTGCAGAGCTGGGGGGAAAAGTAGCACTTTGCTGGAATTGCTCTCGCTCTGGTAGCGCTCAGAGGCCCCGGGAGCCCACAATCGGAAAGGCCAAACAACCACCAAAGGGCAGGCAAATAGTTACAATGCCCCATACACACAGACATCAACAATCCAGGCAGCAGCAGGTGTGGGGTGGGGGGGTCAGAGACCTGAGCAGTGCTCCATGAGTGGCCTGGGTGGGATTGGGGTGGGGGTGGGGATTAGCACTCTGTCTCGCCAGTAACATCAGGGTGGTGGCATTTGGGAGGGACCCCCACACCCCCAGGGAATTGGAGTGCTCAGATCTGCCGCCCATCTGCCTCTCGCTGGGAGGTGTGTCTGCCCTGGCTGCGGACACTGGCTGGGGAGCCTGCCATGGCTTTGGGGGGCTCTGGGCCAGTCCTACAGCCTGTGGGAGCAATGAAGACATGGGGTGGCACATTCATTCCACTCTCCAAAGCTAAGAGCTGGCAGCCAATCGCAACAGCACCAGCTCCACTCAGCGCCCTGGCTGCAGAGGGAGATGGGCTTTGTCCCCACTTCCCCAGGCTGCCCCTGGGGATTTTCCTAGCCAACCAATGCTGAGGGCCCGCTCCTGCCAACACCTACTGCCCCCTCCCGTGCTGTCTGAGGGCTGTGACTCAGCCCAGATCTCACACACACATGTAAGGGATCATGGCAGCTCAGCACGGCATGGATCTCCATGGGGAAACCTCTGGCATCTGTACCATGCCCTCAGACCATCCCAATGTGGCAACACCCCTGCCACACTAGGGCAAGAAAGCTCTGCCCCAGCACGGTCCCTCGCTGCTCCAAAGATTCAGAGCAGAGGCACCACCCCATTGCCCCAAGTGTCACCTGAGCCACCGGGGACACCCCATCCCCACTGGGCCTATTGCTGAGTAAACAAGCAGTCAGGCAGCGCCTCCCCCAAGCCCAGCACCGACTGCGTGGCTGCAGTCCCCTCCGAGGCAAAGGGATCAGCCCCCAGGAGCTAATGGAGCACTCGCCATGGCTGGCTTGGCTCTGACCTCGGAGGTAGGATCTGGCACAGCAGGGGCTTCGGCACTGGGCCGGGGAGGGGCCGTCGGAGGACAGGAGCTGATGTGATGCCAGCATGAGCCTGGCTCTTCTGAGAGCACTCCTAGGACTACAGCCAGCAACCAGGCTGGGAGGCCTGACAGGGAGGCTGGTCAGGTATTGCCACACCACAGCGCTGCTGCTGCCCCTCACTTCTGCCTCAGAGCCCTCAGCGATTCAAGCCCTGGGCTCCCCACACACCCAGCTCAGTGCTGCCCCGATCCACAGCCCTGGGCTCCCCCTGCCAGCTCTGCGCTGCCCTGACCCACAGCCCTGGGCTCCCCCCACACCCAGTTCTGTGCTGCCCCGACCCACAGCCCTGGGCTCCCCCAACACTCAGCTCTGTGTTGCCCTGAACCACAGCCCTGGGCTCCCCACACACCCAGCTCAGTGCTGCCCCGACCCACAGCCCTGGGCTCCCCCTGCCAGCTCTGCGCTGCCCTGACCCACAGCCCTGGGCTCCCCCCACACCCAGTTCTGTGCTGCCCCATCCCACAGCCCTGGGCTCCCCCAACACTCAGCTCTGCGCTGCCCTGAACCACAGCCCTGGACTCCCCCCACACCCAGTTCTGTGCTGCCCCGACCCACAGCCCTGGGCTCCCCCAACACTCAGCTCTGCACTGCCCTGACCCACAGCCCTGGGCTCCCCCAACACTCAGCTCTGCGCTGCCCTGACCCACAGCCCTGGGCTCCCCCCACACCCAGTTCTGTGCTGCCCCGACCCACAGCCCTGGGCTCCCCACACACCCAGCTCAGTGCTGCCCCGACCCACAGCCCTGGGCTCCCCCAACACTCAGCTCTGCGCTGCCCTGACCCACAGCCCTGGGCTCCCCATCACACCCAGCTCTGTGCTGCCCCGTCCCACAGCCCTGGGCTTGCCCCACCCCTAGCTCTGTGCTGCCCCGACCCATAGCCCTCAGCTATTCCAGCCTTGGGTATAAAGGAGGTATAACAGCGCATATTTATGCAAGGAGCCATCCGATTGGCTGAGGCACCTCTGATGTCACAAGTGGACTGACTTATTTGCATACAGTTTTGCTATTGATTAAAATGCTGTAATCGTTGCACAGGGAGAGATTATGATGTCACAAGGCCCCAGTGACATCAGCTTTTATATCACAGTGGTCCAAGAAAACCCAAAGCAAGTTTTATAGCATTTCCACCAATAAGAATGCAGTATGCAAATGAACTAAATCAACTGTAAAAAGAAAAGGAGGACTTGTGGCACCTTAGAGACTAACAAATTTATTTGAGCATAAGCTTTCGTGAGCTACAGCTCACTTCATCGGAGTGAAAGCTTATGCTCCAATAAATTTGTTAGTCTCTAAGGTGCCACAAGTCCCCCTTTTCTTTTTGCGGATACAGACTAACACGGCTGCTGCTCTGAAATAAATCAACTGTGTACTCCTTGGCAGTCAACATCTCTCCTCCAGGATGAGTTGTTCAGAACTGCAAAAATCAAACCATCCCAAGCAGCCATCTTCAGCTCCAGCAACCCCCTGGGGGTAAGAGTCCCAGCAAGAAACAGAGCCCCATGTGCAGGCGGGTGAGCTCTGGGGTGTGGATAAGGTGCCCTGCAGGGAGGCTCTGGGTGGGGCAGACAGCTCACCAAGTTGTCTGAGTCAGGAAATGAAAAACCAGGCAATTCAGAGAACTAGGGCAGATACGCCAAAGCTCAGAGCACGCAAGTGGCATGGTTGTGGTTAGCATGTCCCGCCTGTACTGCGAGCTCAGTACCTGGGAGGGCCTGGGAACAGCTCCCTGCTGTGAGGATGGGCTTACAGACCCTCAAATCCCATCTTGCCCATTTAACTAATAAACGCTTTGGGTCTCACAGAGCTGGAAGACACTTCCTGGAATGTCACCAGGAGCACGAGCTGAGAACCCCATTGTGCTGAGGGCTTGGCTGGTCAGTCACAGTGCAGGGGACCATCCCCTTTCCCTGCAGCACAAGTACCCATGTCCCAGAGAGCGAGGAAATGAGACCACTAGAGCAAGATGCTGCTGACATGTCAGCCCTGGCTGCACAGGAATCACGAGGGGAGACGCTTCCCCAGATACGATGGTTCCTTCCTGCATCACCCATGTGGATCTCAGAAGCAGACACAGCTAGGTGGATGCTGGCTATTACACTCAGCCATCAGTTACAGACTGGTTCTCCAAACACTGGGCCTTATAGTGAGATGGAGCCCAGAGAATGCAGGCCTTCGCAGCCATGACAGGAGAGCTGACAGGCTGAGTTCACAGAGCATCGGGGCAGAATGGGGCACAGGAGCAGCAGGGAGGGGAGGAGGGGAGAAGCTGGTACGTGGCTTGTGGACTTAGTATGTATATACTGTTGGACTGGGCCTGATCTCCCGCAAGGCTCAGTGCAAAACCCATCTGGGGGACAGGACTCGAGGGCTGCATACTCTCACCCTTGTGCTGCTGGCTGAAGTTTGCAGGTTACAGGTTTCTTGTTATGTATTTTTAATCCACGTTTTGTCTCTTTCTTGCTCTTTTGTCTTTTTCTCTCTTGACGCAATGGAACCCAGAATACTGAATTCAGCAGGGCAGTACCAGTTTCGGGGAGGAGGTTGTGGGGAGGGCTCACAAGGGCTCACAGTTGGGGCAGCACCAACACGGCCCCGGGGAGACTGCAGGCGCTCACGTTTTCCTGCAGACACACAGATGAAGGAGAAGGAATTGCAGGGGCTGTACTGAACCTGGGTGAGAGCAGCAGAGCACATTCACGGGGCAGGACAGGCCCCAGGCTGGGCACAAGCAAACACCCCAGCACTGGCTACAGAACAGCAGGGCAGAAAGGAAACTACGTGAGGGCAATGATTTGTAAGCCAAAGCCCTGCTTGTGTCCCCCTCCTCCCCCAGAGCTTGAGCTCAGATCTGAAGAAGTCCCTTGCTCAGGAAGTGACGTGTCAGGACCAGGAGAGAGCAAAGGTGAACTCTCTGCACGGGTTTCACAAATGCACATGCAGCTGCCTGGCCAACAAGGTCATGGACTCAAAGGACCTGGTTAAACAAAAGCTTTACAAACACTCTGTTGACACAGCCTAGTTCAGAACAGAGTCACAAAGGGCACTCACAGGGGTGCTGCTATGTGGCCCACAAAGATAGGGCTTGGGGCCTCCACTTCAGGGTCAGGGGTGACCCCACCAGATCAGATTCACCTGCAGGAATAATCCAAGAGCTTTCACTCAGGTTCTCAAGTCATCACAGTTCCCCCCACACTGGTGTGAAAAGCGGTGTAACCACTGGCTGTTTCCAGACCCATTTGAGAACATCATATTTACACCAAGTTCTCCCAGGTTTGGCCCATCTACACTAGCGTTTCCCCAGAGTTCGATGCAAGATCAGGGCACGCCCTGACTGGCATTCCCCTCATCTGGGTGGGACCCTGCATGAACTGTTCCCACTACATCACACATCAAAAGCAAAGTCATTTGAAAAGCCCCTTCCCAGAGGTGCCTGGGGCCTGGGCCACTGTCACAGGCTGCCAGGATTGCAGAGAGAAGTGCGTGCACCAGCCACTGCCTGGGGATATGCCAATGACACATAATCATTGTGGCCAGTCAAGAAAAGGAGGGACTCAGCCCTGGTAGAACCAGATACCTAGGCAATAAGATGGCAGAGGGCACCCAGCAGGGGAAAGCCATGGTCAAGCCCATGGTGAGGGACAGTTTCAGCTTCTCAGTACACTGCTCAGGTCACAGCTGTAAAACCAAAGGGAAGAGGTCTGATGTCACTGCAGGAAGCCGTCTGATCAACATGCAGCTGGGTTGAAATGGGGACCAAGAGAAGGGGCTAGAGAATAAGATGGATGGACAGTGCTGTGGCCTTTCTCCCAGCCCAGGGGGAGCTGGTGATACCAGCAATACCAGGATCAGCATCTCCAAAAGGGCAGATAACCAGGGAGTGCAGAGAAAGGCCACACACCATGAGGAGAGGGGCCAGTACTGGAGACACGGGCTAGTTCACACGGAAAGGAGAGGAAGAGAAGAGGTTCTGGAGGGAGATGCTGCTATTCACACCATCCCATAATACTAAAGCAAGGTGGCACAGCCATCTGCTCACACAACCAACCTTTTATGGTGCCCCAGATAAATCAAAATAGCCCCATTCAACCAGGAAAAACTCCTGCTGCCCCTCTCCCCAACAAGATCTGGCAGGGCCCAGATCCATGGGGATAGCCAGAACGGAACAAAAGATGGTTCCACCCGCTGCGCCATTCCGTAGGGCCCGAGAGCACAGAACCGGCTCTGGGAGTGGTTGCCAGGCAGGGAACTGGTTCCCTTTCTCCATCTGGGAGAAATGCAGAAAGGTAACAAGCAGCACCGAGCCAAAGGCCAGGGAAAACTTGCCTGTCCCTGCCGTTTTAGCTGTCTCCTGCATGACCTATGACACAGGGCAAGGATGCAGCCAGCTCCTGCCTGCACAAAGCCTCTTGCACCAGTAGATGCACTGGACCATGCTTTTTAAAAACACAGCATCAAACCCCAGGATGGGTTTTGGTTTTTACACAATGGATCATTAACCCATGGCACTCACTGCTGCAGGGTACCGGTAAACAAAAGAGCTCAGTGTGATCTAAATCAGATTAGACAGTAGGATGACTAAATATTTGCAGTAACACCAGCCAGGATAAACAGCTCTGGATTGACATGGCCCAGAATTTAAGATGCCAACCAGTTGGGATCATGAGGAAACCCCTCCCCCCCAGTCTAGTTTGCCCCATGAGGTACATTGTTAAGTAATTTCCCTCTCAACTCACAGAGGTCAGGAAGGTGCTGGGGTCCCTCCCAGCCACCACAGGGGTCAACGCTGCATGTGCCCTGCAGCATTTCTCTGGCATGCTGCACAGTCTGGTTTCACAGGGGCCACTTTCTTCCTCCTTCCCTACTAATGGGGACAGGTCACGGGCCAGAGGAACCATCTTTTGTTCCATTCTGGCTACCCCCATGGATCTGGGCCCTGCCAGATCTTGTTGGGGAGAGGGGCAGCAGAGACAGGTGGGGGCTCTGCTAGGAGCCCTTTTCTGCTCCAGGCCTTGCCCCACCTCTTCTGGAGGTGCTAGATTTCCAGCATCATTGTCCTGATTATTAACACCAGCTAAGTGGTGCAGCGCTGATCCCCCCACCCCCAAGTCTCACCAAGGAGGGATGTTCTGGCCACTGCTCTGATCCACTTAGCCCAAGAGTTACAGGGAGAGCGAGAGGTTGGAAGAGGTTGGTGCCCTGGAGGAGCCCAGGGGAGGGGAGCCAAAGCTCTGAGCACAAACATTTCAGATGCTGCCTCTCCTCTGGCAGTGGCTCCCTGGCCCTGCTGAGCTGTTTCCTGAGCCCAGCCAGCCGCCTGCCATTAGCATTAATTAGGCTCAAGCTTTGCTGCTGTTGGGTGACTTGCTGCTTGGAAGTGATTCCAGAGTGAGGCAGGGGGTGTCAGGTGGCGACGTGGGGTCATGGGTTGGGGCTGTCTGCAGGTGATGGCACTGCAGCCACTCAGCATTAAGGGATGGGAAGGCAGCAAGATACAGCTGCTGGAGCATGATAAGGTCCTAGGGCCAAGGGGATGGTGCAGCCATGAGCCAGGACTGGAGGGAGGGGCTGCTACATACCCATTGACGTGCTAGCTCAGAGGATCTGGGCATTTGTCACAAGGATCAGCAGTGAAACAGTTAACAAAGTTATCTTTTAATTCTCAACATTAGGGTTCAGAGCTAAGGCTCCTGAGCTGAATGGCACCTGTCTCAGGGGTAGTGCTATTGCTCAGCCTAGGTCATACATGGCCGATGGAAAAAGGGGGGAAAGGAACCCTGCCTCTCTGACCCATACAGCCAGAGCCGGGGGCTTTCCTGCCACTCCTGTACTGCCCCTTGGCCACTAACTAACCTCTCCCCGTGCCCCCCCCGCCCCCCAGCGGCCTGCGCGCCCCCTGTACTGCCACTAGACTGGGTCGCCTCTGAGCCTCTTGTCTGGCTCTGCCTCACCCCCCCTCCCTGCCGGGACGGCGGCACGTTTTTGAACGAAAGTTTAGCTTCTGCACTGCAGGGGCGGGTGGGGCAGAGCGGTCTGGATACCGCGGTGACGGGCGCTAGAGCCAGGGCAGAGTCCCGGCATCTCCCCGGGTACAGCCGAAAGATATCCCGGTCATAGCGGCGGAACCCTGGGCTGCCCCATCCTCTTCACCTGCTCCTAACCCTGGGACCGGAACGGGGGGCGGCACCGGGTGAGAGAAACAAACCACCCAGAGACCAGGGAGAGCGACGTGCCCAGGAGCCCAGACCGGGACTAATACGGGGAACAGCCACGGAACAAAACACCCCTGGGGAGAGCGCAGCGCAGCGCCCGCCGTGCGCCTTTCGCTGAGGGCGCAGCGACACCAGCCCCCCCGTGCGCCCCTGGGGAGAGCGCAGCGCAGGGTCTCCCGCCTGTTCTGCCCCCAATCCGTCTCCTTCCTTCCTGCTCCCCCAGGGCCTGTCCCCTCGTGTCCAGCCCTCTCTCCCCAGAGCAGATCCAGCCCGCAGGACCGGGGCGGTACCTCGTGGGGCGCAGCTCCAGGGTGCATCTTCCAGGAGAGGCTCCAGGTGCCCGGGCTGGAGCCCAGCCGCCGTCCGCCTCCCTACCTCTCCAGCTCCGCTGAAAACTTTTGCCGGAGCTGCGGCTCAGGGGGAGGGACCGACGGGCGGGGGAGGGACCGGCGGGCCACGGAGCCGCTCTCTCTCCCCGCAGCCTCTGCTCCCCTCCCAGGCAGGAGCGGCCCCCAGGCCAGCAGGTGCAGGGGGAGATCCCCGCAGAGCAGCAAAGCTCCCCAGGCCAGGCAGAGCACGAGGGGAGCCCATGTCTCTTCCCCTAGAATAAAGAGCCCCCCGGCACCCCCCACACGCTCGGGGGGTAGCGCCAACCCCACTCCCCACCCAAAGGCCCCAAGGAGGTGTCCTGGGACCCTGGAGAAGAGGGCTGTAGGGTTTCAACTCTACCCTCTGCCCCCTCCTTTTGCCCTTTGTCCCGGTTCACTGCCAGTCCCTAGATGTGGAGAAGCCCCTGTGCCAGCCCTAGAACTGGGGGGTGGAGGCCATCTTTGGGGAAAGAGAATTCAGTGCTACCTCCGTCAATAGCCAAGGGCCCTGTCCTAGCGTCAGCCTAGCCATAGCATCCGAGGGGCCGGAATCCGCCGTGGTGTGAGTGCCAGTAACGTGTCATTAACACTCAGGCAAAGAGAGACCAGTGTGGGATGTGACAGGGCCTGGGGCAACACAGACAGTGGCCAATAACTAGGGCCCTGACAAATTCATGGTCCATTTTGGTCAATTCCACAGTCACAGGATTTTAAAAATCGTAAATTTCATGATTTCGGTTAAATCTGCGATTTCATGGTATTGTAATTGTAGGGATCCTGATCCAGAAAGGAGTTGTGGGTGGGTGGGTGGGGCGGGGGGGGGGGGTTTGCAAGGTTATTGTAGGGGGGGTTGTGGTTCTGCTACCCTTACTTCTGCACTACTGCTGGCGGCAGTGCTGCCTCAGAGCTGGGATCCCGGCCAGCAGCCGCCATTCTCCGGCCGCCAAGCTCTGAAGGCAGCACAGAAGTAAGGGTGGCAATACCACAATGCCCCTAAAATAACCTTGTGATCCCCTGCAACTCCCTTTTGGGTCAGGACCCCCAATTTGAGAAACGCTGGTCTGCCCCGTGAAATCAGTATAGTATAGGGTAAAAGCACACAAAAGACCAGATTTCACAGTCCATGAAGCATTTTTCATGGCTGTGAATTTGGTAGGGCCCTGCCAGTGACAACTGCAAAGGGAAGTCCCTCAGGATGTGCCAGTGTGAGAAAGCAGGACTTGGCTGTGGCTTGTCTATAATGAGCGCCGGGTGCCTGGCCCTCTCGGGGACTGAGGTGCTGAGCCGTGAAGGCTCACGTGGAGGAAATCCATCCAGCACTAGCTCCAGGGTCAGCAGGGGACAAGGCAGGACAGCCTGGTGCAGCAAGTCTGAAAACTTTCCTGTGAAATCTGCAGGAGAAAGCTCCAGAGCAGCTTGGGCTGGGCAGCAAGTGAGAGAGAAAACACCACCAATAAATGACCAGTGCTCACCCCATCTCGCCGGCGCCCTGGCCATACAGAACTGGCAGGGGGCTGCAGCTGGCCTCCTGCTGAGCATAAGGCAGTTTCTGGAGACATGAGGGAGCCAGCAGAACTGTCAGACACGGACCCACAGAGCCACCAGCAATAGCCACTCAGAGACTCAGGACAAGTGTCTCCACTGTGACCTCTCCAGTCTGCTAGCGTCCAGCCTGGCCTGGCCTCTGACACTGTCTGTCTCCAGCCCCCAGTTCTCAGCCAAGTCCTCTCCTGCCCCTCCCACAGCTCTGCAGCATCTCGGCCTTCCCTCTGGGACAGGAGAACATTCGCCACTGAGCAGCTACACTGTGCTGGGTGGCTGTGTCCTAACCCTGGCTGTTCCAGGGCTATCTTCTTCGCGGACCAAACCATCCTCCTGGGCAAGAGGTTCCTCCTGCCCCCCTCCTTGAGGGAGGGGGGCTGAGGGTGGAGAGGGACTGGGGGATCTGAAGAGCCTCTACAGAAAGCAGGGGATCCTAGAAGTGGGGCTGTGGTAGGGGAATGAGTTGGGGGATTTTGGCCGGGGAACCTGCTTGTACAAGCCAGAGGCCTAGCCTCCAAGCCCAGCTCCCTCCAGCCCATCCAGACAGTGAATACCCAGGCTGAAAGGTCAAGTCTAAGCCAAGCAGGAGCCAAGGCTAGGGTGGGAGGAGGCGGAAGGGAATGAAGAGCAGGTCTGTGGAGGCAAAGGGCTGGGATTAGTTCTAGTACCTGGGATCTCCACTTGTGTCCAGTGGCCCTGATGGAACCTCCATTCACTGCACACACCGACTGTGCCACGGCTGTGCGACACCACAGAAACTCACTGCAGAGCTGTGCAGCCTGCACCAATGGCAGGGTTGGGCTAGGCCCCACCTCCCCACCTGAAGGTAGTTACCTTGTCCGGACCTCTGTGTCTGCACTGGGGTTAACCTGGCCTGGCTCTGTTACTCAGAGCTGGGCTCGTTTCACACCCTTGAGCAATGTAGCTGTGTTAACCTAACTTTTAAGCGTAGCCCAAGCCTAAATAAACCCTCAGGGCCATCCCTGGCCCTGCAGGGTCTCCAGAGTAAGTCTAGCTAATGAAAGAAAATGGTCCAGACCCTGGTGACAAGTGCATGAGCTCTGTGCCAGGAGCTGCTGGGCAGGGAACGCAGGAGCCCGGGCTCCTGTGGGAGGGTGGGATGTCACTTTTCAACAGAGTTTGCTTTTAAAAAGAGAATAACAATTCCCTTGCCACTACCTCTCCTTGTGCCTGGCCCCCTGCTAATGGCTGGCACACTCGGAATCTGTCACCCTTTAAACTGCTTATTGCCACTGATTCTGTCAATATGGAGCGCTGCTCACACTGGCAGCAGAAATACAGACCCTGAATCCCTCAGCTCAGGCAGGGAGGAAATGTGGGGCCCAGGCCTGAGCCCCTGGCCAAGCAGCAGACGCTAATTCCTCTTTACAAAGCATCTCTGGGTGAGCAGCGGGAAGCTGCTGCCCTTTCCTGGCACAGGATCGAACATGCGTTTGTTGTGGTGTCAGCTCAGCTGATAAATTCCTAGATAAGGGGCCTGCTGGCAGCAGGCTGAGCGGGGAGAGGGACTGGCTCTGGGAAGGCATTGGGAATGACTGTGTTTCCTCTAGGGTGATTGCAAAGTGCAGAGCCCTTCTGGTCGCTGGCTTGCAGCTGAATGTTTTGCCCAAGTCCCAGCCTCATGCAGTCTCAGCTCAGGCTTCCTGAGCCATCGTGGGACAACTAGAGCTGAGAGGGACACAGCTGGGGCTGGACGCAGCTCTCAGCAACCCCCGTGCCAATGCAGAGTCCTGCACTGGCGTCCACGCATGCTGCTGGCGTGGCTGAGAGCAGGGTTCTGACAGTCACCTTGCCTCACGCAGCTGCAAGAGAGTGAGGGCATCCTCCCTCCTGCACCCCAGCGTGCAGGCAAACCACGGCCACGGGGAGCCCCACACAGCACTAGTGCCCTGCTGGGGGAGGGCAAAGGCCTCAGCCTTGGCTGGGAGGGACGCCACCTCCCCAGTGGCCATAGGGACAGCTCAGACCCCCGAGGAGACAGAGGAAGGGCACAAGACTTGAGGGCACAAACACCCACCCACAGGGGCAGAGGGCATGCCTCTCCTCTCCCCTGCCCAGTGCTTGGGGGTGGGGGCACATTGACTGTGGGGCTGAGGGAGGCATTTGTATGGCAGGGTACAGAGTATCGTCCCATCCAAGCATGACCTGGACTGTCTCATTCACTGCCCAGGCTGCCCTTTCCTGGCTCTGCACCATAGTCCAGGCTCCAGAGAACCAGCCAGCCCGGGCACCCATGGCCAGAGAGCAGCTGCTCTGGGAGGGAGGGAGTTGGTGTCAATCAGGCATTAGAGGGAGAGCGTGCTGGGGCCTTCTGGGAAAAGTACAGGGGGACCCCAGCAGGACCTTGGGAACACACATGTGTGTACATACATCATGGCTGCTGATACACAGCATGTGCAATTCTGGCCACGAACTATATCCCAGACAAGCCCTGCTGCACACTCCACTTGTCTGTGGAGAGGAGGCTGGATCCCTGCTTGGCAGGCACTGAGGCAGGTCAGGGTTGGCATTGGTGTGTGGTGCTGCCCATGGGTGCAGGATTCTTCTGGGCACACAGGGCCCTGCGCTGGCCAACTTCCCTTTGCTGCCTTTGGCCTGGTTTACTGTCCATGCTGGCTGCTGGCTGCGATTTCACTTTCCTGCCTCCAGCATCTCTCCTCACTTCCCGGCTCCCAGCTACTGCCTCTGCTGGGAGAGGCTGGGGCTGGACCAGCGGGGAACTCCTGCCACAGCCTGAGCATCTGCCCTGCTCCCAGCAGCACCCCCTGCTGGGAGAGTCTAGACCCAAGTTTGCTGTTTTATGCACTGAAACCCTGCTTTAGCCTGTCTTCTAAGTGCTCAGGTCTCTCATTTCCCTGTGTGCAATCCATGGGCCAGGCACCTGCGTGGCCCCAGCCCACGTGCAGCGAGGAGCTGCGCTGACCCTCTGGTTCCAGTATCTGCCAGCTGGTAGGAGACCACGTTTGTCCTGTGCTGGCCCAACAGGGAGAGCGTGTTCAGGTAAACACTGTCTGCAGCAGCCCACAAACAACATCACAGCCCTGCCGAGGGGTGCTGCCTGAGCTGGGGTGTTGGGACGGCGTGGGCAGAAGGGCCAGCCCACGGCTGGGGCTGGTGTGTAATTGACAGCTCCATTCAGCCCCACCTCCTGTCCCCTCAGGCTGCTGGGCACAAACATGTTTACCTTGTGCTTGACCCTCATGGCTCCACGGGAGGTTCAGTAGAATCCCAGGGACTCTGAACATCTGCCCCCTTGGCATGGAATCAATGCTCAATGGCCAGGCCTCCTGCCTGCCCAGTGCAGGGCCCCTGTGCTGCAAACATCCTCACAGCAGTGCCCTGCTCTCTCACCTCGCGTGTGGCATCACAGCCGGCATCTCAGCAGAAGTCCTGGCCTTCCTCTCGCTGCCCCCGGAGCTGGCGTGTCAGGCCCAGAAGCAGCAGAACCAGGAGTCCTGCTGCTTGTGCGTTAATCAGACCCTTGGAAACTCAGACGGCACAGACAGATACACAGCCTAGGGCTCCACCGCTCCGGGGGTGAAGCCCATGGAAGTGCTGCCAAGCTGCAGGTGGCACTGGGGGGGGTGAGAGGCTCTGGCTCAGGCCTCTGCCATGGAGCCTGCAGGAGGGAGCAGAAGCCAGACCCAGTGCACAGCCTGGTCCCCAGGGCAGCAGCAGGCACCCCACATGACCCAGCCTCCCTGACCCCCCGAACATGCAACAATTGCGAGGGGCCACTGGTGCGGCTCCCTCCTCCCCCTCACCAGGGCTGTGCCTGAGCCCACCCTAGGGAGCAGGGGCAGGAACAAAGTGTGAGGCCAGACAGCATCATTAGGCTTCGTTAAGGTGACGAGTCTTCCTTGCCTCCCCATCCCAGGCTGGCTGCGTTCCACCTGCTGGAGCCCAATTAGCGTCACATCCAGGACGCGGCTCCGGTGGAAAGTGAAATGTGTGAAGTTGGCGGGTGCCCGTGGCACAGCCTCTGCCTGGCAGTTTCTCTCACTGCTCCAGGTGGGGGCCCCTTGGGGCAACAATGTGGGAGCACCCTACTGCTAGCAACTTCACCCACCCCCTGCACTGCCCCCAGTTGAGCTGGGATGAGCCAGGGCACTGGCCAGAACCCTGAGTGCAAGTCAGGGGGTGGAACTGTGAGCTAGCGGGGTATGGGCTAGACAGGCAGAGGCCTCCTCTCCTGCGGGCTCCCAGGCTACACAGCCCAGGGAGCGCTCTACGTTCCAGACGCTGCCACTGGGAGGGAGCTGTGCCAAGGCAAGGAACTGCGGGGAGAGGAGAGTGCCCGGCTGAGACCCCGCAGTGTGGCTCTCCCCTCCCCACACACCACACGGGTGGATAGGGCTCCAGGCGGTGGGGATCAGGTGGCTCTGGGGCCTGTTTGACAGCTAAGATTTTTGCCCGTGTGCAAGGCTCTGGGGAGTTGGGGTGTCAGCTCCGTCCCTTCCCATCCCCCGTGAAAGAAGCAACTGTCACAGACCTGCAGCGGTTCCATTGTTTTATTATCAAGGTTACAAATGCTCCAGTTCTTTGATCCCACGGGGCACCACACACAGGTATGACACCTGGCACATGGCTCATTGCCTAGGGGCCCTACCACACAAGGGCAGCAGCAGTAACATTGCAGAAGTGGCGGCTCATGGGGGCAGCAGCAAGGAGCAGGCATGAGATACAAACAGGGTCACTTCACAAGCGGGGTCCATCGCCTGGTCTGGAGCAGCCCCCGCAACTCACTCTGACCCTTAGACAGACACTACAGCAGATTCTCAACCAGGAAGGCCAGTGCAGAGCAGCCCTAGCAAAGCTCCCAGCAGGAGGCTCGGTCTGCCGGAGAAGGCAGCTCTGCTGGAATGTGCTAGATGTCAGGGTCCCACTTTGCTGCACGCCATGGGGTGAGCGCTGGGTGTAGACAACAGGTCAGAGCTCTCCTGAACTGCTCCAACCCCCGGGTACATGGCTGGGGCACCCATCAGTCTGTCCATCTGGACCAGCAGGTGCAGGCCAGACAGCATGGTCAGTTTGGACTGGTTTCCACAGCTACTTTTCATCTACGCAAGACACTTTCCAAGGTGACTCCCACCAAGTCCCCATTGTGGCCCGAGGCATCATGCGCCCCGGGTGGGTTTGAGGCAGACACAGTGGGTCAGGCACTGCCTGGCCCAGGACAGGAGCTGGGCTGTGTGTGGGAGAAGGACTTTCCTCTCCTGGTCCCTAGCCAGCGCTTCACCCTCTGCCTGGGGCAGCTGAGTGGGCAAGGGTCCTTTCTCCATCATTGGTAAAAAGCACAGATCCCTGAAGAGCCCAACAACCTTTGGGTGTCTGGGAGATTTTGGCTGAGCAAACTGATCTTTAAAGCATGAGGCAGCAGGAGGGGAGAGGGGCTGAGGGAGCCAGGCTTCTGGGGAGAGTATTACTGGGGGCAGCGCTAGACCCATCCCAGAACAGGGGCACCCATGGACAGCAAGCCAAGGGCCTGCAGGGCTCAGGAAGGAGGGGAGGAGGGTGCCATCAGCCCGACAGGGGCAGAGATCATATGGGAATGGAGGCAGGGGCCAAATCAAACTGGTTCAGCACCCCAGCACCCTGAGACTGGGTCTCCTTTCTCTGCCCATGAGAGCCTCTGGGGAAGCCAACGATCCCCTCCCCAGCTGCCATGGGTAATATTGCCACTAGGCCCGACTGCCCTGAGGGCTGGGGGAGCCGGCCCTGCCTGAGCCCCATCGCTGAAGAATCTTCCAGGTTCTGCTGTAAACAAGAAGGGTGCCCTGGGACTCTGGGCCCATCACAGAGCAGAGGATGGACTGGCTCTGAGGAGCCTTGGCCTCCCAGGGCACGTCCCCCCCAGGTGGCCTGCAAGGTGCAGGGAGGAGAGATGGCAACTGTGAGCCCAGTCCAGGGGCAGGAAGGGGAGTCCTTTGGCCCAGCTGGGTTAGTGGGGGTCAGGGAGGATGGGGAGGGGGCTTCCGGGGCCTCAGTGGTGGCTTGCTAGCTCTCATCCCCCAGGAGGAGTCGGGTCTGGAAGGCGCAGGACCCTTCCCCCCTCAGGCCAGCACTTTGATCCCAAAGTATTTGCGCAGCTGCTCCAGGAAGACAAAGGTGAGAACGGTGTGAGGCACCAGGCGGATGGCAGCAGGAACGAAGCCCTGGAAGGGGACGGGCAAGAAAGGAGAGAGAGGACGGTCAGTCTCTGTCCTGCTCAGGCCGCCCAAGCCAGGATGCTCTGGCACTGAGCAATTCGTCCCTCTGGGGGGCATGGGTGAGGTGGGTGGGTGGAAGAGAAGGACAGGAGGAGGCTGCGGGGAGCAGCAGGGGCCAGGTCCAAGGGGAGGGGCAGCAGGATGGGGTGGGAGAGGTGCCGCAGACAGCCAGGGTGCGTGGGGTTTGCAAGGATGATGAATCTGTCCCCAGGCAAGTCAGCACCACTGTCAGCACTGCCCAGGCCCACCGGGAGCCAGTGCCAGGGCCCCAGCCCCTACAGGCCTTTTCATGGGCTCTACCCCCACAGCCCCTCACCCACCCAGCAGGGAGGTCCTGGGGCTGCCCTTCCAGACAACCCTTCCCCAGGAGCCATTGAGTCAGCCCAGGGTGAGCCCAAGACACGGAGCAGCGGGCTACAGCCAGAGCAGGCCCCCACATAGCCCGCCCCCTGTGCTCCTTTTACCCTACACTCTGCCCCCCAGCTCCCACACGAGCACCCTCCTGCTCCCACACTTCTTCCACCCCCTACCAGCCCCCAATGCACTCCACCCCCCAGCCTCAACCCTGTACCTTGTAGAAGGCCAGAGGTCCAAGCCTGGCAGTCTCCACTGCACAATGGACAACGCCCTGAAACAAAAGAGAGGAAAATAAGCCAAGAGACCAGCACCGGGAACTGGTCTGGCTTGCAGTTGCCCTGGAGACAGGAGTGTCTGGGCTGAGATCTGGGGCAGGGGCAGTTATGGGGAGTGAGGAGCCAGGGATCCAGCCATGGGGCAGTGGGGAGGATACACAGGCAGCTGGTGAGCTTGTGGCAGGGAAGGGGGGTGAACATAAGAACAGCCACACTGGGTCAGACCAAAGGTCCATCCAGCCCAATATCCTGTCAGCCGACAGTGGCCAATGCCAGGTGCTCCAGAGGGAATGAACAGAACAGGGAATCATCAAGTGATCTCTCTCCTGCCATCCATCTCCACCCTCTGACAAAGAGAAGTTAGGGATACCATTCCTTACACATCCTGGCTAATAGCCATTAATGGACTTATCTGGATAAATTCATGGAGGTTCTCTTTTAAACCCTGACAGGTTTCAGAGTAGCCGCCATGTTAGTCTGTATTCGTAAAAAGAAAAGGAGCACTTGTGGCACCTTAGAGACTAACAAATTTATTTGAGCATAAGCTTTCGTGAGCTACAGCTCACTTCATCGGATGCAAATTTATGCTCAAATAAATTTGTTAGTCTCTAAGGTGCCACAAGTCCTCCTTTTCTTTTAAACCTCGTTATAGTCCTAGCCTTCACAACCTCCTCAGGCAAGGAGTTCCACAGGTTGACTGTGAGCTGAGTGAAGAAGAACTTCCTTTTATTTGTTTTAAACCTGCTGCCAATTAATTTCATTTGGTGGCCCCTAGTTCTTATATTATGGGAACAAGTAAATAAATTTTGCTTATTCACTTTCTACACACCACTCATGATTTTACATACCTCTATCATATCACCCCTTGGTCTCTTTTCCAAGCTGAAAAGTCCTAGCCTCTTTAATCTCTCCTCATATGGGACCCGTTCCAAACCCCTAATCATTTCAGTTGCCCTTTTCTGAACATTTCTAATGCCAGTATATCTTTTTTGACATGAGGGGACCACATCGGTATGCAGTATTCAAGATGTAGGCGTACCATGGATTTATATAAAGGCAATAAGATATTCTCCGTCTTATTCTCTAGCCCTTTTTTAATGATTCCTAGCATCCTGTTTGCTTTTTTGACTGCTGCTGCACACTGCGTGGATGTTTTCAGAGAACTATCCACAATGACGCCAAGATTTTTCTCCTGATTAGTTGTAGCTAAATTAGCCCCCATCATATTGTATGTATAGTTGGGGTTATTTTTTCCAATGTGCATTACTTTACATTTATCCACATGAAATTTCATTTGCCATTTTGTTGCCCAATCACTTAGTTTTGTGAGATCTTTTTGAAGTTCTTCACAGTCTGCTTTGGTTTTAACTATCTTGAGCAGTTTAGTATCATCTGCAAACTTTGTCACCTCACTGTTTACCCCTTTCTCCAGATCATTTACTAGTTGAATAGGATTGGTCCTAGGACTGACCCTTCGGGAACACCTCTAGTTACCCCTCTCCATTTTGAAAATTTATCATTTATTCCTACCCTTTGTTCCCTGTCTTTTAACCAGTTCTCAATCCATGAAAGGATCTTCCCTCTTGTCCCATGACAACTTAATTTACGTAAGAGCCTTTGGTAAGGGACCTTGTCAAAGGCTTTCTGGAAATCCAAGTACACTATGTCCACTGGATCCCCCTTGTTCACATGGCTGTTGGCCCTCAAAGAACTCTAATAGATTAGTAAGACACGATCTCCCTTTACAGAAGCCATGTTGACTTTTGCGCAACAATTTATGTTCTTCTGTGTGTCTGACAATTGTTACTATTGTTTCAACTAATTTGCCCGGTATTGATGTTAGATGTAATTGCCAGGATCACCTCTAGAGCCCTTCTTAAATATTGGCGTTACATTAACTATCTTCCAGTCATTGGGTACAGTAGCTGATTTAAAGGACAGGTTACAAACCATAGTTAATAGGTCTGCAATTTCACATTTACGTTCTTTCAGAACTCTTGGGTGAATGCCATCTGGTCCCAGAGACTTGTTACTCTTCAGTTTCTCAATTAATTCCAAAACCTCCTCTAGTGACACTTCAATCTGTGACAATTCCTCAGATTTGTCACCTAGAAAAGATGGTTCAGGTTTGGGAACCTCCCTAACATCCTCAGCCGTGAAGACTGAAGCAAAGAATTCATTTAGTTTCTCTGCGATGACTTTATTGTCTTTAAGTGCTCTTTTTGTATCTCGATCGTCCAGAGGCCCCACTGGTTGTTTAGCAGGCTTCTTGCTTCTGATGTCCTTAAAAAATATTTTATTACCTTTTGAGTTTTTGGCTAGCTATTCTTCAAACTCCTTTTTGGCTTTTCTTATTACGTTTTTACATTTAATTTGGCAGTGTTTATGCTCCCTTCTATTTGACTCACTAGGATTTGACTTCCACTTTTTAAAAGATGTCTTTTTATCTCTCACTGCTTCTTTTACATGGCTGTTAAGCCACGGTGGCTCTTTTTTAGTTCTTTTACTGTGATTTTTTAATTTGGGGTATACATTTAAGTTGAGCCTCTATTATGGTGTCTTTGAAAAGTGTCCATGCAGCGTACAGGGATTTCACTCTAGTCACTGTACCTTTTAATTTCTGTTTAACTAGCCTCCTCATTTTTGCATAGTTCCCTTTTCTGAAATTAAATGCCATAGTGTTGGGCTGTTGAGGTGTTCTTCCCACCACAGGGATGTTAAATGTTATTATATTATGGTCACTATTTCCAAGTGATCCTGTTATAGTTACATCTTGGACCAGATCCTGTGCTCCAGTCAGGACTACTCGAGAGTTGCCTCTTCCCTTGTGGGTTCCTGTACCAGCTGCTCCAAGAAGCAGTCATTTGAAGTATCGAGAAATTTTGTCTCTGCATTTTGTCCTGAGGTGACATGTACCCAGTGGTGGGGAGGGGCAGGACAAATTGTAGTGAGCCAGGGCAGGATTACTCACCCGGTACTCTCCCTGTGAATTCATCAGGCGGGTCTTGAGTACGTCCATGGGCTGACAGAGGAACGTGGCACATCCTCCCTGGGGGGAAGGGACAAAGATGGGTCACAGACAGGGAGTCCCTGGGACCGGTGGTGCCACTCGCCCTTTCCCTTTCAGTCCCTGTGCAGCAGAGGGCAGGTGAACGAGCACAGGAGCTGCCTACATAACCCACTCATGCTAGCAGAGCAGGAGTCTCTTGTTAGTCTCTAAGGTGCCACAAGTCCTCCTTTTCTTTTTGTGGATACAGACTAACATGGCTGCTACTCTGAAATCTTGATCTATAGTGGCTGCTCCACATGGGGCTGAGAGTCTACTACTGCTGCCAGATAGTGGAGCAGCTCCTTTAGCTCCAGGAATACTACTAGGTCATGCACGTAGAGTGGAAGGTCCCAGATTCAGATCCCAGCTCTGGGTGACTAATCTGCAGAGGGGAACAGGGAAAGAACCTACATGCTGTGAACAGAAGAGACCTACAGGCCTGTGATGGGGGGGTCTCCTCATTTCACAGGGGCAGGAGCACCGCAGCAGCAGCCTGAGGCTGTGGGGAAGCCAGCAGCCCTGTGGGGTGCGTGCCAAGTGGGCTAGTGCCTGGCTGCAATTCCCCTGACTAGCACCATCGGGCAGCCTCCACCCCCCTGCCCTGCCCCCACTCACAGCGATGAAGCTGGCCAGGAAGTGAGTGAAGATGTTGTCGGAGAGAAACCCAGTCGTGAGAACCAGCTGCTTGGCCTGGTCGTAGCAGGAGAGCTGCAGGTGGGGGGGTGCAGTTAGCAGCTTGGCCCACCCTGCCTCCATGTCTCCTCACACCCCAGGGGACTGGCTCCCCCACCCCCGGGGACTGGCTCCCCCACCCCCGGGAGGTGGCCCTCAGGGCACAGCCAGTCCCAGCTGCCCCCCAGTGCCCGGGGGGGGAGGATTCCTACCTGTCCAACAGTGACCAGGGCCCCTCGGCTCGATGCCATCGTAGCACCTGAGAACAGCTTCTTCAAGCCCTCTGGGGAGGGGAATCAGTGCACAGTTCAGGTGTGTGAATTCAGCCCCAGGCCAGCCGGGAGCTGCCACTCCCAGTCCCATTGGTCCTGCTCCCCTGCCCCCCACCCTCCAGAAGCCCCCCCCCTACGGCCTGGGGCTTGTGCAGGGCGGCAGGCCCTGGCTATTACTCCAGCCCCTAGACTCTCCACCACCCAGCGGGGGAAACTCTCCAGGGGCTCCTTCTGAAAACCGCCCACCCCTGGCTCTGGCTCCAAGGGACGAGAAGTCACTCACCCTAGCACTGGCTTCTTTCAGCCTGTTCTGGCACTCTCCCTCTCCACTGCTTGTCTGTCTGTCTGCCCGCCTCTTCTTCCTTTCTTTGAAAACACAACTCCCCTTTCAGGCTCCCCCTTCCCAGCTGGGGGCGAGGGGAGTGTTTCATTCCCACCCCTGGAGGGCTCGGGGCTGGTGCCTCTCACTGCAGCGTCTGGTCTGGCCCTTGCTGTGTCATCCCACAGGACAAACCCAAACTGCCCAGAGGGCTCCTATGGTTGCTGCACTTCAGAGGCAGCATCTGGATGAACAATCCCAACCATGCCCCCAACCCAACCTGCCCCTTGGGCCCTGCTCTTCTCCAGCACCTTCTCTACTTGGCCATTTGGACCCCAGCCCTGCTCATGGCCTCCAGCCACACCCACGACAGGGCTGCTAGCCAGGCTGCCCCAGTTCCCTGCTGGATCCAGCCCCACACCCACTGCCATTTGGCTCCTGACCAAACCGAGCCATTTAGCTGCCCTGGTGTTCCCCAGAAACAATTCCTGCTCTGAGGCTTCACAACACCAGCAGAGGATGCCCCCGATCAGGCCAGAGGAGATGCCAAGCCCCTGTGCCCCCAGGCCTTTGGCAGAGTCCTACCCTCACGAAGCACTCGATACATGCCATCCAAGGCGTGGGAGTAACTAGAGGGACAAGAAGGGAAAGAGGTAAAGCTGTGAACCCTTCCCATCAGCCCTCATCGTCTCTGACACCCTACTCAATGTGTCCAGTGTTGTTGGAAATTCCTGCTTGAGGAGCAGAGCTGGGGTCACCCAATGCACTGCCCCCCACCCGGCTCCCCAGCCTGGCTCCCTCCAGCCAGCAACGGTGGTACTTGGAGCAATGCTGCCCCCCCTATGGCCACTGCAGCTCGCATCCACAGAGATGGGACAGGGAGGGCACAAAGGGAGAGGATCCCCTCAGTGCCACCATGTGAGCAGCCCCTTAGCATCCTATTAGGGATCCTTGCTATCCCCCTCTCCCCCCATCACATGGTCGGGGGGGGAGGGACTCAAGCCAGTTGGTCTCAAGTCCCAGGGGTCCCCCCACTTACTGCACCATCACTCACTTCCGCCTCAAATGCATCGGCTGCTTCATGTCATTCTGCATCCTACAGAGACAGAGCAGTGGGGGAGGTGAGGGGAGACAGACCAAGACAGACTGAGCAACTTGCCCCTGTGATCTCCTAAGGCTGAGCAGCCCTTGGGGCAGGGCTCTGGCCCTCTTGTTTTGAGCAGGCCCAAGCTCATCCAGCATGCGAATATGACCGGTGCTCCCTGGGGAGACAGGGCCACACAGAGGGCGTAGCCCTGCACCCATGGGGACAGGGAACTAGCTGGGCTTCTACACTGCCAGCTCCTGTGATGTCAGGAGGGGCCACCCCCAGGGATCTGGAACCCCCGGCCTGGGGCAGCCCCAGGCACGGATGGGGCAAATCCGGTCCCTCCAGGTGCAGGACATAGGATCTACCATGTTTGATCAAGCCACCAGCCCATGGAGTCCATGACGAGCCGAGATGGGGTGCCCCACAATTCCCCCAGCCCAGCACATCCCCAGCGAGCAGAGCGTCCAAGACGCATGGAACTGACCTGACATTCACCATATCTGCTGGGGTCCCCACAAACCCACCAGTGAAACCTGCAACCAGAGAAGATTCAGGGTCAAGAGACTCCTCAAGCCTGGCCACAGCCCATGGCCTGGGCTCCCTGGCCCCTGCTCACCTCCCACAGCACCAAGCAGCACCTTCTGGTAAAAGGGCAGAGGTCCCTGGGTGCCTTGGCTCAAGCGGTCCCGCGCGGTCTCATAGATGGCGAAGCGGGTCAGGGAGTACGTCATCTGAGGAGAAGAGAGTCAGAGCACGGCCCAAGTGCTGCACTTCAGGGGACTCCCTGCCCTCCCCAGACAGACAGTCACCAAAGGTGCTGCCCAGCATGTGGCATCGAGCCCGTAAACAGAGCCACAGCTGGCACCGAGCCCCTGGCTCCAGGGCTGGGCTGCTGCTCCCCAGCTCAGCCAGAGGGGGCTGCTCCCTGGAAAGAGCCAGCATGCTTGCAGCTGCACTGCCAAGCACCTGGCAGCACCTGGACCTGGGGGGAATGTGTGGGGTCTGAGTAATGGGAGGGGAGCAACCCCCATGGCAGGAAGCTTAGGGACTGGGTAGAGGGTGACCCCCAAGGCAGGAGGCACAGGACCTTGGTAACAGGTTGGGGTGTGCGCTCTACAGCAGGAGGTGCAGGGCCCAGTATGGGGAGTGCCCCCTATTGACAGAAGTGGGGCAGATGTGGCCCCTGGCATTCACCTGGCGGCAGAGCGAGGCACTGAGCCCGTTGTAGAGCGCCAGAAAGCCATCCGTGCGGATCACGCGCAGCGCCATGCCTGTCATGCGCATCTTCACCTCCTGCTGCGTCTGCAGATGAACCTGGGTCAGGGAGAAAGATGCCAGGGTCAGGTCCCCCAGCACCGAGCGCACCGTAGGGCTGATCCCTCCATCCACTGAGGAGCCAAGACTGGAACAGCTGCTTGTGACCCTTTCCCTGCACATCGGGGACAATGGTCCTGACCCTTCATGAGGTTAATCCTTAGCACGTGTGCTGGGATACCTCAGCAAGTGACCACAGCCCCAGGGGCTCCCCCTTGCGACCGGAGTTTGGGAATCAGCCCCACAGCCCATCACCTGGAGCAGGGACCATGGCAGGCAGGGGGCCGGGGGGATACAAAAGCAAGTTAGAGGGCACCTATAAGTAGTGAACCCCCCTCCCAGCATGGGGTGCCCCCATTACACATTCCAGCTTTCAGTGGCCGCAGCACCTGGCAGCAGGAACCTCCCTAGCGTTTTTAGCGAGAAATACTGTTTCTCTTTCTCTGCTTGCCCAGCCTGGGGGAAATGCAGAGCCAGGAGACCCAGGAGTCCTGACCAGTCCCCAGCCCCAGCCCGGGGTAACTGTACATCTTCCACTTTAATATCAGAGGGCCCCCTGCAAGAAGGAGCTCTGTGAGCCAGGGGGATCCCTTACACCTATCCGAGCCACCCACGCCCTCCATAGAGCCCCAGCATACACCAGCGACTACAGCCTGTGGCCGTGCTGTGCCAAGCCTGGGTCCAAAGTCCTCAGGAGAGAAGATTAACGAGTGCTGGGGACGAGCCTTCACGCGTGGAGTTATGGAGCACAGGCCCTGGAACGCAGCTGGAGTGGCCCCAGAACATGGGGCATGTGGTGGGGGTGGCGGCACGGGGAACTAGTCCTCCCTCTTCCCTATGCAGGCCCGTGCCCTTGGGATTCCAGCGAGAGCCAGGCAGGTGCTAACTGGGAGCTGCTCTGACAAGGCCAGAGCCCATTGGGATGATGTTGGGGAGCTGCGCAAATGGCCCAGCAATGCAGGAATCAGCCCAATCCACAGACTGTGTAGCAAAGAGCAGCACCCAGAAACACACAGCAGCCAGGCCCCGGCCCAGCACAGCCTCGGCCCTTACTGGGCAGCCAGTCCCTGGGCAGTGCCAGCCTGCAGATCCAGCAGTGCTGAGGGACGAGCTCCGGGGGGTGGGGGCGCAATGGAGCCTCCAAACAGGTGGTTGGGGAGGTCAGAGCCAACCCTGCAGCCTGCTGGTTGCTAGTGTGCCAGGGCAGTGGGGGGCCTAGGAGGGGGTGCGGGGAGCAGTGGGGGACATGGAGGGTTGGGGCAGTGGGGGGTCAGGGGGAAGCCCGGGGGGCAGTGGAAGATCTGGGGGGGCCCATGGGGTAGAGGATTGGGACAGAGAGGGGTCGGGGGGGGGGTCCTGGGGAAGATCCGGGCAGAGGGTTGGGGCAGTGGGAGATCCGGGGGGGGGGCCTGGGGTGCAGAGGGTTGGGGCAGTGGGAGATCCGGGGGGGGGGGCCGGGGTGCAGAGGGTTGGGGCAGTGGGGGGTCCGGGGAGGGGCCCGGGGTGCAGAGGGTTGGGGCAGTGGGGGGTCCGGGGAAGATCCGGGGTGCAGAGGGTTGGGGCAGTGGGGGGCCCGGGGAGGGGCCCGGGGTTCAGAGGGTTGGGGCAGTGGGGGGCCCGGGGAAGATCCGGGGTGCAGAGGGCTGGGGCAGTAGGGGGTCCGGGGGGCAGAGGGGCCCGGCGCACCTTGAGCAGGTCCAGCGGGTGGGTGCAGCAGGCGGCGCCGCACGAGGCCAGGCCCCCGAAGTACCAGCGGGACACGCGCTTCTCCGCCATCGGGCCCCTCTGCGCGCCGCGCGCCGCGATCCGCTTCCCTGGGCGGCGCAGCCCCGCCGCGCCCCGCCCCGCCTTAAACGGGCAACGCGAGATCAGGGAGGCTTCAAAGGGCGACATCAGCGGGGCCCAGAGCAGGCCCCAGGACCCAGCTCGGGGTGAGGGCCTGCCTGAGTCCCAGCCCCCCATCGGCAGGCCAGGGCAGCGGCCCCCCCAAGCTGGGAACGCAGTGCTGTGGGTCAACCCCTTTGCATCCCGCGCGAGGCAGGGCACCTGCCATGCTGCAAGCACTTTCATCGACAAAGGCGAGTCTGGATGAGCTGGCAGAGGGGTGTGCACACGGCCTGAGCGGGGTGCTCCTGGCCTGGTTCGGGGCTTTGTGACGAATCCTGCCAGGACCCCGACAGGGCCAGTACAGGGTTCAGGGATGCGGACGCTGGACCTAGAGCCCAAGCTTGCTCCAGCTGGTAACCTTTCAAAGCAGAGACAACCTGAGCTCCGGTACCTGGGCTTTTAGGGCAGGGAGACTAGTTGCCTCCTAACGCACAAGACAGGCAGCAGCAAGGAGAAACCATAGGCCAGGCCAGGGTGTGGGCTCAGGCAGGGTCAAAAGCTCTAAGCCAGGGGGTTCTCAAACAGGGGTCATGACCCCTCAAGGGGAAGCAAGGTGCTTACATGGGGTCATGACACGTCAGCTCTGTGGGGCTGACAGCCCAAAGCCCCCCTTAAATTACCCCACTCTGTTTTCAATTAATAAGGGGGGGGGGGTCTGTGAAAGGAGGCACCAGCACAGAAAGTTTGAAAACCACTAATTCTCTTGCAGTAACATGTGCAGCCTTCTAGGGGCTGGTCAACAGCTGGAGAGAAAGCTCAGCTCCAAACCCTCAAAGGGAGAGCAACCCTAGCCAGGCCCCACTCCCCAGCACCTTGGCTAGCTTGTAGCACCCCTTTTAGATCTTGGCCTATCCATAACCTGAACACAGAGCTGCCAGGGTGCCCCTCTGCCTGGCAGAGTGGAATCTCAGCTAACAGGGGCAGTGAGGAGCTGGACTTGCAGGCCATGGATTATTAACAGCTCAGAAAGGTAAGGCAAAGGGAGGGGCTGAGAATGAAGGTAACCACTGAAGTAGCCAGGATTAGTAAATGACACTGGAGCGGGAGGGTCATAGAAACAAGATGCTGGCCTAGTTCAGGGGGACTTTCCCCCAGGCTTTGGTTGCCTGCTGCCCGAGCCAACCCCCATATTTATCTGCACCAAGCCAACCACCCCCACAGCTCATGCAGACTTTGTGCACTATTGCACAAGCACCCAAATGTACCAACTGGTACGAGGGACCCTATAGAGAACATTGGTTTGGGCCATGGCTACACTAGCACTTATGTCAGCAAAACTTTTGTTGTTCAGGCCCGTGAAAAAAACATGTCCCTGAGCAACATAAGTTTTGCTAGCATAAGCACTGGTGTGCACAGAGCTATGTCGGCAGGAGCCGCTCTCCCCCCACTCATTGAGCTGGTTTTATTACATTGACAACAGAGCTCTCTCCCTTCCACTACACGAGCGCTTGTACAGCGGCAGAGCTGCATGGGTACAGCTGTGCCTCTGTAAGTGTAGACATGGCCTTAGTTTGGGCTGGTAAATCCTCCCTCCAAGTGCACAGCAGTCACCTGGATCGCCAGGTGCCCACCTTTCACAGCAGGCAGCTGAGCAGAATGGAGTCCAAGCCTCCATGCTGTTCAGACCTCTCCCATTAGGGAAGAGAATCTACCCCCATCGAAAGTCGCCCTGCAAAAAAAATACCCATTCCCTTAGCTCCTCTGGGCCACATCCACTCACCTGTAAATAATTAGGCACAGCCTAGTTTGAGATTGTCTGAGTTGCAGTAAAAGGCATTAGCACAGGATCCTTCCCCCCCCCCCCCCAAAACAGGCACCTGGGAAGATACCATTGGAAGGAGGGGGACAGGAGAAAGGTTAGATACATGGGGTGAAAATATCAATGACCACAGCCTAGTGACAGGCCTGTTCAGTGCACAAAGCCACAGGGGCTGGTGCACGGGTGCACTCCGTCCCCAGGCAGCTCTGCTGGCTGGTGTGCAGTTTTGGGGAGGACTGGTCTCTTACAAATCACTGGTTCACAGACTTCCCCCCACACTTTTTAATAGATTCAGAGTTCATTATGGTGCTGGTACAAATGTCAGGCTCCCCACTGAACACACCCAGCTGGCGCAGGGCCATCCTAACAGAGGAAAGCCCCACTGCAGAAAAGCAGGGCAGATCTCAGCCTCCTGGAAATGCACAGGAACCCCGCAACAGTCAGTGGACAGGTGCCCCACATGGGCACGGGCAGGAGATACAAGCATCCCTCAGCCAGGGGAGTGAGCCATCTACTCCAGAACCACAGTCCCTCCTGCTGCCTCCAGCGCTGCTTTGATCTTCTCTGCTTCCTCTTTAGATACATTAGCCTTGATTTCCTGTGGAAGTGACTCTACCAGTTTCTTTGCCTGCCAGAGAGAGAGAGAGAGAGAGAGAGAAACTAGCTGTTTTCACTAACTAGATTAATAGATTTTAAAGCCATAGGGGACCATTATCACCTATGTCCTATATAACCCAGGCCAGAGAACCACCCCCAATAATCTCTGCATCAAGCTCATCACTTCTGTTTGAAGCATAGCATCTCTTTCAGAAATTGAATACACTGGGCCTCTTTAGTCTTTCACTCTAAGGCAGGTTTTTCAGACCTCAGATCATACTTGTATCTATTTTCCAAACCTTTCCAATTTGCCAACAATCTTTTTGAAGTGTGGACACCCAGAAATGGACACAGTATCCCAGTAATGGGATTACTAAAGCTGTTTACAGAGGTAATGCCACCTCCTTGCTCCTGATGGATATTCTCCACTTTATACATCCAAGAGTTCATCCTCTACAGCAATGAATTGGGAGCTCACTTCCAACTGATTTTCTACCATGATTCTTAAGTTTTTTTTTCAAAGGACATGGTCCCCCATCTTGTAATCATAATGTGCACTTTGATCCTAGATGTGTGACCCTGGATTAGGCTGTGTAAAAATACATGTGATAACTATGAAGCTGAATTTTAATAATGTATTAATATTGAATGTTGACCTGGTTAGTGGGGTTGTAGTTTCCTGGATGAATATACTGAGTTAGAGAGAAAAGGTAGGTAAGGCACTATCTTTTATTGGAACAACTTGTGTTGGTAGAAAGTACAAGTTTTGGGCTAAACAGAGCTCTTCTTCAAGTCTGGGAAAGGAAGCAGAGTGGCTTGGTTTAAGTATTTCTATAGGCAGGAAAGAGGACATGGCCCAGGATAGTCACCTATTAACTGACACTTAAGAATTGTTAATGGACAATGCCAAAACAATTGGTTCAAATGAATCTTGCTTGATTTCCTGCTGAGCCTACAGAACAGGCATGGCCAGAAGGGACAAAGTCCAGGTTTACTAAGAGCACTCCCTCAGGAGAGCAGGGGGAAAAGACTGATGCAAGATGGATACAGGAACTAGTAGGAGGGGGAAGAGAAAAGGAGAGAGGTCAGAAGAAGTTAGGCTTAGGCTATGTCTACACTCAGACCTTACAGGAGCAGAGCTGTACCACTACAGCTGCGCTGCTGCAAGGTCTTCCATGTAGCTGCTCTATGCCGTGGAAGAGAGGTCTCCAACCAGCATAATCAAGCCACCCCCAACAAGTGGCGGTAGCCATGTTGGGGAGAGAGCATCTCCTGCCAACATAGCGCTGTCCACACTGGTACTTTTGTCGATGAAAAGTGTATCAGTCAGGGACAGGTTTTTTCCCCCCACACCCCTGACCGACAGAAGTGCAAGTCTAGACATAGCCAGATACATCACCACTATGGGATGGCAGGACTTTAGGTAAGATACACATTTGTATAGGCTAGTTGCTGTTTTAAAATCACTTTTTTTTTTAAATATAAAAAGTTTTGCTCCTACTGATTCTTTCCCAATCAAACCAGAAGTGTGTGTTATATATTTCTACCTTTTCTACATCCTGATAGTTTTTACCACCCTTGACACATATTGAGCCTCGAACATGGCTACTAAAGAGGGCATGCAGAACAGAAACCATCCCTGCTCCTAAGGGTGTGAGAAACCCAGAATGGGACAACAGTCTCCTCCAAGAGTGCCCTGCCACAGCCATGTGTATGCAGGAAGGAGGCCAGGGCTGGAATTTCAGCTTAGAGAGGCTGGTGAATGAGAGGGATACATCCCTGAGTAACTCAATTAACAAAATTCCTTAGAGAGACGCCATTGCTGGACTGAATCCAGCTGCAATGAAAAGCCCTAGCTAGTCCAGAGAGCCCTGCAGGGGATCTTAGGATAAATTGTGGCATTGCCTGCTGGGGAGAGTGCACCTGAGTACAATGTGTGGTGACGCCAATTTAATGCATCTACAGGCACTGGTGACTGAAAGCACCTTGAAAATAACAAGGCTATTCAGGAAGTCCATAATGCTGTTGCACAAGAAGGCCAATGTCAAGTAGAGGAGGATAAAGTGAACTTCCATTTTATTCTGTTTGTCAATGTGGATGGACACCTTATGAATTGGATGGACGCATGCCATTCCCTGTAAATCATGGAGAAAGTTCAGATGACTTGCTATTGAAGGATTTTGCTGAGATCTGCAGACAATTCACAGAATGTGAGAAAGGAGTTCGCTTTTCTGCTGTGGCTCTCTGCAAGTCTGCCTGAAAGGGGGTTCCAAAGAAGATGGATCTAGACTGTTCTCAGTAGTAGCAAATGACAGAACAGGGAGTAATGGTCTCAAGTTGCAGTGAGGGAGGTTTAGGTTGGATATTAGAAAAAACTTTTTCACTAGGAGGCTGGTGAAACACTGGAATGTGTTACCTAGGGAGGTGGTTGAATCTCCTTCCTTAGAAGTTTTTAAGGTCATCCCCTGGCTGGGATGATTTAGTTGGGGATGGGTCCTGCTTTGAGCAGCGGGTTGGACTAGATGACCTCCTGAGGTCCCTTCCAACCCTGATATTCTATGAGATGCTGAAGAGGGAGTTGAAGGAAGGCAATCCAATAGCAGTAAATGCAGTCTCTAAATCTTTCATTGCTTCAGTGCTTGTTAAATGCAGCTGGTTTGGACAATTTAAACAGTTCTGCAGAACTGTTCCCACCTCCAGTACACAAGCGACAACAGAAGAGTTCAAGATAAATAAGCTCTGACTAATATGAACTGTTCTGACAATTCTGTCTTTGGACTCTTAGGCCCGGATTTTCACGTGTTCAGTAAAAAATGTTTTACATGGCTTGTTTAACCTGTGCCTGTCAGTTAAGCTGTGGATTGTTATTTCCTGTACTTAATAGGATAAATAAACTCTTCTGCTGTTAAAGTGAGAGGGGAAGGGGGAGTCTTCCTCCCATGGCCCCCCCTTCTCTTGCAGATTTCATGTGGGGCTCAGCTCTCTCACATGGTTAGGTTAAAAAGAAAAGGAGTACTTGTGGCACACCTTAGAGACTAACCAATTTATTAGAGCATAAGCTTCATGAGCTACAGCTCCCTTCATCGGATGCTCTAATAAATTGGTTAGTCTCTAAGGTGCCACAAGTCCTCCTTTTCTTTTTACGGATACAGACTAACACGGCTACTACTCTGAAATCCATGGTTAGATTAGGTTTTTGCTGCCACCATCTGGTGAGAATGTGCATTATTGCTTCTAGAAACCAACCACCCCAAAATCCTGGGAAGAAGAGACACTTGTTTTGAAGGAAGCAATGGAAACAAGTGCAGACACTTCGGCTATATCTTCACTACAGGCCAGATTCATGCTCTGAGATTGATCTAGCAGGCCTAGTGAAGATCCTTCGAATCAACAGCAGATCGCTCTCCAGTCGACCCTTGTACTCTACCCTCCATCAGAAGAGTAAGGCAAGTCAAGTAGACCGGAGGGTTTCTCCCATTGACCTCCCACGGTAACTAGACCTAAGGTACGTAGCTGGAGTTTCGTAGCGTAGGTCGACTTACTATGGTAGCGTAGACATAGCCTTCCTGTTGGAGGCCTCACGCTCAGTCCTCATGCACTTGGGACACAGCTGTGCACAGGAAAGGGAGCCCGTGGACAAACTGTGGTTCCAGGATACTGAGGAATCCAAGCGGCTATTCTGAAGTACAGCCAATGTCCGTTTTAAAAAGCACTTTTGAACATAGTTTGGGCAGAGGGGAAGAGACTCAGAGCTTCCAGCACAGCCCCAGGGAGGTGCTGCTTAAGCAGTGACCAAGATCATACAGGCAGAGGTAAGTGCCATCTCCTCACCTGGACAAGGTTAAGCCCCTGCATGCAGTTCTTCACTTCCTTGATCAGTTTTACTTTTTCCACAGCCTTCACCTCTGTCAGCTTGACAGTGAAATGAATTTTCTCCTGCTTCTTGGGGACCTCTTCTTCTGCTACCTGGAACGAACACAAGCCTAGTGAGGCCAAGTACAGCAGCATTCAGGACCCTTCCACCCTGCCACACACAGGACTTGACAAACAGCCCCTTCTGGTCAACTGGCAAACCTGCAGAGGGGCACAGCATTCACACAGAGAAAGATGCTTCAAGACTGATAGGCAGCTATATAAACTTCTACCAACACTCCAGTTCCTTGTCTAGGATCACCATAGATATAAAGACCCCTAGGAGAACCTGGAGTAGGTCTGTTTAGCTCAGAACCAACCTTCAGAATCACAGGTGGGGCATTTTCGGACTCACTAGAACTAAATTTGCCAAAGTACAAGGTTAAACCAATGCCCATCTTCCTAGACAGCACTTCCCTTCCCCTGGCATTTGTCCAGGGGCCTGGAGGAGGACCCTAGCAGAGCAACTGGGAGTTACCTGAGTGGCTGACTGCATTGCAGGTGGTGGCATCATTCCACCCATTGGCATCAGCCCCATGTCCTGAATCTTCAGTGTCTTCTGCAGAAGATGACAAAGTATAATCAACAGCACTTCAAGCCTACCCTGTGTTCCCAGCAAGAAGAGGATCAACCACAGAACACCCCAGCCATAGACAAAGGACTGAGAAACAGCTCCATTCTGTGCCCTGACAATCAACCACCCCAGTGGCCTTCCCTCCATGTGCCTTGGGAGCACGCATGCCCCAACTTAGTACAGCCCAGGCCACCTACCCTGTCCAACTATACAAAGTGGGGCACTTTCCAGAGGTGATGGGGGGAGGGATCATGTGCACACACCCCCACTATCTGCCAGGGTTTGCTAGCTGGGCCTCCTTCCTGTGCAAGGAGAGGCAGTACCAAACAGCCGGGACCTCCATGAAGGAGCTGGTGAGGGGAAGAGGGGGAGACTTGCAAGGGGAGATATGACTCAAGCTGTTGAGGGGCAAACTTTTTCATACAGAGGGGCAGAGCACAGGCGACAGTCTGACCAGGCACCCTGCCCAAGTCCTGCCCACCTTCAGTAACTCATTGAGGTCAGAGATCTCCAGTAGCGTCAGGCTAGCAATGTCCTGCACCAGCTGCTGGATCTTGGGGGAATATTCCTTAGCGGCATTATCTAGGGGGGCGCTGGCCAGGGCTTCTGTCCTTTGGTGGCAGCTGGTCCTCAGCATCCTCACAGCACAGACTCCCGGCAGCTGCTGCCTGTCACAGTGCAAAGAGAGGCCCCGTCAGGCTCCGACTGCGCCGTGGGGAGGACCCCGCCCGGGCAGGCCACCTCTGGCCAGGCTCGGAGGCTCAGCCACGCACCGGGAGGGGCCCGGTCACCGCCCCGCCCCGCCCCGCTCGACGCCGCAGATGCCGATCTGGGGAGCCCCGCGCAGACCAACCCCCCGCCCCCGGGCACGGGGCCGTGCTGGGCTCGCGCCTCGCGAGCTTGGGGGCGGGACCCGCAGGCCCCGCGCGTGGGCCGGGGCCGCCCGGACCCGGCCTCCCGGGGCTCCCGTGGGGGCGGGGCGCCGGTACCGCAGCAGCAGGCGGACGGCGGCCCGGAGCCCCCTCAGGCAGGGCCCCCCTACGGGGCGGGCGGCAGGCAGCATGGCGGCGCCGGCACCGAGCACGCTGGGTCCCGGCAGCAGGAAGGAGACGCCCGGCCTCGGAGGCGGGCAGCAGCAGGCAGAGGACGCGGCAGCGGCGCTCTGCCCCTAGTCTCTATGGTCGCCGGGGCGCTCTAGCCCTGCCCAGGCCATGTCGCTGGAAAGGGTGACAGTCTAGCCTCCGCCTCCCCCGTCTCTGTGACTCGGGCAGGTCACCCTCTGGCAGGCGCTAAGTCCTCCGAGCAACGACGGCGCGCTACCCAGCATGCAGCAGGTCCGCAACAAGGGCAACTTTATCGGCAGCGGCCGCGGAGACGCAGACAGGGGCGGGGCCAGGACGCCCGGGCTCCAGGCCGCGCCCTGGCACGGAGCTGCGGAGCGCGGGATGAGGCCCAGCCAGGCGTGGAGCTGCGAGCGCTGCCCCCGAGCTCAGGGCTGCGCCGTTCTAGGGGGCCCAGGGGACACACGCTGCCTTGAGCACGGAGGCCCTGAACGTGGCTGTAGGGCTGGGGCCGCTCCACCCTGCCGGCCTCCCAGGGCTGCAGGAGCCGCACGGGCCTTTCCCCCGTTTGTCCCTCCCACCTAAGCAGCTGCGTTCCCGGGACAGGCGTGACTCAATAATCGTCTTCGCCTCAATAAAGCTAGTGGGGCCACGTGGGAGGAGCGCCAGCTCTCAGCCAGGCGCAGAAATCCTGGCCGCACCATTCTAGTGGCAGCCCCACGACTTGTGCTCAGTGGCAGAAGATGCTGGTGCCTCCCCTGGCAGAGAGGAACAAGGAGCTGATCCTGGAGGTACTGGCTGACTACGTGGATAATACAAGCCAAGCCTTTGGGCTGGAGCTGGCCTCTGGGACTGGGCAGCATGTGGTGCATTTTGCCCAAGCCCTGCCTAATGTCACCTGGCAGCCTTCATAAATCAGCCCGTCTGCCCATGAGAGGTACGTCTTGTGTCTGGTCCTTCCAGGAGTCCTGGGCAGAGGCGAGGACAGCACCCCACAGCATGAAAGCTGCTCGTGTCCCCACCCTGGCTGCTGACTGCTTCCCACGAGGAAGAATTTGGAGCGTTGAGGATTTCACTCCCATGGTGGAGGGGCTGCCTACAGCTCCAGTCACGGACACAGTGGGGAGTTTGTAATGTGGAGCACAAAGTGCCCAGACCTGCTGTTCCCACAGCATTGCCAGCTTCCCCAGCCCACAGGAGGGCTAGGCCCCAGCTCTCAAGCACCACCACTTCAGTGACAACAGGGTTCTGTCAGCGTTTAGCAGGGGACTGTGCTCACTTCACCTTAGGAAATTGCACAAACCCTGCTAAGTCCTTCTAGGCTGTTCAGGTTTAGGCTAATCAGAACATATAACACCTGCATCGGGCAGGGGGAGGGCGTCTAGGAACATGCCATCTTGCAGTGACTCCAACCCCCATGGGCTGGTAACAGTTTTCATTGTCTCCAGTGCAGGACAAATTCCAAGGGCAAGGAGACACATCTGTAGAGCTTAGGCTGCATGGCCACCTCACTTGCAATTCTCCTGCAGCCCTATCTCTCCTCTTGCACTCCCTTGGAGGCAGCTGCCATGCTGGGTAATTCTTGGTCCAAGCATCAGTGCTTATAGCACAACAGGGAGAGAGAAGGTGTTTGCCCATGGTCTGGATGAGAGCAGCCACATATACCCGCTACAAGCCCTCACTTCCTGCCCCCTCCTGGCTTTTAGTGGAGGGGGAAGGGTCTAGCTGAATGCACCTCTTCCCCACCTGGAAGCAGCAAGACAGCCACTGCCTGCGCTGTAGAGTGATGCTGGCAGCACTGTGGCCCTGGCAGTACCTAAATGGATCCCAACCTGGCACCTCAGGGCAGCTCTTGCAGCATCCCCCATTGTGGGAGCAGGAGGCAGCAGCCTCTGTGCAGTGCAACACCACCAGGCAGACACCAGCACCCTCTCCTGGTTTACCTGTCTGTCTTTTCCTCCAGCATCTCTAGCTACATCAGAGCCACCAAGGTGCAGAATGTGAAGAAGCCACTGGCCATTGATGTGTCTCAGCCCTGGGACCAGTGGGCAGGTTTGAGTCAAGGCTGCTGCAATGTCATCGTCATCATCATCAATCTGCTGCACTTCCTTGCCCAAGGCCTGGAGGTGTGCATGTGTGGACAAACAGCCCTGCAGGGAACATGGGGGTGCTGCAGCAAGCAACTCTTTGTGGGAAAGACATCTTTCTTCCCACTGGCAGAAGGAGGCTGTGGGCCTTTCAGGCCTCCACCGCCCCAAGGGATTATTGCTCTGCAGGAGCAGTGCTGGCACCTTATTTTGCTCCTACTGGGATATGGGGCAGGCCCTGGCCTCGGCTCACCCCCCACCCTCAGTGCCCAACTGGGTGACATCCTGCCTTTGTGTTGCAGGGACTATTCCAGGGTGTGGGGTAGCTGCTGAAGCTCGGGGGAGTTTGCGTGATCTATAGGGTAAGTATGCAGAATAGAATCCTAACCAACAACCTCTGCCCCATCCCCAAGCAGCAGGAGGGTATTAGGTCTTTCCAGGAATCTGAAGTCCAAGGCCCCTTTGTGAACCACCAGAGAGGTCTTGGGACCCCTGCACGATCTCCAGGAGCCACGATCTCTCCCTACAGGACAGGCTGTGCAATCTGCTGAGCAGCACATGGGGATGCAAGTCCCCAGAGCACTGCCCAGCTCCTCCAACAACTGCTATTGTCCTAGTCGATGCTGTATTACATCTTCCCCCTCCTGTGGTCCTGCTTGCTGGATCTAACCAGACCCCATGGGAGAGGCTTGAAATCAAATAGAGCCTAGAGGTTAAACACCCACTAGCTGTTGCTGCCCCCTCCTCAGGGGATGGAAGGGAGGACTGGGGAAGGGCAAGGAGTGAATCTGATTGCACTTTGTGCCCACAGCCCTTTGCCATCAATGGGATCATCAGCCCTGAGTGCAACGTGAAGCTGGAGGAGGAGCTCCAGGAGAGGTGAGGTGTGCCCCAGGAGCTGAATTCTTCTCAGGGGCTCCAGCAATTCTGCATTGTGGTAGCTAGGTGGTGGCCTGCCCTGTGAAAGCCCTGAAGGGGCCAAAGCTGCATGCAGCCCACAGGTGGTGGGCTCTAGGCTAGATATAACATGTCCTGTTCCCAGGTGCAACCGTCTCTCCCACCTGGGAAAGCATAAGTCACCTGTGGCAGCTTCCCCAGGATGGGCTCCCACTTACAGGCACAGGCTGTGCTCTGTGGGAGGCTCTTCCCCAGAGAGCATACCCATTTGCATCCTAAGGCTGGCTAGAGCTCATCATGTGGCAGCAGCTGGGGATGAGCCGAGCCCAGCCCCACCCCTTGGAAGGTCCAGGGCAGCCATAGCCACCTGAGACTCACATGCTGCTCTGTGCCTCTCCAGCTTTCTGTTGTTTTTTTGACTGGCAGGAATCCAGCCTGGGGGCTACGGGATGTGGAGGAGCTGCGGCAGCTGGCCACCCCCACCTCGCTGCGCCTTGAACGCATGGTAATGTTCAGGGTGGTGTGGGAAACAGTCGGGTTTCAAGGCTTGGGGCTAAGCTGCTGGGAGCCTAGAAGCTGCTGAACATTAGTTCCTATGAAAACGAGAGACTGGCAGCACAAGCAGGCAGTGGCAAACTTTCTCCAGCCACAGGACTGCTGCAGACCCCACACCCAGCCCACTGTGCTTCAGCCCCCCTCCACACACATAGCTCTACTCCAGCCCTCTGCAGCTCATGCCTGGGGGCCTTGCTCGCTGCTCTAAAGCCCTTTAGAAGCCTGGTTGTTCTTCACCTTCATGTCTGTTTTCCTCATTGCCAGCTGGAAATGCCAGAATACACACATGCCTGATTTTTCGGAGGAGAGAGCTGGAGATGGCGTAGGCCCAGCTAGGCTGCAGGATGTTTAGGTGTGGCTGCCTGAAGCCAATGGGATAGGGACACCTAAGAATAAATTGCTTTTAAATTGATCTGTCTCCTCCTTTGGGCTGAGGGTAGCTGCTCCCTGAAGCCTGCATTGAGGCCAGCAGCCTAGGGGTGGTGAGCAGTGCATCCAAGCTCCTGCAGAGGGGCCCAAGCTGGGATCCTCCTTCCCTTCTGGGTGACCCTGTCTGCTCTTAAGAACGTGTGGGGGAGGAGGAGTGGCCCTGCTGTCCTATCCAAAGCCAGAGAATCTGGCTCTGCAGAGCCTTTGCTTGGCACTGAGGGCATCAACACTGGAGCATGTTACAGCCCCACTTCGCTGCCTGCCAAGCAGCCTTCCACCAAACCCCTCTGCAGTAGCCTTGATCTCACGGGAACAGCAGCACCAAGACCTGCCTGACCCTGGGGCAGAGCCAGCACCAGACCCAGAGCAACAGCTCTTTAAATACATTTTATTGTCACTGGTTCCATTCTGCCTACTCCACCACTACATATGAGAGATGAGTGTTCAAAAAGCAGAGAGGGCTCAGGCTCCCAAGGAGGGGGTGGAGGATATAGGCATGGGTCAGGCGGAAGGGCCTGAGTTCCCAGGAGCATGGAATGCAAGCACAGGGCCAGGCTCCCATGGAGGGGCAAGGGAACAGGGTGAGGGGTGCAGGTTGTGGTGAGAGGCCCAGACTCCTACTGGGCAGAGGAGGAGCCCCATGGTGCACTGTTTAGAGAGGAATAGTGGCAGAGGCCGTGCTTTGTGCACAGGACAGCTCTGCATCAGATCTCATTGCCCTATTTGTCCTAGGGTCAGGGCAAGTCTCTTGCCTGCTGCAGAGCAGGGAAGGGAGTCCCTGGCCTGTGCAATTATGGCTGGCTCCCAGTCAGAGGGTGCCCAGTGGGCCCCAGTCACCATCCTGCCCACACAGCCTTGGGGGGGGGGGGAAGCCCAGCAGCCAGTCTGAAGCCTCTGACTTGCAGAAGTCTCTTCGTGAAGGGCCAAGTGCCTATTCATTCTCCACCTGCTGGGGTGGGGCAAACTTCCAGCAATCATTGAACATTTCAGCCAGGTGGGGACAGGGCAAGGAAAAAGCCACCGGGAGCCAGAGCTGCAGGGAGGTCCCTGCCAGGCCAGAGGGTGCATGCCAGCTGGTGAGGCCCCAGAGTCCCACCCTCCCCTTGAGCAGGGCCGTTCCCCAGGGAGGGGGGCGGGGAAGAGACAGAAATGGCTAGTTAAAGTACATAGTGGTTCCTACAGAAAATAGTGTTACACTGGGAAGCCCCCCTTGCCAAGATCAGTCGAACGAGATGAGTTGGGCCTCGCCACTGCCCTGGGCCTGCTGTACCTGCGATGGGGCCTGCTGAGGCAGCTGCTGCTGCTGCTGGGGTGGGGCTGCTGGGGGCGGCATCTGGAACCAACAAACTGTTTGTTAGGAGGCAGTCCTCACTTGGTACCCCCTCCCCCACAACTTACCCAGAGGGCTGCTGGTGGAGGCTCAGGGCCCCAGCTGGTCACTCCCACCCATGCCCAGCCCCCAAGTGAATACACCTGGATCTGGAAGTCTCAGCACCCTGCATGGGGGAGGCAGGGCCACAGCCAAGGCTCCTGGCGATAAGGGTGGGTGGGTGGGTGGGTGTGTGTGTGTGTGTGTGTTGGGGGGGGGGGTTTGGTTGGGTAGTATCAGCACAGTTTGTGTCCGACCGCCTGGGGAGGGAGCTGAAGTGAGGGTGACAAGGAGATGCCGGGTTCGTGCAGGGCTGACAGACTCACCTGCTGATACATGGGCTGCTGTCCTGAGAGGTAAGTCTGCTGGGGTGGCAGGCTGCTCAGAGCTGGCTCCTGCCCAGGAAGGGTCGACATGAGGCCCTAGAGCGGGGGCAGGGGAGAGCAATCAGACCAGCCGCCAGACCTCTGCCCCTTACCACGGGGGCAACGACCCTCGAGCTCCCAGCCAGGCCCAGTGGGCCCATGCTGCTAAGGATCTGGGGCTCAGAACAGCAGCAGTGAAAAGACAGGGTAGGTCTATATGGGTCAAGGGGATACAGAAAATCCAGCCCCATAGCCCTTCCCCCACAAATGCCAGCAGAAGCCCCATTTACCCTCGCTCCCTGGCTGGTGAGCAGCAACCAACACCCAGCCCCAAGCCAGGTTGCAAGAGGGCACCAAGCAGTTCACCCTTGGTGGGTGCTCACCTGCATGTTGTAGGGCTGGTACCCCATGGAGACAGACTGGCTCCCCATGTAGCCCATGGTGCCAGACTGTGGGGCCTGCGAGATGGCAGGGATGCTCTGCGACTGGGACGCAGCGTTCTACGGGGAAGAGCACAGGGTGAGCGTGGGGCAGCCCCGCAGCTCTCCCCCAACACCCTCAGGGTCCAGGGAGCAGCTGGCTCCCCCCATCCCACAGGGGCGACCCAGGACTAATCCCCATCCCCACTGTGTGGCAGGGAATCCCAAGAGCCTGGGAGGGGACAGCCTGTGCCACGCACTGCAGAGTCCCGCGTTCCAGATTTACCGTGAGTCCGGCACACTACGGGCAAGGAGGACCCAGCGCTCTGCTCACTTACCTGGTAGCCCTGTGTCGGAGTCGGCTGATACGAGGAGTAGGCTGGGTTGGTGGTGGGAACCACCTGCCCTTGCGCCGCTGCCTGCCCACCTCCTGCGCCTGTCTGGTACACGTAGGCGTTCACCATGTTGGGATCTGGAGCAGAGAGGGCACAGTGAAGTGACTGCTGCTGCATTCCAGCCCTGCCTACCTCTGCTTGGCCCAGGCTCTCACCTGCCCCGGCAACAGGCATTGGTGCGTAGGGGCCAGTGCTGCCTGGAGCTGGCTGGTTCATGTACACACTGTGCATGGGAGAGCCCTCCACAGAGCCTGCAGGGCTGAAGGTGCCTGGGAAGCTGGTGGGACCGGATGGCTGATAGATCACCCCTCCTGCTGCTGGCATGGCTTGGAGCTGCAAAAAGGAGAAAACGTGAAGGGGAGCGTTCTGAGGAGAGTGCTCATGGGAGGGCTCCCTGGCATGGCTGCTATACCTGGGCATAGGGCAGAGAGAAAGCTGGCATCTGGGCTCTCATCTGGATGGTCTGCTTTTGCTGCTCCAGGCGCATCTGCCTCTCCTTTTCCTGCTCCTGCAGCCGCTGGATGGCCAATTGCCGCTGCATCTCCAGGTATTCCTGCAGGGAGGAGCACCACCACACACATCAGGAGCCTGGCCATGCAGCTCATACACCAAGGCCAGCCCCAGAGACTCCACCCTCTCCACAGAACAGTGCTGCCTCCAGCCACCCAACAACAGACCAGACCAGCCCAGGGCACAAGCTGGGAACAGCCGCCATGGCCACCAGAAAGCCCTGGGAATGGCGCTGGCATGACACCTGCCCTCCATGAGGCATCTGGAAAAGGCTTCCCTGCCTCACCTGCTTCTTTTGTCTCATGATCTCCAACTTCTGTGCCAGCTGGATTTGGCGCTGGCGCTCTGCCTCCTCGGCTGCCCGGCGCAGCTTCTCGCGGTGCTCATCCCGCAAAGCATTCAGGGCCCCGCGGGCATCCCGGATCTGTGCCAGCTTGTCCTGCAGGCCCTCATAGTACACTGGGGAAGAGAAATGCAGCATCAGGCTCCTGCAGGGCAAGGGCCCTAGGCAAGGCAGCATCCAGGCCTGCTCTCTGCTGAGCTCATCCAGCCCTGAGCATTAGCTGCCTCCAGATAGAGCAGGTGGCCCCCAACCAGACCTTAGATGAGGTATACTTTTCCATAGAGACCACCCCCCCAGGCAGTCTACCACACAGTCCCAGAGAGCTGCCCACAAGCCATTGGCAGGGAGCAGTCGTGTCCTTCCCCGGGGAATGGAGCAGAAGCCACCTACACCTGCGCTCATCCAGTTGGTTGAGCAGCTCCAGCAGCTGGGGATGCATGTTGTTGATGGACTGGAAGAGGGAGAGCACGGCTGAGTCATTGGTGATGCTGCGGCCCCGCATGTGGTTGCTCTTCATACGGTTGACGAAGGTGGTGACAGCATTCTGCAGAGCCTTCAGGAACTGCTCGTGGTTCTCCTCAGACTCCCCATTCTGGTACTGCTGCTGGAGATACAGGGCAGCACAGTTAGCCCCTGAGCCCCACCCTCTCGGGACTGGGGATCCAGAACCCACTCCTAGACTGGAGCTGGACTTGTGCTTCATGACTGGGATGAGGCTGGTGCCAGGCAGTTCCCAGGGAGCACTGACTCAAACCAACCCCACCAGACCTCAGAGAGATGGGTGTGGGATTGGGCCCTTATCTTACCTCCACGACACTGAGCGGGCTGGGATGAGCTTCCCCAGGCTGGGCAGCTGGCTCTGAGAGGGACAGTGGAGCAGATGGGGTGGGGCTCTTACGAACCTCCTCCTGCTTCTTCTCCCAGTAGTTACGGTTCAGGTACCGAGCCAGCTGCCGGGAAAAGCAGAGGGAGAAGATCAGCGCCAAAGCCTGACTAGGAACCAGCCTACGCTGTGCACCAGAGGGGCCTGTGTCCTTACCTCAGGGTCGATGTCCTCAGCCAGCGGAGCAGAGGAGTTCTGGGAAGAGAGAGAGCGGAGGGGGGACGTCAGATTTTAGAGACACAAGGGGATTCCGCAGCCCGCTACACAACTCACCGCTCTGACAGACACCCTGCCCAGACCTGTGCATATCCCGCCACCCAGTGCCAGGCAGCAGCAGGAGTGCAGGACAGGAGGGGCAGCAGGTTCGTCTTTCTTCCCTCAGCCAGGTGGTGGGTCACCTCTTGTTCATGCAGCAGAGGAACAGCGTCCCCAGTGTTCAGAACAGGGGCTCCTGGGTGCCCCAGCACAGCCGTGTTTTCTGGAAGGGGCTGAACAGCGCCATGCTCTCAGGGCTATCGTTCCCTCCAAGCAAGGGTTGACCCCTGGTGCCCTGGCAGGGTGGTGCCGTGCACTTACCACAGGGGAGGAGTAGAGGGTGCTGACAGGGGGTGCGGTTGAGGTGACAGGTGTCGGCTCGGCTTTCGGGTACACGGAGTAGGTTGTTTTCTGTCTCTGCAGAGGGAGGTACAAGATCAGCCCCGAGAACTGTCCAGCTCAACAGCATGAGACAAGCCTGGCTTGGAGGGCGAGGCACCTCGCACAGGGCCAGGCCCCGCCACTACACATTCATTAGCCATTGGGAGGCAGGAGCTGCTAGTGTTTGCATGGGGCCTGCACAGCTAACAACTGCCAGGACCTCCCCCACAGGCAGGATCAGCACCAGTCCACACTATCCTTGTGAAAGAGGACCCTCACCCCAGATCCATGGGAGGGGTTAGACCTGCAGCCCAGCACCCCCCTCGACCCACTCTGCACCAGGGAAGGGCTCCGTCCAGCCCAGGACTGGGGACCTGCTGGTGCAAAGCCAACAGCAGTAGCCCACCAGAGGCTTGGAGAGGATCCAGGCCGTGCTTCCTCCCGCAGCCCTAGAACTGAGTACAAACCATCCTCTCTTTCTCCTCAGCCTCTGACTGCGAGAGGGCAATGGCCAGCTGGAGCTCCTCCTCCTCCTGCAGGGCTGTCTCGTCACGCTTCGGAGGCAGCTGCAGATGGAGAGGGGAGCTGCTCAGTGGGACAGTGAGCAGGAGGGGAAGGGAACCCTGCCTGCAGCCCAGCTTGGACCCCTGGCAGTCAGGACAGCCTCAGCCGCTTACCTGGGACTGCTGAGAAAGGGGGCTGGTCAGGTACTCGGGTGGCAGCTCAGTGGTGGCAGCTGTTTTGCCGTCAGCTTTCCTACAATCAGATAGAGGTGACAGTAGAGACCAGGACCTACAGGCAACATTCTTAAGCCCTGCCTGGCCCCATGCTGTCCCAGCAAGGGCCATGGCCCTACTCCACGCCAGCCCCGATCCGGGGCACAGCACGGCCCCACCCCCAGCGAGGGATCCTGCCCCCCATCTCCAATGAGAAGCACAGCTCCCAGCTAGCAGTCAGTGGATAGGGGCAATGGAGGCAGCAGAGCATCAGCTGTACACTCCCATCTCCTAAATCCCTCCCGTCTCCAAAGGGGGCAGCTCTCCTGCCAGGCTGCCCAGCCCTTGGGGAATCCGACTCAGAGAGGCTCCAGTACATGGAGCCTTCCTTGCTCCAGAAGGCTGGCCCCATGCCAACCCCCGCTGCTCCAACCCACGTGCGGTGTGCAGCACCCCCTAGAGATACTGACTTGTTGAGGTGCTCATAGCAGGGCTCACACACCCGCACCTCCTTCTCAATGCCAAACTTAGGGATGGTGGAGTACTTGGAGGAGCACTTTCCACAGAAGATCTGCCCACAGGCCCGGCAGTGATGCTGCAAACAAAGAGGGGGACAAAGTCAGCCTTGGCAGCTGGCACTAGGGGGCACCCTCCCAATACCCAGGGCTGTGCCCCTCCATGCCCATTGCACAGGGTGCTTGCTGACCCCCTTCTCCTAAAGCTCAGCTTCCCAGCCAAGCCCACCCTGCGGGGCAAAGGAGAAGGAGACCAAGTCCCCAACGGTGTCATGCAGGGAAGGGAACTAAAGAGGAATAAGCAGCAACACCCACCTTGCGGGTCACAACCCCAAACTGCACTCGACATCGGTGACACTCTTCAGCATCCACCCAGTCAGGGGCCTGCCACAGAACACAGAAACCTGCATAAGGAAAGGACCAGGGCCTAGCACTCAGAGCCCTGACACTGGCTCCAGAGAGCCTCTCGGCCTGCCACCCTGGAACTCCCACTGGCTAGCCCAAGCCAGGCCATTCCCTGGATGGGGAGACCCCCACAGCAGGAGGCACTCTCCCCAGCAAGTCTCCTCCAGTGACCACTGGCTGCAGAAGAGAGTCATGGTCGGATGCCCCTGTGCTGAGCCAGTGATGCCCTCGCGAGCTGGGCAGGCTGTGCTGCTGGATGAGCCCATGGCAAGTCACAGGACGAGGAGGCTGCCCTCATGTGGGATCTCCAGGGGAGAGGGGATTCTGCATTTCCTTTCCTGAACTGTGTCTCCTGCCCCAGGGCTGGCTGCACCCCGGTGAGGTGTACAGAATCCAGGCAGTGGTACAACACATGTAAGGCGCTTTGGGATTCTGGGATTTGATGTTATTTCATCACCAGTTGAAGGGTCGGACAGACGTGACAGCAGCGGCCCCCTCCATAATGCCAGAGCTCCTCCCCACCGCTCTGCACTGGGGAGCTCACCCTTTCTGCAGCAAACATGGCATCGCTCTCCTTGAATTCTGGGAACACATGACCTGCAGGAAGAATGGAACAAGATCTCATTGTAAAGTGTGGTCCTACCACACTGGAGGCAGTGGTGCCTAGTGCTCAGAGCTGGGGACAGAGGCAGGGCTCCTGGGTTCTAGTCCCTATTTTGCCATTTGTGCAAGAGTTCCAACCAATCATTTAACCTGAGCCACAGTCACCTGCCTCACAGGGGGAGCTGGGAGAGAGAGTGTCCGTACATCGGTGATGGGATCCTAGGGCATCCCTCTGCTCCCAGGTCTGACTCAAGTCTACTCTGAATGCAAAGCACAACCCCGGCCCCATATGCTCAGACTAGGCAACTGGGGTCCTTTGGTAAAACGTATGTTGGAACCTGAGATCAGGGTGAGAAATGAGGCATTTCCTGCCAGGATGGGACTCCTGCGGATTCGCACTCACCCCAGGCAGAATCAGGGGTGTTCATGCCCCACATCACAGGCACTACCTCCAATGCATCTCGAACTGCTGGAAAACCCAGACACACAGCCAAGTTCTCAGCTTTTCACCCCAGGAACAGTGCCCAGCAACGGAGCCATTCCCAGGAAGATGTGCTCATCTACAGCAAGTTTCCTAGGAGAACATTCCAGCTCGGGCTTCCAGGAACTTGCTGCCAAACCACATCATTCCTAGGGGGCTGCAGGGCCAGAGTGAGGCAGCCACCTGGTGGAGGCTGCTCTGCAACAGGAACTGGATTCAAGTCACCCCAACAGGTCCATCAGGTAGAAGGGAGGTCACTGTGTGTAACCCCATCTGTACCAGCCCTTCTCCCACACCTGGCTGGCACTGCCGCCTGCTCCCTGCCCTCCCATGGCTCATCCTCTGTCCTTGGCTGTCAGCGCAACGGGAGACTCACCTGCCCCCTTTTCTCCCACTGAGTCCTTACCTTCCACCTTCATGATCTGGTAGGTGTCCTGCACCACCTTGTACTTGGGCTCGTTGCGGAAGGCATGAGCCCAGGCCTGGATCAGGTACAGGATCTTATTGCGAACATTCACTTCCACTTGTCTCTGCACAGAGGGGAAAGCATCTGAGCCCAGCACAGGCTGTTGTGGGGGCTCGTTGTGATACTCACCCTCCATTGTGTCCTGGTAAGTCACACATACTGTGGAGTGAGGGGCCAACATGGAACAGGCCAGCAAGGCACTGCTCACAGAGAGCAGGACACAGGAGGACTCGCCCCACTCACATAAGGCACCAACTAATGGAAGAGCACTGTATTAGAGGCAAATGCCGTAGCCCACTTAGCCCCCTCCCCTAACAGGTTGGCTGAACACCACCCAAGAAAAGAACATGGGACCAAAGTCCTTTGGACCAAGGTGTTCCCCAAGGCAGCAGGGCTCAGCATGGAGAATGGGATCCTTCTCCAAAGCACCTTGATTGCACCCCACTTGCCCCCAAGGGCCTTTCCATCTATGAAGGCCAGGCTAATTTCTCAGGGTATCCAAAAGTCTTCGATTCACTCGCACCAGCAGGAACTGTCACCATGCAGTCACAGCAATTCATGAGAACTAATCACTTCTCATTAGCCACAAAGGCTGACAAATGCAACCTGCCTTGGCTCTGGGTCCCAGCATCCCCCAGCTCACAGACACTAACTCCAGTTCACGACCCTACCCTTCCAGGAACACTCCAAACATACCCCAGGCAACAGGAGGAATTCCTGACCTTCAGCAGGCAGGAGGGGCCCAGCCATCGGCTGATCATGTCATCACCAAATCACATGACTGGCTGCTCCGGAAATTCCCTCAGCAAGCAGAGAAGCAGATTCCAAGCACTCTCAAGCTTCACATTCAATTGTGGGAGAGTTCAGTACAAGTTTCTAGAGACATCTGCAGCTCCAAACTCAGACAGACCTGAGAGGAGCCTGCACCACAAAGAGAGGGACAACAGAACCCCCACAGCTAAGGGATTCAGAAGAGTGACAGTCCCTAAAGTAATGAGCAAGAACGCACCTCGGGCATTTAGGGAGCTCTGACCACTGCTCACATAAGAACCTGAGCAGAATCAGAGACTGTTGATCTGATCCTATATTTTGAAAGTTCAATACCTACCCCAAAGCCCCTCTGAGCAGTCCATGAGCCTGTGTTCAGTATGGTGTCAGTCACTGTGACGTAACAGATGCTTTGCATTAGCAATCCATGGAGCCCAGGGTACACACTAAGTGCTTGGCCAGACAGAAAGCACCCTTGAGGAGAGGCTGCCCCAGGGCTCATAAGGACCGACACAGAGCCCCCTATCTGCACAGGTCTGGGGAACCCCAAGGGCATAAGCACACAACCTCCCCCGCAGCATAGAAGCTACGCTCAAGCTGCACTGACTCTAGGATACCAGGGCTGTCAGAAAACCAGCCCCCGCCACTTAACTTAGTGGCTGCCATAGTAAACCAAGAGAAGCCAGGCTCAAGGCAGCAGTTACTATGTCAGGCCACATCCATAGGTGAACTAGGCCAGCCTCTTCCTAGGACGACGATAGTAGGAGAAGAGACCCCTCTTCAGTGTTTGAGATGACAGAATTAGCAAAGCTCATACAGGAGCTGCTAGACATGGCCATTCACCTGCCTCGATAGCAGCCAGTGGTAGATGCTACAGAGGAAGGAGTAAAATCCCTTTACTGAACTCAATTGCGTACTCCTGTCCCATTGTGTGCCTTGGAGATGGAGCAGGAGGAGAACATCTTCCTGCCTCCACCCAGCTGGAGAGGCACTTGTGCCCTGGAAAGTGAGCATCATCCCACCGGAGTCACTGAACATGGTGTTCTCGTTCATACACGATCGAAGCTTAGTTCTGAATCTTGCTCGGCTACTGTCTTGACAGCAACATCCTGCAGCAGCTCGTCCCATAGATTAGTTATGCACTCAGAGTAAAAGGGTTTCTTTATCCACTTTAAACTTTCCATCTCATCTCAGGTTATGGAAAGAAAGCCCACATCCCCCTCCAGCACCTCTCCCTACCAGCCCCCTCCCCCCCCACCTTGCGTGTCCACCCCCACAGATGTGTATTTTCACTCGCCTTTGCTGGCTCTGGCTAAACCAAGCCCAATAGCAAAGTGAGGACTTGCCATCAAATGGCCCCAAAGAGCAGTGTGGTATGTGCTGCAGTGTGAGCCATCATTTCTTCCACAGTCTGACAGCAGCTTTGCTCTCATGATACTGCCTCCCCAGCAGCTGGTTCCTGGAGCTGCCCATGATGCTTCATGAGAAATTCCAACTAACACAGATCCTGTGGTGCAACTGAGCAGTTCAGCTCGTTCCTTCTAACATGGATTTCTTCACAGGGGCTCCCCACTCTGCTTCTCCCATGTCCTCCTGCTGCCCCATTTCCAAATCCCAAGGACCTCTCTGTGTTAATAGTGACCTAGAAAAATGCTGCATTTAAGTTTCAGTGCCTCCACCTTTCTCTCTCAACCCCATCCAGAGGGAAACAAATGAGCAAGGTGCTTCTACCTTGAATAGTTCTTTCAGCTCCTCCATAGTCTGTTTATTAGCCACCTCATCATGGACTGTCTGGCCACAATTCTTGACCACAGACTCCATGACCTGCAAGGAAAAAGAACTAGATTAGATTAATACCCTACAGAGTCCAGGACCAGCAGCATGAGAGGAGAGTCACAGCATGGACTGCACCTGGCTGCAGGGCCCTGTAACCTGCACACAGGCCAGGGGGCACCACCTAACCCAGAGTACTTTGTGCCAACTTTAGTCAGAGAAACATCTGATACTTCCAAAAGCCCTGCAGCATCTTGAACTGGGGGTCTTGACTTTTTGTTAAGAGTAGGGTCACACTTTAATGTAGAGATATAACAGGAAACTTCCCCTAAACTTACTGGTGGCCTTTGCCTCCCTGCCATTTAGGATCCCATAATGTTCCAATTGCAGTTAAAGCAACCCTGCTTGGTAGAACAACAGCATGACAGGATTTCATGTCTTTTTTTAAAGGTTTAATTCAGTATGGTAGCTGAAAATAAAGAAACATGGTCAGCAGATCACAGGACATGGGTTGAGGCCCTCCAAGCTACAGTATCAGAGGAGGGTGAGCTCTGCACAGCTGTCAGCTGTACTCCTGGGGGTCAGTTTGCATAGACTTCATTCCTTAGAGAAAAGTCTGTGGAAGAGCGAGTGTCCACCTGGGCTACATGTTACTAGAGGCCATGTCACTGTGTTGGGTTGGCTTCAGGTTACCTCTAGTGCGTAGAGAGCCACATGGGGGTTCTTGTCATTGACTTTCTTCTTGATAGCACCAACTGCATATTTAGCTCTGGAAAAAGAGAGAGAGCACACACATTTTTCAGGCAGATGAGAACCTGCAGGAAGAGTCCAGCTGCCGCTCAACTGTCCACTAACCCCATCCTTGCAATGGGAAAGAACACAATTTATTGCATGGGCAACTCCAGAGGCCCAGCAGAAAAAGAGGAAGAACAGTGATGATCAAGGCCCACTTTCTCTCAGGATCCGAGGAAGATCATGAGCTGCAGCTTCCCCGTCAGAAACGTTATCTCAAGATGCTGAATTGCATGGTCACCTGTACCACATAAAGTAACAGCCTGGGAGGACCAGTGGGCTGACCCAGGGCACCTAGTCCTATGTTCTTAGCCTTCATGCAGTGAGCAGGGCAGAAAAGGATGTCAATGCTTAGAGCATATCAGGAAGCGATATGGCACTTACTGAGTGTCTCCCTGACGAATCATATCACAGATCTGCAGGATGGATTCCCAGTCTGTCTCCAGCAGAAGCTGACTGGTAGCTTTATCTGCAGGAATTGAAATACCCATTAGCTAGTTTGGAACTGGCCTGCCTCTGTTCCACCCTCTCAGTTATATTCACATAGGAGATCTCCCTCAGATGAGAAGTGACTCCCCATCAGTCATTCAAACCCTGAAATGCTCTGTAACTGCACAGATTCTTCACAATCCCTGGTATTTTTGTGCTGCTAATCATAACTGCTTGGCTCCCTCCAAGTCCCTTGAGGTTTCAAGGTGCCTCAGGGTTTCAAAACCCATATAGCAAAACAAAGGTTGTTCTTACACATCCACTCAGTGTGGATGCACTGTGGGCGAGTACAGGGTTTTTATGGTGCTCCCTCACCAATATTAACCTGCTCATCTGAAAATATAAGGACTCAATCCCCAAACTTGTTACATTTCAGTCTGCAGCAAGTTTTTAGGAACAAGTTATGACCCCCACAGCTAGGGCTATGAAGCTGCAGAAAGAGGTTCCTAGGTACTGCTAGCATAACTCAGGATTTCTATTTTCTGTACCTATCTAGGTTTCTATGTGGCAGTCTTACCACCCTGTCACTGCAGCTGTCCAAGCTGATGTCCATAACCCACACACTCAATCTTAGTTGTTATTTTCAGGTTTGTCAAAAGAATGATTTAGACACCACACCAAGACTCTGTTGCCAGCTATACCCGTTTTTCTAGTTAACATTATTTTATGCTTTCTGAGTGTGTCACGCTCCCTGACACAATTTTGAACCTCTCGGCCCACCCTGCTATCAGGCTGTTAGTCACATAGCAGAACCTGCTCTTGAGCAAGGTGAGTTTTGCAAGGTAAGGGAGAACAAAGGGGGCAGAAACCAGAGGTCCCATTCTGCCGTGAGCATCAGGAGCCACCTCCCAGCATTGTATTGGAATAACCATATACCTGCTCACAAGTAGTGTGGGAGTCAGGTGTCAGGCTCGGTTGTGAGGCAGAATGGTGAGATACACAAGCGCTGCCCACACTGATGCATTGGCTGGAGACATCTGTTATGAAGAGCAGCGAAATAATTGATGTTGATCTTTAAATCACCATCACGGGGCTTCGAGTGAAAAAGCGATTCCCTGTGCAGAGGGCTCTCCCGAGAGCTGGAGGACGAGGGCGGGAGAGGAAGAAGCAGCTGGTACAGAGTTAACCACCTTGGTCAGGCTCAGGCTAGAGAGCTTGTTTTGCGCTGTGCCCTCGGGCCCGGTATCGGGCCCCTCTCACAGGGAGAGGCCAGGCCCCGGCCTCCGAGACGGGGGAGGGGTCCCTCAGGCCCGGCTATTGTAATTCACCTCCAGCTAAGGCCCGCAGGCTCCAGCCCGGCTGCCCCTTCGCGGCCGGTACCAGGGCGGCTGCCCGGAGCCGGTGGACTCGGGTCTGCGGCCGGCCCGCCCGCCGATGCCGGAGGCTCTGAGTGACCAAGGCCGACTCCCTCGCCGGCTGCCCCCGGGGAAGCTCCATCGCGGCCCCCGCCGGACTCCGAACCCAGCCCCCTGGGCCGCACAGGCCCGGCCGGGCTCAGCCCCGAGCGGGCTCCCGGGCCCCGAGTCTGCGGGGGCCTCAGCGCCGGGGGGGATCTCCCGGGGTCGAGGGTCAGAGGTCAAGTGCCCAGCACACCCCCGGGACCCCCAGTACCGAGGAGCCGCTCGAAGGTGCCGCCGCCTCTGCCCATGGTGCCCTCGAAACCCGCCGTCCCGGCTGCGCTCGGCCTCAGAGCGCCCCAGGCCGCGCTTCCGCTTCCGCTTCCGCCTTCCGCTGGGGCGGGGCTTCCTCCGGACGGTAGTGGTTGGATACCAGGAGATCAGAGAGACAGGACAACCAACCAGTGAGCGCTCAGCTCCTCTGCTGCATCCGCCAATGGGAGCGGGGCAGCGCATCTCCATGGCAATGGGCTGGCGCTGAGGGCCTGGGCCCCGCTGCCCCATGTACCTGCTGCTCGGGGCCTCGGGCGTGGGCAAGACCCTGCTGGTGAAGCGGCTGCAGAATATCCTGGCCCCGCCCGGGGAGACCCTGCCTCGGCCGCAGGAGCCGGGGGGGTCCGGGGGGGCCGAGGCGGCTTGTTCCCGGGGGGCGCCCGGAGCGGGGGAGGGGGCGGAGCCGGGGGGGGGTCCGGGGGGGCCGAGGCGGCTTGTTCCCGGGGGCGCCCGGAGCGGCGGAGCCGGGGGGGGTCCGGGGGGGCCGAGGCGGCTTGTTCCCGGGGGGCGCCCGGAGCGGGGGAGCCGGGGGGTGTCCGGGGGGGCCGAGGCGGCTTGTTCCCGGGGGCGCCCGGAGCGGGGGAGGGGGCGGAGCCGGGGGGTGTCCGGGGGGGCCGAGGCGGCTTGTTCCCGGGGGCGCGCCCGGAGCGGGGGAGCCGGGGGGGGTCCGGGGGGGCCGAGGCGGCTTGTTCCCGGGGGGCGCCCGGAGAGGCGGAGCCGGGGGGTGTCCGGGGGGGCCGAGGCGGCTTATTCCCGGGGGGCGCCCGGAGCGGGGGAGGGGGCGGAGCCGGGGGGTGTCCGGGGGGGCCGAGGCGGCTTGTTCCCGGGGGCGCCCGGAGCGGGGGAGGGGGCGGAGCCGGGGGGGGTCCGGGGGGGCCGAGGCGGCTTGTTCCCGGGGGGCGCCCGGAGCGGGGGAGGGGGGGGGGTCGATGCCCAGCTCTAGTCTCTGGCTGGTGCTGTGGGGTCCCCTGGGTAGGTGCTGGAGCAATGCGGGGTGGGGGGGGCTGAGAGCCATTGAACCAGACTGGAAACCCTGTATATATGGAAACCACCTCAAGCCAGGGGGGCACGGCGCTCCAAGCTCCAGTCCTTGTGCGCCTAGGGGTGTCTGGTGATGTTATTCCTTCCCCCCATGCTCCTTAACAGCTTCCTGCACAGCTGTGCTCCAAGGATGGGTCCAGAGAGCTTGGGGAGCCTCCCCCCACACTGCCCACGGTATGGCCGGGGCGACGCGCTGGCTCGCTGGGCCTGTCCGCATTTCACAGTGTCACCGTGTTCAGGGCCGTTTGCTGGCCTGATGCGGCCATGGCTGAGTGCGTAGTCGAGACCAGGACTTCTGTCCAGCATCACTTAGCTAGTTGTAGATCAACCTGATGAGGGGCCAAGCTGCTGCTCTCTGGGTGGGTGGGTCAGTGTGAGGCAGTGGGGCCAGGATTCTGTTGCATTTGTGTTAGTAAGGTTAAAAAAAAAAAAAAAAAAAAAAAACAAGGAGTACTTGTGGCACCATAGAGACTAACAAATTTATTTGGGCATAAGCTTTTATGGGCTAAAATGCACTTAATCGGATGCATGCAGTGGAAAATAGAGCAGGAAGATATATATACACAGAGAACATGAAAAAATGGGTGTTGCCATACCAACTGTAATGAGACTGATCAATTAAGGTGGGCTATTATCAGCAGGAGAAAAAAAAACTTTTGTAGTGATAATCAGGATGGCCCATTTCAAACAGTTGACAAGAAGGTGTGAGTAACAGTAGGGGAAGTTTTTGTGGGAGAATTGCGACCAATGTGATATATGCCATCATGTGCCAGCAATGCCCCTGGTGCCATGTACATTGGCCAAACCGGACAATCTCTATGCAAAAGAATAAGTGGACACAAATCAGACATCAAGAATTATAATATTCAAATAACCAGTTGGAGAATACTTCAACCTCCCTGGTCACTCAATTTCAGACCTAAAAGTAACAATTCTCCAACAAAAAAACCTTCAAAAACAGACTCCAATGAGAAACTGCAGAATTGGAACTAATTTGCAAACTGACCATTAAATTAGACTTGAATAAAGACTGGGAGTGGATGGGTCATTACAAAAAGTGAAAACTATTTCCCCATGCTAATTTTTCCCCTACTGTTACTCACACCTTCTTGTCAACTGTTTGAAATGGGCCATCCTGATTATCGCTACAAAAGTTTTTTTTCCCTCCTGCCTATAATATCCCACCTTCATTGATTACTCTCGTTACAGTGGGTATGGCAACACCCATTTTTTCATGTTCTCTGTGTATATATATCTTCCAACTGTATTTTCCACTACATGAATCTGATGAAGTGGGTTTTAGCCCATGAAACCTTATGCCCAAATAAATTTGTTAGTCTCTACAGGTGCCACAAGTGTTCCTCTTTTTCTTTTTTGGCTGATACAGACTAACACGACTACCACTCTGAAACCTGTTAGTAAGGTGTTAACAGAACCAGGTAGACTCAGCCTGGCTAGCAGCTACACAGAACAAAAGGTTGTCCCTGAGGAAGCTGCACGTGTCAGAAGACATCAACAGAAACTTTCTGATACCAGTTCAGCCAATGTTGCTCCACATGGTCAGTCCCAGGGAATCCCATCCCTATGTGACACCAGTTTAAACCGTGAATGGTGGGTAGGGCCCCTGCAGGTGACTGCTGACTGAACTTCTTCTGGGAAGTTTCTTCCCATAGCTTCCCCTGTTCTTTGATTTACTGCAGCCTTAGTAGTCCAATGCAATCCTCTTGCTTTTGAGGTTTCTCCCTTATGAAAGGAACAGTGTCATTTATAGCACAGCTACCCCCACACAGTGGTGCTCTTTCATAGTATAGACAGCTGCCAAAGGGTCACTTCTAACCAGAAGCTCAGTGGTGTACTGTCAGGAGATGGACTTGATTGTGAGGAACACAAATGTCTCTACAGAGACTGACTCTGGCTGTTGTTGTTTTCTAACCTTGTAGGTGGGCACAAATCTGACTGACCTTCTGATACAGAAGAAGATCACAATTCGGGAGCTGGGGGGCTGCATGGGCCCTATCTGGTCTAGTTACTATGGAGACTGCAGCTCTGTCCTGGTGAGCGCGCATCCCTTTGGTCTGGATTCTAAATGTGACCTTTTCCTGGCCCCTCACCACCATCTAACCCAACATTCCATTGGCTCAGGCTACATTGGAACTGCCTTGCACTGGATGTGGAGGGCTGAGTGATCCACCATGTACGAGTAATGGTAACAGCTCCCTTTGGGGGAGGGAGATACATCCCATTGCACAGCTGGGCAGGCAGAGAGAGAGAGAGAGAGGGAGGAAGTACCTTTCCCCAAAGACCACACACAGCAAGTCAATGGCAGAATGAAATAGAACCCAGGAGTCTTGGCCATATTCAGACTATGCTGCCTCTTGTGTAAAGGTCTCTGCATTGTAACACTCACTTAAGGGGAAATCATAGGTGTTTAGACATAATTAGGCCTGGCAGAAGTTGACTTTTTTTTTTTAAATAATTTCAGCAGATAATATCACTGTTTATTTTAAAGCATTTTTTCACATTTTTATTGATTTAAATTTTCACAATTACAGAAAATGCGGGGGTGGGGGTCAGACAATTCTGAGTCTCTCACATTCTCAAGCAACATTTTTCTTACTTTGTTTGTAAATTTGACTTATCAATGGAAATAATTTTTCACCCGTTTGTGTGTACAGTGAAATCGACATTTGACATTTACTGAAAAATCTAATCCTCCCACAGTAGCAGTGTCCTACTCTCCCTGCCAAAAGCCTCACATGAATGGAAATGGTCATGGAGTGAGGGAACGCCTCACCTCAGGGCCAGACTTCACTGGCCTTCCATTTTTCATGCCTCAGCTCCTCCCTGCAACTTTTATCACTGGGGGCTCGTGAGATCCCTCTGGATCACCTTGTGGGCTTGATTCTAATCTCACTCACCCATTTTACAGCAGGGTGACTCCATCATCTCGGGCTGTGCTACTCCCGAGCAACTGGGGCTCTGTGTGTTTATAGGCATAGCTGGGGGGCACATCACCATCAAGTGGCCTGTGGAGTGAGGCTTCAAATCCAGGGAAGGGCCTCCAGGCCCCAGAACTCTATACCAGGGTCTCTCACTTATGGGGGTTCACTTCATTTCCCTCGTGTTTTAATCTCCTCCCACTCCCTGTTCTGGAACTGGTCTGTGGCATAACCCGCATCTCCCAAGTGACTATCCTACATTTTAATTAATTCCCCACCTGGATCTTTCACTCTGCTTCTTCCCAGTTCATGATTGATGCGGCTAACCCCACGCAGATCTCTTCATCCTGTGTCCAGCTCCTGTCTCTCCTCTCCGCAGAGCAGCTTGCCTCAGCATCCGTCCTAATCCTGTTCAATAAGATGTAAGGCAAGGATTCCTCCAGGCTGAAAGTGATCAGTATCCATGGGGTAGGGCAAAGGGAGGAAATCTGGGACTCCTGGTGCAGTCATTTCTTGCCTATATCATCATCTGCAGCCAAATAAGTCCCTGAGAGGCAGGTAGGCTGTGGGGCGGAATACGCTACCCGTTTCAAACTATCCATTTCATCTGGTTCCACTGAGGGCCTCTGTCATCTCATAGTGACCAGCTGCAGCACTAGAGGTACCGCATCAGTTTCCCCAACCTCTTTGTAACTAAGTCCAAACAAACTTGCATTGAAGAATATCCCTTTAATTAACAGAACAAATCCCAAATAAGGAAAGAGCTTCCACTCAGGTCCTGGGTCCCACTCTTAGCTCCAGAGTCTCTTACATGGTCTCTGTATCTTCCTTGTTCACAACACCCCTCCTCACGTCTCCTCCCCAGATCTGGAGTATCAGTCTCACCAGTCCTTCTGACCTTAACGTAAAATACTACCTCAAGGCCTTCCCAGTCCTCCCCAGAGCTGGGCAGTACTCTCCCCAGTCCCTTGGCTAACATAGCATAAAGATCTCACCCAGTTCTACTCCCTGTAGCTGGGATTTGGCTGTCATCTGTTTTCCCATGATTGTATTGGGAATGCTCCCCTTGTTTCTTGCCTGGGGTCTCCTCTGTCCAGGAGCATCCCCCATGATCACCTTGCTGGGTTCCCTTCCTTACTGAATTCTGGTTATTTTATTACAGACAGGTGCAACCCTAATTGAAGACTAATCAACCGGGTGAGCAATCAGTTAATCCCAAGGCTGGCTGACCAGCCTTAGTTGTAGGTAAATTGGCCCTAATTCTCTCTAAAAGAGAAGTGAGTTGTAGCTCACGAAAGCTTATGCTCAAATAAATTTGTTAGTCTCTAAGATGCCACAAGTCCTCCTTTTCTTTTTGCGAATACAGACTAACACGGCTGCTACTCTGAAATCTAAAAGGCCAGTCACTTTGTGCAGCCTCTTGCTGGGATAGCTCAACAGGAATGGCAAATTCCAGTTGCTCTAAGTTGGGTCACTGATGGTTTAGCACAATCTCTCTCTCTCCCTTTCTTCCCATCCCCAAATGTGGCTCCAGTGACCTGCCCTGCTACATGTCCCTGGTGGAGATGAAATCGCTGTTCCGGATTCAAGATATCATTTCCTGTGCTAACCAGCCCATCACTGTGGTGGAGACCAGCGCCCGTGATGGCACAGGGCTGCCCGACGTGCTGCAATGGCTTCGCTCCACCGTCAGGGATCCCAGTTGAATTTGCTGTGTCCAGCTTTGGTGTGTCCTGCCAGCTGACAGGGCTGACTCTGACTCCAGGCATCTCACACCTACTCTGTCACCAAGACTAGGATCCAGGAGCAGTAGAGGTAGCTGAGCAGCAGTCTCATCAGCCCTCCATCTGGAAATGAGAGCAGGGGGCAGCAGCAAGACAGAGTGTTCTCCCATCAGGTTGGTGGTAGCAATAGAGCTGCCCCAGACTTTTGGTACCTTGAATTGCAAAGTAAACTATAAACTCAGGACTTTCTCCCATTCGTACCAGACTGTCAGTCAGCCTGCTTGCCCCCTGGGGTGGGAGGAACGTACTGCCGAGGTGGGGGCTGGGATGTGCAGAGATCACAGCCTTGTGTTTACGAGGGTATCTTTGTCCCATGACTCCCCTGTCCTTGGAAGCCTTGCTGATGGAGCACCCCACCCCATCCTTTTCTGCTTTGACTGCTGGCCCTGGGCTGCTGCTCCTAGGCTAGGAGGTAATGGGCCTGCCCACTGGAGCCCATCTGCAGGCAGGAGCTCTGTGGAGGGGTTTGTTAGTGACTAAACATTGCTATCAGTTTATTAAAGAGCACAGGGTAGTTCTTCTCCCTCTGGTTTAATGCTGTGTCTTCCAAGGGCAGGCCACTTTAAGGCAGGGCACAAATACAAAACTGTTGTTATAATGCCCCAGAAGGTGTGTGAGGGACTTCCCAGATGCACAGGTCCCTGCTTCAAAACTTCAGATTAGTTAGGTAAAACCAGGTGAGTTTATTTACATACGCAAAAACATTCAATCTGCACAGGACTCCAAACCCATATTCGATAGACCAAACTTGTACTGTTTGCATTGCATAAGCACCTAAGGGTCCCCTTGTGCTGGGTGCTGTACCAAAAGCTCAGAAGAACAGGTCCCTCAGCAGAAGAGTTTACAGTCTAATATAAAGCCACCTTCATGCCCACCACCTGCATTTCCCATATAGCAGGCTGCAGTCCTGAGGTGCCAGACACACAAGAGCTCTATTTCAGTGTAAGAAGGGGAAGCATCATCCACCAAGTGAGGAGGAAGAGCCTGGTCTTAAGTGGGAGAATACAGTACATCCTTGCTATAATGAACCCCTGGGAATCCAAGCCATTTGGTCGTTATAGCTAGGAGTTTGTTATAGGGAAAGAGCCCTGCTGGGAGGGGCTGACGTCTCAAGCCCTGCAGCAAAGCTGAGAGCTCCTCTGGTCCCGGAACCACAACTGGGACTCTGAGGCTGGAGGAGCAATCTGCCCAGCTGTGACCCCAGGGCAGGTGGAGCTCTCTGCCCCCCGGGCAGGGCTGGAGGTGGGATCCAGGGACCAGGTTTGCTATTGCGAAGGGTGTTATAGTGAGGGTGTACTATACTTGGTGATCCTTGTCCTGGGAGGTGGGGCTTGGACACTCTGCAGCCTGAGGGACAGTTTGTGCAAAGAGAGGAGGTCTCTAGGCTCATGACAGTTTCTGGTAATGGGGAATTCACAGTTGGGTGTCTGTCGCTGACCATCTCTGAACTCTAAAGGTGTCCCCCATGGCTCTGTTAGCTACGCTAGCCTCGGAGAGTGCCGCTGGCCAAGTGAGAGCTGTGAGTTAGATTAGGTGCGAAGCAGCATCACCAGCTAAATGTCTGAAGGGTGTGAACATCTGGGAGGGAGCAGAATTGTGTCCAGGGGACCCATGCAGAATAAACACCGGGGAAGGAAATGATATTAAGAAAAGGGAAAGTTGGGAGAAAGGTTCTTGCCAGGGAGATGGCTCAGGCTGTATAATAGCCCCCGCCCCAAGCAAAGGGCTGGTTGAAGCACTAGAGAATGTGCAATAAGAAGCAGTCGTGTATTGGGCCCTGGGGATGGACTAGATGGGGTCCAAGATTGCAGCTCTATTGCAGGAAGGGACTAGTTCTAAATGGAGCCTCCCACAAGCGCTGACAAAGAAAACGCAGCTGCCAGTGTTGGTGTGATAGGCTAGTACCTGGGGTCTCAGTGGAGAGCCTGGACCCAGGAGCTGGATTAAAGCCTTAGCAAGTCCCCTTTGTTTCTCTTTTCTCCTAGAGGGTCAGGAGGTGGTGTAGGCTGAATTACCAGTCAAACAGTTTCAGAGACCCATGAGCTGTGCCCCCCTCTACCACAATCCTTATCCAGTTAGACTCAGGGGGGCATGCTCCCTCCAGCACACAGACCCTATACACCAGTTGCAAGCTTAAGCACCAGGGAGGGGCAGGGCTAAGGGGTGTCCCCACAGCATATGCACTCTGGGCAGTCTCTGGTGCTGTGGTGTTGGAGGGGGAAGTAGAACCAGAGCAGCCTGTGACCCCTGCAACAGCCCCCAACCAGGAGGGTGCCTGAGCTGCACAGAATGCCAGCTTGACTCCCCCATCACTGCCATGCACAGTCACTAGATATTGAAAAACTGTAATGTCTTGGCTTTGAACTATCTTGACCGCAGCCTGTTAATAAGACTTTTTTTAATGTCTTCCTCAATGCTATTTGTGAAGTCCCTCTCTATGGCTTCATAGCTGTTTGGCAGAGGGGGTGTCCTTGTTGACTGAACCCCCTCCTCCACCACTCTGGTCTCCAGCAGGAGCTTGCTCAAGGACTCCACCTCAGCACAGTTCCCCTACTGCCACTTGTCCCCGGTTGTGGGGGCGTTGGGAGGGGGCCAAAAGTTCACATTCCTAAACATTTGCTGACACTTCCCACAGAGTGACTTCTCCTGATACTTTTGTTCTTCAACGTTAAACTGAAAGGCCTGGCTCCACACCCCCGCAGGGAACGTGATGGCTGGACCAGTGACCCCATGATGCACTGCATAGGCCATGGCCTTCTGCCATGTTTTTAGAAAGGACAACTCAATCATGATGCGTCTTTCGTGGAGCCCCTTACATGAGAGGGAAGCGCCATAGAAGTGGTGGAGGTCAGTGCCACCCTGGGGATCACTGTAGAAGCAGCAAGCGATAACTGAGGCTGTAAATGTGAATTCAGTGGCATTCAGTGCATGAGGTCCCTCCCGTGATTGATTCCACAGTTACGCATTAAAGTTCTGCAGAAAGCTCATTAGCTCCTGGGGGGGTAGTGAATCATTTCACTTCTGTCACCTGGGAACATACATCATTAGTCACTAAGACTCTGCATCCAGTATTTGCTCCATGTTCCACTCCTCAGGGGACGGCATAATTCTTCAGCAGAAGAAAACAACCAGAGTAGCAGGACAAACTAGCACCTCTTGAAAACCAAAATGTTGCACCTGTGTCAGGCACAGAGTAGTTAAACAGCAGCTGGTTCCTATATCAGTGGGAACTCTCAAGAAGTCTGACAAAGTCCCTCATAGGAGCCATTTAAAGACATGATGTAGTCATCAGGGCGAGAGGGAAAGTGCTGTCTTGGGGCACAGATTGACTACAAAACAGAAACCTAAGAACATAAGAGTGGCCATACTGGGTCAGATCAATGGCCCATCTAGCCCAGTATCCTGTCTGTAACGTGACAGTATCCTGACAGTGGCCAATGCCAGGTGCCCCAGAGGGAATGAACAGAGAATCATCAAGTGATCCATGCTCTGTCACCCATTCCCAGTTTCTGGCAAACAAAGGCTAGGGATGCCATTGATGTACCTATCCTCCATGGACTTATCTAGTTCTTTTTTTAACCCTGTTATAGTCTTGGCCTTCACAAAAACTTTGCAAAGAGTTCCACAGGTTGACTCTGCATTGTGTGAAGAAATACTTCCTTCTGTTTGTTTTAAAGCTGCTGCCATTTAATTACATTTGGTGACCCCTAGTTCTTGGGTTATGAGAAGGAGTAAATAACACTTCCTTATCTAATTTCTCCACACCAGTCATGATTTTATAGACCTCTATCGTATCCCCCCGTAATCGTCTCTTTTCCAAGATGAAAAGTCCCAGTCTCATTAATCTCTCCTCATATGGAAGCCGTTTCATACCTCTAATCCTTTTTGTTGCCCTTTTCTGTACCTTTTCCAATTCCAATATTTTTAATTTTTTTAAATTTTAAAATTTTTTTTTTTTTTGAGATGGGGCAACCAGATCTGCCTGCAGTATTCAAGATGTAGGCGTACCATGGATTTACATAGAGGCAACATGATATTTTCTGTCTTATCTCTCCCTTTCCTAATGATTCCCAACATTGTTTGCTTTTTTGACTGCCGCTGCACCTTGAGTGGATGTTTTAAGAGAACTATCACAATGACTCCAAGATCTTTCTTGAGTGGTAACAGCTAATTTAGATCCCATCATTTTATATATATAGTTGGGATGATGTTTTCCAATGTTCATTACTTTGCATTTATCAACATTGAATTTCATCTGCCATTTTGTTGCCCCGTCACCCAATTTTGTGAGATCCCTTGGTAACTCTTCGCAGTCTGCCTGGGATTTAACTATCTTGAGTAATTTTGTATTGTCTTCAAATTTTGCCAACTCACTGTTTACCCCTTTCTCCAGATAATTTCTGAATATGTTGAACAGCACTGGTCCCAGTACAGACCCCTGGGTGATGCTGCTATTTCTCTCTCTCTCCCTTCTGAAAATTGACCATTTATCCCTACCCTTTGTTTCCTATCCGTTAACCAGTTACTGATCCATGCAAGGACCTTCCCTCTTACCCTGTGACTGCTTACTTTGCTTAAGAGCCTTTGGTGAGCCACCTTGTCAAAGGCTTTCTGAAAATCTAAGTACACTATATCCACTGTATCCCCCTTGTCCATATACTTGTTGACCCTCTCAAAGAATTCTAGTAGATTGGTGAGGCAGGATTTCCCTTTACAAAAAACACATTGACTCTTCTCCCCAACATATTGTGTTCATCTATGTGTCTGATAATTCTGTTCTTTACTGTAGTCTAAGGGCTGGTCTACACTGCCACTGAAAGTCAATGTAAATTACGTGGGTTAAGCTACATAAGTTTAGTAAATTAAGTCGATGCAACTTCTGCCTCTCGTTGAGATGGAGTACAGAAGTCAAAGGGAGAGTGCTCTCCCATCAACTTAGCACGGCTTCACCAGACCTGCTAAATCGGTGCCGCTGCACTGATGGCAGGTGCTGATTTAGCACGTTATTTGAAGAAAAGCCCTCAACCAATTTGCCTGATACCGGAGTTAGGCTTAAGGCCTGTAATTGCTGGGATCGCCTCTAGAGCCTTTTTTAAAAATTGGTGTCACATTCGCTACCCTCCAGTCATCTGGTACAGAAGTGGATTTAAATAAGTTACATAACCACAGTTAGTAGTTCTGCAGAGCAGTAGGATTAAATCAACTTTCATGCCATCAGCAGGACCCCAGATTCAAGAGTAATATTGGTGCTGTTTGTAATACTAATTGATACAGAAGAAAGGGTGAGCAATGAGGGGGCAGCATTTGCAGAGGAGCCAGAACTTTTCAGTTATTGAAGACTGAAGCGTTTCTGAGGGCCCTAACCTAAGTGCATGAAAAGTCAGTAAAATGCAAACTGACAAAAGGAAACTCCTTTACGCATCATATAATTAGCCTGTGGAACTTACTGCCACAGGATCTCACTGAGGCCAGGAGGTTAGTAGGATTCAAAGATATCGATAATGAGAACACTCTGTTACATTAGCTAGGAAACACATTCCTATTTAGTAACACTCCTGCTTCAGCATGCAAGCAGCCATGAGCTGCGAGAGGTCAGGAAAGAACTTCTGCTGGGGGCCAGACTATTCTTTTTATTATCCATTCTGGGGGTTCTGGCTCGTGCTGGCTCCATTCGGAGACAACGGATCTGAGCCAGTTTGGCCTTTCCCCTGGTGCCAATATGCTGATGAACTTGCACTTGGAACCAGGCTGTTCAGGTCCTTACAGCCACACCATACCCATCCTCATTCATTGACTCTCCTCTCACAGCCACTGCTTCAGCCTGAAGTCAAGGCCTAGAAACACTACCAACTGCGTACAGCCCAGAATCTCTCCCCGCCAGGTTCTGGGTGAGATGTCCCCATGCTGCTGATGCTCTCTTGCCTTCCCCTTCCCCTGGCAGCCAGTCCCTCGCTCTCAGATCCCAGAGCACACGTAGAGTTAACTCTGCAATAATTGGTGAAACTAACGTGCAGCTAAAAAATACAAAAAGCATCAAAAGTATCTGGGTGCAGCGAAGAAACCAGGGAACCAGCTGAATTGACGTCAGCTGCCTGCCGAATCACAGAATGAGCCTGAGCTGCACACTTTACCGTATTTAACTGAAGAGACCCATTTCCGGGTGAGCAATGCAGAGAGCTGGCACATACCAGGACTCAGACCTGGTTTAGTAACACTATCCATTGCTAGAAGTAACCTGCCTGAGAAACAAAAGAGCTGAGAGGAGGTGGGAGAACAAAAGGAATATTACAGTAATTATAAACAAGGCAGTTCAGCAACCTGTAATCCATGGACAGCAGATGGGTGATAAACCACAAACATGTCCAAGAAAGGGCCTGCCAGGCTAAAGGTCTGTCCAGCTTGGTAGCCTGCTCTTGCCAGTGGCCTGGTACCAGAATGCAGTGGGCTAACTATGCACATCTGCACACTGAAGGAAGGAGTGACCCCTTCTGAACCCTGCAGTGATGCAAACTCCATGGGATTTGATAATCCCTTTCTGAGCATACAGAACTAGAGATGTTTGGGTCATCAGTATGTCCAGTCTCATTTTGTAGCCCAGTGACCCTGTGGGATGGTGAATCTCCCAGGCAGTCACATGCAGCAGGAAGCAGCAGTCCCTTGCACTTTTCTAAAGGTACCGTAATGGAACAAGCACTTGTTCTGGTGCACGACCAGTCTTCACTGCACGCCTTAGAATATTAAGACAGCACAAAGACCAGCTAGAGGCTGTTTTCTCAATCAAGTCCCTCCTAATTCTCCTTCCCAGGCTATATAGTCCTAGTTACTGCAACCTGTGGTCATGTGTAAGCCTTGGCCCAGACCTCCAAGCATCTTTGCTGCCCTTCTCCAGAGCTTTCCTACCACCACCAGTTCGTTCTGGAGGTGAGGTGACCACCTGACCCTACAGCTCCAGAAGAGGGCAGGATATCCTTGTCCAGAAGAGCAGCTCCTCCACCCTCTGCTTTTGTTTGTCCAACCATAATTCGTGGAATTAGTGTCCTACTGTGAGAGAGGCCCCATACACAGGCAGCGTTAGCCCAGGTGGGTTGAGGGAGGCAATCTAGGCTCCAATGGCTAAGCACTGTTTTCATCATGCGCACTATGCCAGTCCCACAGCCACTCCTCCACCCAGATAACCCCTGCCCTCAGGAACCCCAGAACTGGCCCCTAAAATAAAGTGTTCTGTTTAGTGTGTTCCTTTGAGATGCAGAGGGCAGGCGGGGGAAGCACAGCCTCTGCATCTGCCTCTGGAATGAGCCACTTTCCCCATTTCCAGCTGACTGCTCGGCAGTCATTGCACTTGGTTGAATACGGTGCTTTTCACCACTCCCTGTTCCAGGGAGAAGGTCGAGGCACATCTGAGGGGCTGGCTCATTGCCTCTAAGTGCAGAAGAAGAAAGGGCCCAAAGGCTAAAGTGCAGCTACATATCCTCTCTTTCGTTTCTCTGTAGAATGAAACTGAGCCATTGCCAGAAAGCAAGTGCCACATCCCAGCCCCAGAGAATAATCATTCATCATCTTGCCCTTGAGCATGTTGCTATGTTTACAGGGCTTGGGTGCTTCGTGCAGCTATGAACAAATACAAGAGCCCCACCCTGAAGAGCTCAAAATCTGTGTTAGACACAGTACAAAGGATGGGGGATAAGCAGGGTAGTTACATGAATGGGGGAGGTCAGCTCCAGAACTGCTTATATTTGTTGTAGGGGAGAGACCAGGAGAGGGTGATTGGTGGCCAAAGGTACTGGAAGAAGCCAATTTCTAGAAGGGGCGTGAAGTGACTCAACCCCTTGGAGCAGGGAGGCTGCTCCAGCCCAGGTGGCAGGCTACAAAAGGGCTTGGTGAGGAGAATGGAGTTGGCCGTGCAGAGAGCGGAGCAAGAATTGAGCACACACACAAGCAGGGCAGCAACCTGCAGAGCTGAGGTGAAGGAGTTTGAGCCCACTATGGGAAGAGACCAGTAAACTGACAGCTAACACCCTATAAAGAGCAGGGGCATGATGCGTTCTCATTGGTTTAGGTGCTGGTTGCAGCACATGTTGGGTGGTTTCTTTGTCAGCCCTAATTACAGCATATTGCAACGGCCCAGGCTAGAAGTGACCAAGGCAGGGTCTCCACAGCTAAGGAGGCATCCGAGAGGGTGCAGACTATTGTCCAGATGAAGATAGAAAGAGCTTGTCTGGCCCTAGGGCCTCTCTGGGAGTCGAGGGGCAGAGATAAGTCTAGCAGGAGGCCAAGTCTGTGCAACACCCTGACAAATGGCAGCCAGTGCTCAGGCGGTAGAACATCTCTACCCTACCTGGAGTGAACCTGAGCCAGCTGCTTTTCATCCAGGTCGAGGCCATGCTCAGACACTGGGCCAGCAGGGGTTTGTGCCAGCCCCACCTGCTGAAGAGGCAGAGTTGGCAGCCCAGGCTGTATTGCCACAGAGTCAGCCTAGGAGCCCCACACCTGATCTGGGCAAGGCTGCAAGACCAGACCCTGTGGGACTTCCAAGGTCAGAGCTCTCTCATTACAACCCTCTTTTAAGGGGAATGACCAAAGGCACTGTAAGGATAAGGCCTCCGTCTGCAGCCAGATTGTAAGGCCTAAGGCCTCCGTTTGCAGCCAGATTAAAAGAGCAGCCAAGCAGCAAGTCACTTCCTCACATTCCATGTAAATTACATTAAAACCATGTAAGATCAGGCTGTGAAGAAGGAGACCCCGTCCTCACGGCCCCCACTATCTCCAGATAAAGAAATAGATCTTAAGATGGCTAAAGAAAATTTAGTTCAATAGCATCTGTATGTCAAGAAATAACTTATCAATAGTTGTGGTTGTGAAATCCTCATTTCTTTATTGTCTTGTCATTATGGTCCCCCCTTCCCTATTGTTTATCTGTATGGTCTCTGTCTGGTTCTTTAATTGTTTCTGTCTGTTACATAATTAATTTTGCTAGGGTGTAAATTAATTAAGGTGGTGGGTTAAGGGTTGGTTAGAGAATTTTGTTACACTATGTTAGGATTGGTTAATAAAATTTTAGTATAATGCTTGGTTAAGGTACAGCTAAAAAGGACTCAAATTTCACTATATAAACTGGGGTCCAAAAGGAAGTTCTTTAGGAACCAACTCCAGGACACAGTCCCAAAGATCAGAGCTGCCAGACCTTAGCACCCTGCCAATGACACTGGGCCAAAACCCGAGTCCGCCAGATGGACTGATCCTGACTGGCCAGCAGGGAAAAGTTCATCTGTCTTATTGGGAGTAGTGAGCACTGTATGTGTAGCATGTGCAGTCTGGTTTTGGTGATTGTGAATAGAGGTGATGTAGGATATTACTGTGTAAGGCTCTTTCACTGGTAAAAGGTCCTGCAAACCTGCAGAAGTAGGATACACCCAGAGCCCTACGTATTGGGAAAGGGTATGGGTACTTAAATTGACCAGGTTAGTTATACCCTGAGCCCTACGAATTGGGTATGGATGGCCCTGAGCCCTATGGATTGGGTAAGGGTAGGTGCTTTTCGCCTGGAGCCCTACAAATTGGGAAAAGATGGGGTGCCCTAATGTGTACAGATAACAGCACCTTAAAGTGACCTGACCCATCCCTGCCAAGCCTCACAAGTGAATTTTCAGTGCCAGTGCCTCATAATCAACACCACTGAGGCTGCAGATACAGTAGCTCTAACAGCACCATCGTGGAGCACTGACCTCTGTGCGTAGCTGTAAGATCATCCACCATCACCACCAGTTGCATCTCCAGGTCTGAGGCCAGCTTGCAAGGGATCCAGGCTGAATCAGATGGTGCAGCCAGTTTCCCAGCTCCAGAGATCACATCACATTCCTGTTTACATTGGTGCAATCACAGGTGTTGGAACTGATCCATACAGCCCTGCACAGCAGAGCCAAGCTTGCCACCTTTCAGGACACCCGTGCATCAGGCAGGACAAGGGGTGGAGGTTTCTGGGGCACAGAGGATAATGTGACAGCTGCAGTAAAAAGGAAAATTTCATAAAATCTTGCTCTGAAGTGAAATATACTTTTCTTCACTTGAACTAATTTCAATCCAAAGGGAGGCTTGGCCTTGTGATGGGAGGAATGAGCCATCTGACCCGAGGGGGCCAGGCAGTGTGCCTGTTTGCTCCCAGAGCCAGGGAGTACCTGGTGCAAGGAGTTTACCAGAGTGGGGGCTGCAGAGAGACTGGAGCAGCTGCTCTTTGGAGGCCTTAGTTTTTCAAAGGGGGAGAGATCACGCCTCCAGAAGCTTTCACAGGCAGCTTGTATAACAATGCTGCCAGGCATGTGGGCAGGGGTGACCCACCAGCTTCCCCACACTGTCTGTACCGCAGCCATCTAGTTCCTTGGCTTTCTGATATTGCAGCAACATGCCTCATATTCACTTCCTAATCAGGATCAGATTAACCTTTTGTGGGCCCTTCTGGGGAATGAGGGTAAAAGACAGGAGATTGTGTACTGTATTAAAGACCACTTCTGTGTCAGATTGTTAGGTCGCAGAGGGAGGTGGCTGCCACTAGGGTACCAGCAATGACAGCTCTAGGGCAAAAAGATACTGTAGTTTTATTTTGTATTTTTTCTTTTATAATTTGTTACGTACACTCGTGTGTAAAACCAGCTAACAAAAGCCAAAGCAGCCAAAACACCAGCCATGTCCTGCTGCCACTAAAAGGGAACCTTCCCACTAGCTCACCCTGCACGTTTCTCATAGGAACTGCCAGGGCTTGAATTACATTTTTGTATGAAAATTGGGGCAGATTTAAAACAATTAAAAAATAAAACAAATGAAAAACTTGAATACATTTTATTTACAGAGGCATTACTCCCTTGTCCTTCACCAAACTAGACCAGATCCATATCCCTCCTCAGACCAGGTCCCCTTCCAGCCTGAACCAGATCAGACCTCTATAAACTGCTTTCAACCCAAACCTCCCCACTACTTACCAGAACAGGGCTCCTCCCAAACCTCTATTCCTGAACCAGACCCCCCCCACCCCCAAATCTCCAGCCAGACTGCTCTGAACTGAACAAGGCATCACCTGGCTACAGCTTGGCCATGTGCAGCTCCCCACCAGGCCTAGAGCACATCTGGGCCAGGGTTTCTCAAGGGGCCACGAGGCTCAAATCCTCCCCAAAGGTGCTGGTCGGGGAATGGAGCTCCAGCTGCTCTGCAGGGCTTGGGCCAAGGGGGTTTCCTGATTCAACAAGCACTCTCTGTTCTGGGTGCTCGTCCACTGAGCGCCACTGCCACCTCCTGCCCAGCATGATCTGGGACCCCCACGCTCCCCTGCCTTCACACCAGGACTGGGGGGGAGGAGGAGAAAGAGAGAGAAAGCTGTCCCACCAGCACTGCCCCAGGCCCAATGCGGGCCCGAAAGCCCAGGGACAAGGCGGGGCTGTGTCATCTGCAGACAGATGTCACAGGGGAGCCCAGCTGTTTGTGTGGCAACCAGAAACCCCTACTTGAGGTCTGTGCATGAGCCCCTGGGAGAGGCGGGGCCAGACACCCAGCATTCCCCCCCCCCCCCCCCACACACACACTACCTTTAGCTCAGGGACAGACAGCTGCTGCCCTCACCACACACACAAGACCCAGGACTATGGGCCCCTTCCCAAGCTTGGGCCCAGTGCCAGGGTGCCACTGTAAACTCAGTACGGCTCCTAAGGACTGTGCCACCCAGGCATTTGGTGACATTACTCATAGATTGAGAAGCTGTATCCCTAGGCATACAGCCGTCACTGTCCAAGCCATGTCAAGTTCTAGAGTGGTCTCTGGGGGAACAGGGGTATGTTGAATCCAGAGCAGAGCTGGGCAAGAGATCTTGCTACAACACATGTCCGATCAGGTAATTAAGATGTTCTAAAAAAAAAAAAAAAAGTGAACGGTACAGAGAGTTAAGCATAGAAGTTTCTGGTTATCAGGGAATAACGTATATAGTATCAAGAGGTACAAAGTTCAGTTTAAGATCGGCTGCATTACAAGCCCCATTTTGCAGAAGGGAAAACGGAGGTGCTGAGAAGTGACTTTCCCAAGGCCACACAGAACAGCAATGGCAGAGGTGGGAACAGATTCTGCTTCAATCACAGAACAATGTTTACTCCCTTCCCTAATGTGATACCAGCCTGGGCCACCCTAGCACAGCGCACAGCCTTGTATCAGCATCCTTCCCAAAGGCTTCTTGTACTTTCACCCAGGGCTGGCTTCCAAGAAATTCCAATACCTGCAAAGGCCTAAAACACAGCAGTTGGCCTCTCACCCTCAGCAGTAAAGTAGGTGTTAAATGAACACAACACAAAAGAATCAAAAACCCTCTCCAATCTCAGCGTCAGTGGAACGGCCTGAAGTAGCTGTTGCAGTTACTGGCCCGCAGCCAGAGGGAAGGCAGAATGGTGGACCTCACTGCGGCACCACATCATTCCGGCATTAGCCCGGTGCTGCGCAGACCTTTTGCTGGAGCTCCGGTAGGGGAAGCTGCGCTAGCTCACAAAACGTGTGAGAAGTCGATGTAATCACCAGCACTGAAGATGTATTTCATTAGTCCGGTCAGCTACACACCGCTCAGGTCGATCTGGAGTACAGCCTCAGAGGCTTCCTGCCTTTGGCAGGATAAGTGATATCTTCAGGAGAGCAAGACAATCTGGGAAATTATCTTGAAGCTACCAGAGCGTTCTTATTCCAGGAGACTTTGGTGCCGATGAACAGGCACAACCTGTGGCATTAGTTTATCAAGTTCTCACAGTGTCTTTACTCACTGCACCTGCTGCACCATCCCCCCATTTCAGAGCTGGGCCCACCTGCCACAGGAAGCCTAATGGCCAGAGATCCCACAAACAGCGAATGCGTCACCTGGTAGCTGGGGAGGGACATGGGTTTGCTAGCGCCACAGCAATGGCGGGCACCTCAGTGGCATCCCTGTACCTACAGAGTGTGCATGCAAGGCGGGAGGAGAGATGCAGTGATTACTACTAATGAGCGGAACCAGGGGCACAACACATTCTGATGGAAATCAGGGGAACCTCTATTACCTGAGGAACTTCCACCTCTGAAACAAGAACGTGTCCCGATTCTTACTAAACACACAGGACAGTCACCTGCTTATCCAACCCCAGTTACTTTCATTGACTTCATGTCCCCATGTCTGCTGGGAAAACAAAGTTTCAGTAAATGTGGAAATCCAGTGAAAAAAGCATGTGATATAAATAAGCTGCTCCAAGTATTAAGCCAGGCAAACCATCATGAAACCCTGTCCATTTCTCCTCCTCCCCCCAGCCCCCCCCCCCCGATAGGGATGGAACCCAACAGCCCTGAGGCATGAAAAGATGCTCAGTGGGGCAAAAAAAAAAAAAAAAACACACTACAAAGTCCTCTCTCAGCTCCTGGAAGAGGCAGCCTTGCACCGCTGGCCATGAGTAATAAAGGCCTACCAAAAAGTCTGGCCACCACTGACCAAGCGATGAGAACAGAAGCCAAATGGCTGAAGAGATTTCAGAGTGCTCTGTGTGACTCGAGAATATGCTTCTAGCGGTTTGTGTGGCAAGTCCTGCGGGGTATTAGGGTTAGGGAAATACAGCTACTCAGCCACCCCATGCAGGGATAAGAGAAACAGACACACCACACCATTTGCTCAAGTCCATCCCCAGGCATCTTCCTGCAGGTTCTTCAGTGACTGATCCTTCTCAGGACTCTGGTTCCCAGCCATCGACTCCACTTCTCAAAGCAAAATTGAGAGTTACAGCGACAGAGCAGATCTCAGCAGAAGAGTTTCCCTAGCTAAACAAGCTACTTTTGTTCCATTTGCCTGCACTGCGTTTCTCACCAGAACTGGAGCATGTCACACCCTTAGTGCCTGTGTCAGAAGCAAGCTCCGAGGTCCCTCCCACCTCCATTTATAAGTTTCTCTTAAGAACCCACTTCTGCTGTGCTGCCTATAGCAGATCATGTTTATTGTACAGAGAATTCTTTTTGTTGTCCCCCCCTTCCATAACTTGCCTGTTAGTCCTTAAACTGTGGACTCGGGATGGAAAAGTCCATTCTCGTATGGCTCAAAGGCACCTCACACTTTAAGGGTGCTACTGGAAAAAAATACAAAGAATGATGATAATTTATGTGTCTGCAACGTGGGCATCACAGAGAACACAGGGAACACCTGGAGCAGTGGGGATTTTTATCTCTACCTTCTAGGACCATCTTTGGAACCTTCAACCTCTGCTGGTTCAGAATATTTACCATTTGCCAAGAGGGAGCTGCATCCCAGAATGCAAGTAGAGAGCTTTCAGCTCAAGTGACCTGTACTGACTGGTGTTTACAGACCCCTTCTTCCCCATCCCCTCAAAGGGAAAGTGAGTAGGGAGATGATCTCTCCCAGCTTAGGCCCAGGGTAGATCTGGCAGGCAATCAAGCCCAGGGGTTCACCATAATAATCAGAACAAAAGGTTTATAGCAATACAGAGGTCCCCCAGGGTGTCAATAAAAGTCCAGATCATGTTAGGGTGTCTGTTGGTACAGGATAGTATTCCTATCACAATAATGTGCACGGCTCTAGATTCCATGAGTATATAATACGCCACATCTTTCTTCGTTTGCAGTACACAAACATCACACACAAACTGAGCTTGGCCACTTTCCACTGTAGCTTGCTCATAAATCTTGAATGGAAATGATGCTCAGAAAAGGAAGTTTTCTAAGGCAATGATGCTCAAGACTCTGAAACAAGGAGACTGGAGGGAGACAGACAAGAAACAGAGGCTCAGGGCTGATGATGGAAAAGCAAAGTCCTTCAAACCACAGCTAGCCAAACCATGGCAGGCCCAGGAAAACCAGGAACATTGTTGCTGTAATAGGACATAAGTTTGCCATGAGCAGTAGACCCAAGATATTCTCCCTGAAAACACGGTTCCCTCAGGGAATCTCCAGGTTCTCTGCAATCTCCGCTGCTGGGCCGTATCTCAGGTGTGCTCCACACCTCGCCTTGGGAATGGTCTACAAGACTAGAAATATCAGACTTCTAAGGAAATCCAGGTGCTTCCCAATCGCCGCCTCTTTACTCTCGATGAAGTCTCTGGTGCTCTGCCTGATCTGCTGGATCTCTGGGTCCTTCACCCACTCCTCTTCACTCTGCAAGAAGAACAAGAATGGCTCAGAGAGCTGAAAGGAGAGGATTTCAGCATCTCTTCTCTTAGGGATTCCTGCGCTCGGGGACATCCCCTCCCAGTCCTCCAGAATCCCCTGTAGAAGTGTTCTTAGCCCTTTTCAGTTACAAACATTAACTAAGTAACGGTCACAACCCCTGGGGAAGCAAGTGAGTAGGGCCTGCTATCCCCAGTCAACAGGTAAGCACCTGAAGCAGAAAGGCTGGGGGACTCGTGCAAGGCCAGAGAAAGAGCCAGGGTGAGACATTTCTAGCTCCCACTCCTGTGCTCCAACCGCATCTCTCCCTCAAAGGCATCTGGAGCTGCCAGCATCTCCCAGAGACAGCTGTGCTGATGACTTACCTCAGGCTCCAGGTCCTTTGCATATGGATAGACCTCCTGTCCGAAGAGCTGTAACCCTTCTATTAAAAACTCCTGTAAGGTCTTGCCAACTCTGTGCAACAACTCCTCTTCGTATGCATAAACGCTGCCGTTGTCTGCAACAAGGATAACCAGCTGCTGCCCAGTGGCCAGACATGGCACGTCAGCCAGGATGCCAAGAACCTCCATCTTCACAGGCTTCGGCAGGTAAAGCATTTCCTAGTCTTCCAGCATGTCTGACTGCCCTGCATAGAACGTCTCATCCCAGCCACAAATGTGCAGCTGAAAGTCTTGCTGCTCCTCAAACAAAATGGTTTTGCCCTTGTTTTCTTTCACAAACCTAGAGACCAGGTCCAGGCACTGAGCTATAAGAGAATAAAAAATTAACACCCAGAAGTGTCCGTCCCACCCCACCACTCCCCACTCAGCCTTATCTTCATACTTTGGATCCCTTGAATACAACATGGAATTTGTAATCTGCTACAAATTTGTTGTATTGGCTTGTGTGTATTTCCAAAAATGCGAGGAGAAAGCTCTAAGTCTGAGTGGGTGGTAAAAGCGGGTCAAGGGAATAAGGACGAGGGAGAACTCTTTGGCAGTAGATCCATAATTATTCATTTCCAGACATCCTTACATTTGGGCTTCCTAAAGAAAATGTAGTTTTGTTCTGGGGGAGTTAGACTCCAGAGGAACACCTCCCACCTTCATTTCTTTTCAAACACATCTTTTTGTTGCAGTTTACTAGTGTTTTGAATGAGCACCAAAGTTACAATCGGGTGGGCAGATAAGATCCAGAGAAGGGGAGCCTTGCTGAGACATATGGAGCTCACCGAACACAGGGCTCTTGTCCAGCAGACTTTTGCAAGTCCACAGGAAATATGTGTGTGTGTGTGTGTGTGTGTGTGTGTGTGTGTTCTTATGCCTGGGCTGATATGGGGTAGCAGATGGTAGAGGGGAAAGGGAGATGAACAGTCTTTCCCAGCCTCCCTCGATGCCCTTGTAGCTCTCCCCCAGTACCCTGCTCCTCAACTGTGTCATTCTCCAGGTACACCTGCCCACTCCCCTTCTCCTCCAGCCTCCCCTAACTACCCCCACCCTTCCAATGCAGGGCAGCACAGCTCCATGCCCCCCAGCCACCCGTCCCCATGCATGTCCCTCCCCAGTCACAGCCTCCTCTAGGAGTGGACAAAAATCAGGGATTTTCTTTAAAAAAATTCATCAGCTAAATCAGATTTTTTAATTTAAATTAAATACAGGTTTTTATTTTAATTGATAACCTATATTAAGGCCTAAACTTATGATCATTATTAAAATAATTTAAATTAAATACAAAATATAACATGTTTGCTGACAAGTTTTAAAGAAAGTCAACCCACTGAGCTGGTAGAAGCCACTGGCTAAGCACCTGGAACCTGAGTTTGCTGAAGGGCTAAACCAGCTTTTAACAGCAATAGCCTTTTCTGCAGGTGTAGGGAGAATATTTTCTTCATTTCAGTTTATTCATCTAATTCACTTCACTGACTAGCTTTTTCATAGTAAAGAAACCATTTGGGAGTTGAAAAAGCAGGAAGGCTTGTTCTCTTCTTCCAGACTATGAATAAAAACTAGGTTTGAGAGATGAAATCTACTAGTTCTAAAATCTTGAAGGGCATGGTGACCAGAAACAATCAGTTCAATTCACTAGTTACAGATGATATTTCCTTTGTTTAATATACAATTAGTTTTAAATGCAAAGTATGTTTTGATAAACTTTCTTCTGGTGTATCCAGCACATTTATGATAATTTTGTTTAATAAAACAACACTTTAAAATGCTGTTTTTGAGCAAAACTGAATTTGAATTTTCATCCAAATAGAATTTGAAAGAGATCATAAGTAAAAACGTAATCAACTAGTAAATATGAAATGCAGTTACCATTTTATAACATAATAAAAAATACAAAAATTAAGAATCTGAAAAAAATGTAAATTAAACAATATAGTTGCTTAAATAAACGTGTATGGATAGGACATAACCTCCTCGTTACCAAAAAGAAAAACTGAGTGGAAAGGTTATACTTAGTTGCAAAGTAACATGTTTTAACGGTTACCAACCAATAAGAATGAATTTTTCTTTAGAAAAATAAAAAAAGTTCAAATGCAAAAGAGTTAAAATTGATGATTTAAATGTGTCAACCCTGGCCCCCTCCCAGATTCCTGGCCCTGCACATTCACCCTCTCACCTCCACAACCACGTGTGGATCAGTGTTATTTGTATTTATAAGCGTATGAAAATAAATGTATATCTAGAAATGTTTGAAAGTAATTGCAAAATTTGCTCTGTATATACACATGAAAACAATGGTGTGTGTGGTTGCACAATGCCAGCCAACATTTGAAAGCGGTAACTGGTTTGGAGAGGAAAATAAAGGCCCATTGGAAGCCTTCCAGATGGAAAAGAGTGAAAAAATATTTTGCTTAGGAGGGAAAAAAAATGAAACAGAACAAAAAGGGACATTGCCTGGGATGAGTGGAACGGGCTGGCGCTATCACACAGGGTAACATTTTCAAAATCACCTGAGTGACTTGGAGAAGCTACATCCTGTTTTCAAGTCACTGCGCTACTGGTAGTGGGTAAAACTTTCTGAAAGCACCGACATGGGACAAGCCCAGCCCCCAGTTCCTACAAACCCTGCACACAGCCAGTTAGGAGGTTGGAAAAGATACTCACGATTGCCCTGTAACCGCTTGAGTTTCTCTTTAGCACTAGACTCACCGAGGGTGTGCTCAGATTTCATTTTCCTTAACAAAAGAAGGATCTGTATAAATATTTTAAATCCAGAAACATTAAACCTCAAATGATTAATTTCACGCAAAGCAGGGCAAAACCCTGGGATGGAGAGTCAGGTCACCAGATAGTTCCTTCCCATCTTGCCGCAGTGACATTTTGAGAGACCTCTATGAATGGGAGAGAGCTCAGGGATATATTTGAAGGTGGGAGTTCAAATTGGTCTTTGGAACCCAGAACCTGTTTTGATCCACCCACCCCAGCAAAGACTCCTGTCAGCACCAATGGGCATTGGCTCAGACCAGAAGAACAGAGGCTCAAGGCGTTCTGAACACAACAGAGCAAGGCACAAAGTCCTCAGGGCTTTCTGCCTTGCTATGAGGGATGAATGCACAGAGTTCAATGAGAAAGCCCTAAATCTACTCCTAACTCTGCAAGTCATGTCAACTTTCTGCCTAAGCTTCTCAATTTGCAAAACAGGCAGAACCCTATTTATCTGGGTACGGAGCTCATACAGGTGCTGTGTAAAGCAACGGTGACAGCACAAAGAAACCTCCCTCGCATTCCAGTGCCCGGCATGCGTATTGCTTGTTCCTGGAACAGTCCGGAGCTGCCAATTCACAGCAAAAGCTGCCCTGTGGTACTATTAAGTGACCATGGTGACCCATTTCTTTCCCTCTCCTGCCCCTTGTAGCCCCAGCATGCCCTTCCCTAGCTGAGAAAGTGACTGAGGTCTGGCTGTTAGGTTAGAAGTTAGGTTCTAAGGGCTTGCTGCAATTGGCTCTTTAGGAAACCTTATTTAGCACAAAAAGTGCAGGGGGAAATTTTGAAAAATGCTTAAGTGACTTAGGAGCCTAAGTCCCATTTTTAAAAATGATGTGGGCACTTCAGAGCCTCTCTCTGGGATTTAGTCTCTTAAGTCACCTAGGTGCTTTTGAGTTTATGATTATATTTGAGCCCTGGAGTTTATGATTATATTTATTCTCTGACCTCACTAAAAGATGCTAGGTCAGATTATCTCCTTGCTCAAGTTCTTGATTTTAAGTGATGGAAGAACCGCTTTTATTCTGAAGCTTCCTGTAGCTCTTTTAAAGAGTCTCACATTCATCATCATCATCGGCTGAGGGGCACTTGAAGTACTGTCTGTACTTTACCTTTGGAGTCCAGTCCCGGGAAGTCTCTGCGCCCACGGAGGTGCCATCGCAAGGTTCAGAAAGCTTCAAATACAACGTTGGTGTTTTTTTTAAAACCAGCAAAACCTCTGACTCTCCGGCCTGGGCTAGCCCGTAGGAGTTGCGCCTTCAGTTGATCCGATTAGTCCAGTTCAACTGGTTAAATGCAGCTATAGTGGGGGGTGGCACCAATTTAACCCTGGCTAAAACGGCCTTAGCTCGTCTGTCACTGGCACACGCTGAACTGATTTAGGCAAAGCGTCAAACCAGCTGAAGCTCAGTTCTGAGCCGATTTCGTGAAGGCGGAACCGCTCCCCGAGCGCAGCCGGCCCGCTCCGTGTCTCCAGTTGTCGGCCCCGCCTGGCTGGAGAAGAGCAAAGCGAAGGGCTCCGCACCGCGGCTTCGGCGCACCTGGCGAGGGAGGAAGGAGAAGCCTGAGCCCTGGGGAGCAGCAGCCGGGCAGAGCCCCGTGGGGCCCATCGAGCCCCCGCCAGGGGCCCGCACCAGGCTCCCCCCACAGCCCGCTCCCCGCCTGCCCCGGCCACGCCAGGGGTGACCTGCTCCGGGGGGGCCGCTCCTGAGCTGTTCGGGGCTCCCCCGCCCCGCGACCCCACTCCCTGCGTCCAAGCGCTCAACAGCGGCCCGCGACTCCGGCGCAGGTGACGGTCTGTGCGGGGCTCTCAGCCAGGCGGGACCGAGCCCGACCCGGGTCCAGCCCTCCGGCGTGGAGCTCCGAGCTCCCTGCCCCCCGGATCTTCCAGAGCAGCAGCGCCACCCCCCACCCTGCTCCGCTCCCACTGCGAGCCCCCCAGCCAGGTCACCTGCCCCGCCCCAGGAGTCTGCCCCCTGCCCGCTCAGTACCCAGGGAGGAACCTGTCCCGCTCCCCGCGGAGCGGCACAGGCTGGACATGTGGCTTGGTGACCCAGCCCCGGCTGACTTGCTGGAGCAGGCGCTAGTCAGGTTCATGTTCTTTCTGACCGCAGCTCGCTCGGCCCCTGGGCTGCCCCCCAGCCCTGGCCATTCACTGGCTCGCTCGATTTGGGCCACAGCTGTTCTGGGAACTCTGGGTGTTGCACAGAAGGTGAATCCATTTAACTTCTCCCAGCTAGTGAGGGGGCCTGCTAGGGTCTGTCTCCCATACCCTGAGTCAGGAGAGCCTTGGCATAAACTAAGAACAAAAGACCGGCCATACTAGGTGAGACCAATGTTCCGCTAGACCAATATTCCGACTTCCACCAGTGGCCATGGCAGGTGCTTCGGAGGGAATGAACAGAACAGAATTATCAGAGAATTATCAAGTGAGCCATCCCGTGTTGTCCAGTCCCAGCTTCTGATGGAGGGTATGGGATAGCCACAGCATGGGGTTCTGTCCCTGACCATCTTTGCTAATTGCCATGGATGGATCTATCCTCCAGGAACTTGTGTAATTTTTTTTTGAACCCAGTTACAGTTTTGGCCTTCACCGCATCCTGTGGCAGAGAGCTCCACAGGTTGACTGTATTTTGTGAAGCAGTGCTTCCTTTGTTGGGTTTAAACCTGCAGCACAGTCTATGAATTTCATTGGGTGACCCCTGGTTTGTGTGTTTTGTGAAGGGGTAAATTCCTCATCCTTATTCATGTTCTCCACACCAGTGAGTTAATGCACTAACAGGACTCTGCATTTTTACTCAATTGATTCAAAAGGTCTCTTGCTCCTGTCCTCCCAAGACAGCGTGCAGTGTCAGTGCCATGGTGTCCGTTTTTGTGAAGAAGTTTGCAAAACAGGAAAGCTTGCAGTTGTGTTGATAAGCATAGCCCATACCCTGTGCACACGGCTCCAAAGCTTACACACTGACCTGACACAACTTCCAAGAAGACAAGACACCACCTGGCTGTGGGGAAAGAGCTGGGCTAGAGCCAAGTCACACAGGGGTTACTCACATGCCTCTCTGCCATTTCAAAAGGATAGGGGTGGGGGCAAGTACAGTTAACAGCGACAAAGCCAGGAAATTCCCATGGGTGTGGTAAAACTCCTCCCAGCTGCCTGCGAATTGGCTCTGACTCACCCCCTTCTTCTTGAGTTACATCCTGGCCCTCTTCCATGAGTGAGGCTTGATGTCTGTGTGGGCTGTGGATAGGGCCCACCAGAAAATATGATCGCTGGGGGAGGAGGACATCAGGCAGCCAGGTGTAAGCTGAGTTATAAATGTGCCAGTGTTCAGACTTTATTAAATGCTTGTAACTTGCTGCCTGCATTAATCTCACTTATCTCATGTTATAAGTGAATAGTTAAGGGTTTGCTCTGTAACTGTAAATCACCAGACAGAAGAGAAGCATTAACAAACATGAAATACCAATTGCCCCAAGAGGTGTTCTCTCCTCCCCAAGGAAAGAAGATCCAACAACACCAGATGAACCATTGTGGGACATCAGAGGACAAAATACTTTGTTGATTGCTCCCTCCACCACACACAACGAAGAGGCGGTGTGCAACTGAATTCCTCCAAACCCCTGAACTTGGAACTCCAAGCAGAAGGAGGGAAGGGATAAAAAGCCCTAACAAGGAGAAGCTGTATCTTTATATTGCTTGGATTTTAAGGTCAAGGATTAGTAAGCATAAGCAAATGACCCCCAGTGCTTGGCCTGGGTTAGCCTTGAAGAACATACAGAACTTAAACAACAAGGAGTCCGGTGGCACCTTGAAGACTAACAGCTTTATTTGAGCATAAGCATTTTTTTTTTATGCCCAAATAAATCGGTTAGTCTTTAAGGTGCCACCGGACTCCTGGTTGTTTTTGTGGATACAGACTAACACGGCTGCCCCCGGATACTTACAGAACTTACTTATTATAGAAGCTTTTTGAAACTTAAGACTAACTCATTTTTCCTGCTTTAACCTGGTAAATATCTATTTCCTTTTCCTAGTTAATAAATCTGTAGATAGTTTATTATAGGATTGGCTACAGGTATTGTCTTTGGTGTAAGATTTAAAGTGCAATTGATCTGGGATGAGTGACTGGTCCTTTGGGGCTGGGAGTAACCTGACTATGGTGATTTTGGGTGTAAGGGACCATCTATCACTGAGGCAAGCTTGCCTAGGTGACAAGATAGTCCCCTTGGGCATTCCAGTCTGTCACGGAGTCCCCAGGGGCGATGCTCTGGAACTGCTCCCTACGAAGCCAGTCAGGACTCTGGTGAAGTCTCCTCTCTGGGAGCAGCCTGTCTGCAGGGCAAAAAAGCTCACATGGCTTCCCCCTTCCTGGGTCTGACCTCAGAGCATTCAGCATCCTCTGCCCCTCCGTGCACTTCCCACAGCGAGTCCGCCCAGGTGGGGTCCTGGGGAAGCCAGAGGGTCCTGCCCCCCAACTCCGCAGTCAGACGTGACTCTTAGCCAGCCAGTAACACAGAAGGTTTATTAGATGACAGGAACATGGTCTAAACCAGAGCTTGTAGATGTAGAGAATAGGACCCCTCAGCCAAGTCCATTTTAGGGGGCAGTGAGCCAGACAAGCACGTCTGCACTTCACTCCTCATCTCCAGCCAGCCCCAAACTGACTCACCCTCCACCCCCTCCTCCTCTGAGCTCTCACCTTGCAGGGGGGAAGGGGCCAGGCCCTCAGTTGCCGGGAAACAAGGTGTTGGCCCTTTTCTGTGTCCAGACCCCTGCACAACCTGCCCTCTAGGGCTCTGCAACAGTCACACACCCTTATCCGCAAACAGAAAAGGAGGACTTGTGGCACCTTAGAGACTAACAAATTTATTTGAGCATAAGCTTTCATGAGCTACAGCTCACTTCATCGGATGCATTCATTTAACATTAAGAACAGTCCCACTTCATCACACATCTGTCTGTGACTCCATGTTAAGGCTGTTTCAGTGCCTGAGGAGTTAACACTTGAACCTGGCTGGTGAAATCTAAGTCTAAAACTCCCAGGCAATGTGGGGTTAAGCCCTGGTTCCTAACAGTCTGCCCTGAAGCTGGCATTCATGCTCTTGCCAGGCCCCAGGAAACAAAACCTCCTCGCTTGACTGGTCAGTCCTAGCATTCAGTAATAGCTGTGGAGTTTGCTGAGTCCATCCTTTTCTGCCTTGCCTGCCTCTCCAAGGAGCTGTGCTCATCCAGTGAGAAACAAAGGCCGGAGGTAGTTAGCAATTGCCAGATGCCCACGAGTGGTGCCATGGGTGGCCACCAAGCTGTTGGGATGGGCTGCTGCCTCACAGCTCGTAACGGTGAAAGCAGATTTTGGAACATCAGCTTCTTGGGGCAGACTTTCTGGGTAAGGGATTGCAGGGGAAGGAGAAGCCCTGGTCAGTTCAGACAAGGTTCTGGGACAGAGGTGAGGACTTCTCCCCCACGCCTGCATATCAGTGGATGTTAGAATGAGCTGCCACAGGAGCTCCCTCTTTTCACAACCATGTGACAGAAAACAGTCACCAGCAACCAGCTGGGCCAGTTACTGAAGAACTTGAAAACAACAAAATAAATGACAGGTTTCAGAGTAGAAAATGCATCCGATGAAGTGAGCTGTAGCTCACAAAAGCTTATGCTCAAATAAATTTGTTAGTCTCTAAGGTGCCACCAAGTACTCCTTTTCTTTTTTCTAACTCGGTGGGGAGCTTAGAAAGAGGGAGCGTGGTTTTAATAGTAACAGAGTAACATGTCCCCAGGGGAGGGGCTTCCTGAAAACCACCCAGCTGCTGGGACAGCCAGGTTGGGATCTGGTGGCTTTGCAGACACCAGCTGAAGGCCCAGCAGCGTTAAACATCCCACTGTCAGACAAGAGCCTGGTTTGGGCCATCACTTTTAGAACCCGTTGGCACCAGGTGTGCTCGGCTCCAGCAGGGCCTGACCGCCCGCATGGCGTCTGGACCCTGTGCCCTGATGGAAGGCAAGGTCTCGGCAGCATTTCCTGGAGAGACAGAGTTACAAGCACCAGTACATGATAGGTGTGGAGGTTTTTGCCCAAAGATAACACGCCAGTGCAGCTGTAGGGCATGGCCTGGGTGCTAGCACCAGCAGGAGACTGGTTTTCTCAGAGATATGTCTGCATCTCTCAGTGCAGCCCTGTAAAGTCCATTCCTGGCTCCGGTCTCTCCAATAGGAGGCTGCGGCCAGAGGGAAAGTCCTGGTCACACATTCAGCTCCTTCCAAGGGACTCCTACAGCACAAAGGGAGCGCTTCAGTCATTATCATAATCAAATCTGTATGCTCCTATAATGCCAAGGGCCCCTCGGGTCCTGGCTCCCGGTGTGGGTGCTGCCCAGACACACAGGGAAATGGTCCCTCGCTCACAATCCAGCCTCTCTGCAGACTCTGGTTCCTAAGCACTTCCCTTGCTGCGGGATTAGATGGGGCAACATGCACCCTCTGCTGTCCTCGCCATGGAACAGCAGGGCCTGGAACTGAATGGCCCCTCAGCCTCCCTAAGCACAGGGGAAATGGTTTCCCAGTCAAAAGCTGTTCCCAGTGAAAGAGGAGTGAACAGCTATTCCCTGTGGCGTGTGTGAGGCAAGGTAGCAGCCACAGAGTTGGGGCCTGGTCTGCCTCGGTACGAAGTCAGCTGGGAACATTGTACCTATTTGCCTCTGCCTTTGAAAGCTGAGGCGATGCCCATCTAGGTCCCTGTTGCGGCACAGCAACTGCAGTAGAGATTTTGCTGACTAGCTCAGGCAATTCCCTGCTGTTTCTGTTTGCCCACCACAGACGCCCTTTGCTTTGCAGCTCTGGCTGCTACCTGCACTGCCCAGAGCTGTACTGAACTCAGCTGGTCGGGGCAGCGGAAGGGGCAGCTGGGCCCAGGCTTCATTCACTTACAGACGAGGCATTGGATAAATCCTCCCAACATTTCCTTCATCTCCTTGGAGCATCAACGTCCAGGAGCTTCAGTCCGACTCCGTCCCCTGCCCACCCCCAGCCACGCACTGAGTCTCACCTGACACCCAAGGATGGGTCTCTTGCTTCCCATAAATGCACTGAAGCCTCTGAATGAGAAATCTCTTATCTTCCCCTTCCTAGAACAGAAGAGACACCATCGTGAGAAAAGGGGGGCAGAACAGGGCCATGGCCCCTGGCAAAACAAGCCGCTCTAATAGAAGAGATGGAGAAACTAACACTCAGCTGTTATGGCCAAAATCCAGTGGGAGCTGCAGGTGCTCAGCACTCGTGAAAACTAGGCCACTCATTTGGGTGCCTAAATGTGTGTGTAGGTGTCTAACCTTAGGCAACCATTAGAACTCGGGAGTTCCTGGATCCCAGACCCATGCTCTGTCCACTTGACTACATCTTGCACCTCCCATCACCTCCCTGAGGCATAAGCATGGGGTACAAGGAACCAACGCCGAGCCACGGGCTCCTGTGAAATCTATGTCCCCAGTTTTCCTTATGGCTCCACAGCAGATTACCAATAAGTACCACAAACCCTTTCTCCTCATAAGAACGGACACATTGGGTCAGACCAAAGGTCCATCTAGCCCTGTATCCCATCTGCCGACAGTGGCCAATGCCAGGTGCCCCAGAGGAAATGAACAGAACAGGGAATCATCAAGTGATCCATCCCCAGTCACACTTTCCCAGCATCTGGTAAACAGAGGCTAGGGACACCATCCCTGCCCATCCTGGCTAATAGCCAATGAAAGACCTGTCCTCTAGGAACTTCTCTAGTTCTTTTTTGAACTCAGTTATAGTCTTGGCCTTCCCAACAGCCTCTCTCCTCACACCTTCGGCTTAAACCTTTGCATGTAAAAGGCACTTCTCTGTGCCATGGTAGGGCCTTATTTAAGGTACTGGCACAGAGGCAGGCCCAATTCAGCTTTCCCTGGGTCCCCAAGTCCCACACATAAGGCAGTAAGAAGCAAGCAGCATGCAGAGGTCCCATGAACTCACGTTGTCAATCTGTTCCTTCAGCAGGCAGATGATTCTCCGCTGTCCTTTCACCACCTGGATGTGGAGGTAGATCACAGCTCTGCAATGGAAGGACATGAACTGCAGGACTCAGGGTCTGATGCCCACATTTGAGGGGGTAACGCATCCCAGATGCATGGCTAGATCACCTGCCATTCTCTCTAAGCCAGAGCAGGGGACGGGGGGAGGACGGACAGGGTATGGGGGGGACAACTGGGCTGGCCCCAGCAGCCAGTCAGAGACCTCCTTTCTCACACACCCAACCTCTCCTTCCAACACATTTCTCTGTGCTCAGCCACTTGTTTCTCTGCCTCAGGCGCCCAGGGAGTGAGGAGTGGGACACACACTCCCTGAGCAGCCCTCCAGCTCCCCCGAGTGGCGATACAATGCGTGGGGTGAGGATGTCAAACTGTGCTTCACTACTTCAGTGGGGTGACACATCTGACCCCCTCACGCAGAAGAGGCAGCTCCACCACCTGGTTCAGGGGAGCCGCTCCATTAGCTGCCGGAGCAGCAGCACCAACACCTTCTTCCAGGCTCACACCCATGGGAGAGTGAGACCATGGTAAGGAGAAATAACGGCTAGGTTCAAAGGGCTGTGCCAAACCCAATGTAAGACCAGTGCTGCTCTCTGGGCGGAGGCAGGAATGCTCCTGGGTGACACTGTCCCGGCTTACCAGGGAGCTCAAAGCACAAGGACTGAATGCCTTGAGCAGCTATTCTCAGCTATGGGGAGTCCAGTCTGGTGTGTTTGCCTGTAGTTTTCAGGCTTGGATTCTGAATTCAGTCATACTCACAGCAGGACTCCAGACACAAAGAACAGGAAGAAGGTATTTTCCACCAGGTACTTGTGGATCCAGGTGACCCAGGCAATGTTTGGGCTGGATTTCTCCAGCTCTTGAACCCAAGTCTTCCCTGACTTGTAGATGGTCTCCTGCATCCGGAACGGGCCACATGTTTTGGATGGTCTCACTCTGGGCAGACAAAGAGCAGATGAAAGTCAAATGGCCACCTGTGGTAGAGGATGACTTCCAGCAGCAATTCACTTGCTACCAGAACCACCACCTGACCTGGGCTTTGTGCCTTTGGTGTGGAATCTAGATGTTACCTCAAGAAACAACACAGACCCGATTTCCATGCCCCCTAGAATGGGCTCCAATTGCAGTCATGCACCGGGAAAGACTTCCTCTAACAGGGATTTGATCCAAGGCACCCCTGCCTCCCTGCCCCACCCCCAGCAGTGCACAGGTGTTTAGAAACCGCAGGGCTGAGTCGGAGGCAGGCGAATCCTCTCTGCAGAAATATCCTCTGGCTGCCTTTATTCATACAGTGCTAAAGCACGCAAGGTGACTTACAGACAGCTCCGAGACAGGCCCAGCCCTGAAGAGCAGACAGGACACAAAGGCTGATTGGGACCAAAGCACTGGGAAGCTGGAGGGGGGAAAGGGGGAGGGAAGAGCAGTCAGACCCCACGGCTGGTTGGCTCCATTCTCTCTGTAGGCATGGAGGGTTCTCATTACACAAACTCACGCCCAGATGATGTAGGAGAGGAAGATCACGGCGCCCAGGAACGAGGGGAAGCACAGGAGGGTGATGAAGACAGTGCTCATGTGAGATGCGCGCCACGGCTTGCTGGGAGACTGGCAGTTCTTCATCAGGCTGGTCTGGAGATACAGAGTTAAACCAGCTACTAACTTCTGACCCGAGTGTAACAACCCCCCATCGGCCAGGACATGGGACAGATGTTCTCTGGGCCCAGGGAGTCTCAGGCCACTGCTGCTAATAGAAACAGAGAGGGTGAGAACTGGTGCAGGTGAGGAACGCCCGTCTGACCCCTCTCTTCTCAGGGAGCTCTCCTCTGTTTCTGGACAGAGCTGAATATAGAACTCGGCGGGGACCTTTCCCCCAGTCCAGCCTCTAGACCTCCCGGCTCTGGACAGCGTGATTGCAGCTGCAGCACTTGCTGAGGCCGAACAGCAGCTGCGAGCCAAAGGCCGGTGGGTGGGGACGACCGTTACCTTCTTGATGTAGAACAGGAGCACTAGCTTGAGGATCTGGACAGCTGGGAGGAGGGGGCAAAAGAAAACCCCCAGCCTGAAAGGAAGAAGGAAAGATACAGTAAATTTGTGAGAGCCCTGCACTCCCCCCGTCCCCCCGCCACCCAGGAGCCAGTGCCCCCAGCCATGGGGCAGCATGGTCATTGCCTTGTTCTCCTCCAGATGGGGGGCTTCCAAAGTGGACAATGGAGCCAGATCCAGCCTGGCCGACAACGTGACCCCCACGGCATAGCCCAGGGGCCCGATCTGGCCTGCCTGCCTGACAACGTGACCCCCATGGCGCAGCCCAGGGGCCCGATCCGGCCTGTCTGCCTGACAACGTGACCCCCATGGCGCAGCCCAGGGGCCCGATCCGGCCTGTCTGCCTGACAACGTGACCCCCACGCTGCCCAGGGGCCTGATCCGGCCTGCCTGACAATGTGACCCCCACGCTGTACCCACACGGCGCAGCCTTTCCAGTTTCCTTTTTCACACAATGAGTTTCTAGCCCTGGAGTCTACAGAGAAAACCTGCTACAAGCGAGTGGAGTGCGACCAGTACATGGTGCCTGCGTGGCTCAGATGGGGGAACTCAACTAGGAGTCTGGCTGGAGCTTCGCTCTGACACACAGTGCCCACATGGGCTGGTTGAGCAGCTGGAGCAGGAATGGGGGGTGCAGCCGGAGGCTGGGAATGGGGAATCGCTGCAGGAAGGAGATGCAGGAGGAACAGAAGCGACTTGGAGAGAAGAGAAACAAAGGGCAGAAACCGGGATGGCCTGAGTGAGGATGGAAGCGACAAGCACTGAACGAATCACAAATAAGGCCAATGGTTAGTTACTACACGAGGCCTTGTTCTGCCATTGACACGAGTCCTGCTGCAGGTTGCGAGGGAATCGTAATCCTGACCTTACACCTGGCCCCCAGAGCATTTGCCCTCCTTCCACGCACGTTCTGTTCTGCACAGGTTCTTATCCCGCCCGCAGCCCTGCAGCGTGTCGGGTACCTTCCCACCTGGGGTGTTCTCGCTCCCGGGGGAGCTCCGTGTGCAGGGGGGTTTAAAGGTGCTCGCGGCTCTGTGTCTGAGCCCCTGCATGAGGCAGCCAGAAGCACCCATGAAATCTGGCAGCAGCCTATCGGCTCTGGGAAGAGGCTCTAGCTACACAGGTAACGGGTGGGGGGGAAGCTGTTGAACCACTGGCAGCAGGAGATGCCTCACCAGGTCAGGGTCTGCCCATAGATCAGCTCCAGCACATTCCGGGCAATGTCAAATTCAGGCCTCTGCTTCCTCATCAGCTTCTTCTCCAAGATGAGCCTGGAAGGCAGAGAGAGACTCTCAAGGGGCTGAGGCCACAGGACACTGAGCCCCTGAACTTTCACTCCAACAGAGACCAACCTTGCAAGCAAGATGTGCCAGTGTCCCAGCAAGCCAGAGCTGCCTCTGCATGGTGGAGCTGGGGAGGCCCCAGCACCAGGGATGGGTACCACACAAGCATTACCTCCAGAGCAGCTCCCCAAGGAAAGTGTCCAGGAGTGTGAACATGAAATCCATCACCACAAAGCGGTACAGCTCCTGCCCCACAGACGTCTCCCAGCACTGGGAAAACACAGGCACGGGTGCATCAGGGAAGAGGGTAGAGATGGCTCCCTCCTCCCATCAGCTCTTCTGTAGCCCCCAAGCAAGGTCTGTGAACACCTGCCCTGCAGCTCCCTCAACAGTGAGGCACTCACTCGTGGTGCCCTGCCCGCTAAGGCACTCTTTCCATGGCAACTGGTGGGCTGGCAACATTCTCACTTACTAGCCAAACCTAGCCACTGAGCATTCAGATTACGACAGTCTGCCTCTTCGAAAGGGGAACTTGGAATCTTTGCTATGCTGCATTGTGCCATCCCTGCCCATTGCAAGAGCCAGCAACAATCACAGAATCGCAGGACTGGAAGGGACCTCGAGCAGTCTCTAGTCCAGTCCTCTGCGCTTGTGGCAGGCCTAAGTATTATCTAGACCAGTTGTCTCCAACCTTTTTTACGCCCAAGATCACTTTTTGAATATAAAGGCAACCTGGGATCTACTCGACCCCTTCCCCAAGGCCCAGTCCTGCTTACTCCATCTCCCCCCTCTCTCCGTCGTTCACTCTCTCCCACCCTCACTCACTTTCACCGGGCTGGGGCAGGGGGTTGGGGTTTGGGACGGGGTCTGGGCTCTGGGCTAGGGCCGAGAGGTTTGCAGTATGGGAGGGGGCTCTGGGCTGAGCCTGGGGCAGGGGCTTGGGGTGAGGGGTGCAAGCTCTGGGAGAGAGTTTGGATGCAGGAAGGGAATCTGGGCTGCGGCAGAGTGTTGGAGTGCAGGAGAGGGTGCAGGGTGCAGGAGAGGATATGGGGTGCTGGCTCTGGGAGGGGGCTCAGGGCTGGGGATTGGGGTGTGGCCTCCCACCGGGTGGCACTTACCTCGGTCAGCAGCGAGCGAGGCTAAGGCAGGCTTCCTGGAAGGGACCAACACGCCACTGTGGCCCCTGGGAGGAGCGGGGGGGGCACTTGGCTCTGCACGCTGCCCCTTTCCGCAGGCACCAACCCCAAAGTTCCCATTAGCCACAGTTCCCCGTTCCTGGCCAATGGAAGCTGCGGGGGTGGTGCTTGCAGGCAGGAGCAGCGCACAGAGACCCCTGCCCCCTCCCCCCCCGGGGCATGCGATCCACTTCCGGGAGCAGCATGGGGCCAGGACACTTAGGGAGCCTGTCTTAGCGGCAGCTCTGCTACACCACCAGAGATCAGGATTGACTGGGAGAGTCTCCAGGATCAACCAGTCGATCAAGATCGACTGGCTGGTGACCACTGACCTAGACCATCCCTGACAGGTATTTGTCTAACCTGCTCTTAAAAATCCCCAATGATGGAGATTCCACAACCTCCCTCGGCAATTTATTCCAGTGCTTAACCACCCTGACAGTTAGGAAGTTTTTCCTAATGTCCAACCTAAACCTCCCTTGCTGCAATTTAAGCCCATTGCTTTCTGTCCTGTCCTCAGAGGTTAAAGAGAACAATTTTTCTCCCTTTAACAACCTTTTATGTACTTGAAAATAGTTATCCTGTCCCCCTCCGTCTTCTCTTCTCCAGACTAAACAAACCCAGGTTTTTCCATTTCCCTTCATAGGTCATGTTTTCTTGACCTTTAATCATTTTTGTTGCTCTTCTCTGGACTTTCTCCAATTTGTCCACATCTTTCCTGAAATGTGGCGCCCAGAACTGGACACAATACTCCAGTTGGGGCCTAATCAGTGCGGAGTAAAGCGGAAGAATTACTTCATGTCTTGCTTACAACACTCCTGCTAATACATCCCAGAGGGATGTTTGCTTTTTTTGCACAGTGTTACACTGTTGACTCGTATTTAGCTTGGGATCTGCTCTGATAATCTGAACCCAGCACGGCAGGGGTGGCAGATTGTCCCAATATCCCTGGGCCAATGGGAGAGCTTAAATGAGTGCTCCTCTCTCTGAAGGGTGCAGCTGGGCCATTCTGTAGCTCCGAGTAGCTCTTGTTCCCTCAGCATGCACAAGATCCATTTACCCCTCATTTCTGTGCAGCCCATGCAGCTGTGGGCTAGAGTGTGGGCTGGGTGCAGGGGCCCAGAGCTGCAAGGGCCCAGCTCTCAACAAGCAGAGGTTGCAACCAATGCAGACTGACCTCGCCCTCCAAGTAGTATCCCCTCGTCCGACTCAGCCAGTGGTAACACAGCAGGCCCAGAACGACCATCTTCAGAATCAAACTCCTCAGGACGAAAGAGAGGGGGAGAGGAAGGTATCAGAGTGAGCGAGCGAGAGCGATCCCATGCCAGCAAGAGGAGCAGGGCAGGGATGGACAGAGAGCTCTGCTGGGCTAAAGCATGTGAGCTCACCTGCTCCATTCAGCTGCTCCGTCCGAGATCTCAGTGCAGGGAAGGGCACCAGCTGTATGCATCTCCATTGTCCCTCTGGGGCAGTCCCTGGCCAGCCCTGAGAGCAGCCAGGGCCCACCCCAGAGCACATGGTGCCCCCCTGGTGGCAAGGAGAAGGAGGAAGATGGAAGGCCTATGGCTCTCTGAGAGGGTACTCAAGCCCAGGTCCTTCAGGGAGTCCCGGGCTCCCAGTGCTGGATTTCTAGCTGTAGCACAGCAACCAAGAGCAAAAGAAAAACCCAGATGGAGGGGAGTACACCCCACCCCCACCGCCCTACCTGCAGATGGCCACGTACACCTCCAGTGCTGGAGACTCCTGCTTCTCCCAGGCTGCCAGCAGGTTATACAGGTACGGCATCACCAGGTTCATCAGAGACACCACCATAGGCAGAACCAGCAGGAAGGCTTCCTGCTGGGTCTCACTGCTCCCCCTGTCTCGGCTGTCCTGGTGCACCTGGAAAGCAGGTACCAAGGGGATTACTGGCCTACAGACCACACACAGGCTCCTGAATCTCCTGACACGGGACTCTGCCTGCACCAGAACATCCCCAGCCTCTTGGGAACAATGCGACTGCCCATGTCTCAGCAGAGCCCAGCCCCCGCCCCGCTAGCTCCGGGACACCCCTCCAGGCAGGGATGACAGCCCCTTATGAGAGGAGGGCCCAGCACAGGGCCCGCACTCACCTTGAGCATGTGTTCGGAGAAGTAATACACTGCGATGACACTGCCTAGGACGGTGCCCAGAGACAGTGCCCAGGCCAGACTGAGAACCACGATCCTGCCCACCCTCCTGCACAGGCTCATTGGGAGAGACTTGGACTGCCACTCTCCTAGCAGCTCCTGCAAAACAGAACCATAACAGCCTGACCTGATTGGTACCAATGTTGCTGGGGCTGACTGGTGGGCTCAGCGTTTGCTGGGAACAGGCTGCAGGTCCGGAGTAGCAAACGCCTCCCCAGGAAGGAGGGAGTGGTGGAATGGATCCGGGAGCAGCCAAACGGTTCTGCAGAGGGGAAGGACCCGGGGCCTTTGGATGCACCAAGAGAGCTGTTGTCCCAAGGGGCAGAAGAGGGGGTTTCCAACACTAGGGCAGGGGTTGATCCTTGGGGAATGGGCCAGGACCTGGTGTAACACACCCATCTTTCAGCTGTGGGGATTCAGGCTCAAATCCCGCTTTAGGTCACAACTGAAAGTGAATTTTGTGGCTTCAATTTAATCCCCAGCTTGCCCAGTTACAAAGCCACCATGGTGGTCATTCCTGGCTCAGGAGCAGCCCAGGAGTAACACAGCGGGGCAGAGCAATAGTGAGGGGCACCAGCACAGCTGTGGGAGGGGGGGCAGGGGCAGCTGTGAATCTGGGCTACAGGGCACCAGCAGAGCTGTGGGGTAAAGTCTGCACAGTTTGGTCCCTAATAAAAGAACTGAATCTATAATATGATCAGTGATATTGTTATAATTGGGGTAGTGCCCACAAGTCCCACTGAGCCCAGGGGTCCCTGGGGCTAGGTGCTACCTGTACACAAGGAAAAAGAGTTCCAAACTCAAAGTGCTTCCCAGCTCCCTAGACAAGCCAGAGCAGGCAGTGTTGCCCCCTGGCTTTAACAGATGGGGACGGAGGCACAGGGTTTAAGGGACTTGCCCAAGGTCCCACAAGGAGAATGTGGCAGAGCCTGGAGTCGAACCCACATCTGCCAAGTCTCAGGCCTTTGCCTGAACCCTGTGGCCAACCCAGGCCGTCTCAGTGACCCGGGAGCGGGTGGAACTTCTCTGCGCAGCACTCGCCTTCAGCTGAGTCCGGATGTTTTCGTTCTGCAGCCTGACGGAGCGTCTCTGGATCACCTTGTAGTCCCAGGCACAGAACACTTTCATGGCAAAGTGCCCCGACGTGCTGCCCACGCGGTAACTCTCGCCAAAGGATCGGGACATGCTGGACGAGGAGCAGTCAGGGAATGGAGATTGCAGAGAAAGGAAAGGAAAGGGGGGCATTTCCGAGCCATCAGTGGGTGCCGTGGGGAGCATGGGGCTGGGGTAAGTTAAGGGGAAGAGGTCATACAATACCCAGACTGGGTGGGCCCAGAGGTCGGGGGTGGTGGGGGGTAAGTACTCAGATGAGGGCGGTAGGGTGAATAATGCAAGGCAGAGCCAGTGAGCAGGGAGGGCGCCTTACCTGTACATCAGCAGGATGCATGTACTGAAGAAAGAGACCCCAATGGTGAACACATAGGCCAGCGGCATGTTGTACAGGAGATGGCCTTTGCCAGGCTGGCACTTCCTACTGCTGGGGGTGCAGGAGTCGTTCAGGGTGAAGTTACTGTAGTAGCCATAGTACATCAGAGTCTGAGTGAAGTAGCCCTGCAGGGAGAAGACAGGAATGGGCCCTACTGCCTCCCCCAGCTGCAGAGCAGGGGGACTCTACATGGGCTACCAAGGGAGACATGGATCCCGTCACTGGAGGGTTTTAGGAAGAGGCTGGACAAACCCAGGTGGGTCTCGGGTTTCTTGGTCCTCTCGAGGTCCCTTCCCGCCCAACGTTTCTGTGATCTCTGGGGCTCCACCTCCAGGCACCATGATGGGTGCTGTTCAGCAATGGCAGTGCCGCTCCCCTCTCCCACCCTACCCGTCTCTGGGATCCAGTCCCCGTCCAGGCTAAAGAAATCCAATGCAGGGTGCAGCTGCTGTACGGCAGGCCCCATGCCCTATTGCAGGCGGGGGGGGGGGTGCCTTTCTCTGAAGCACCCAGCACAGGCCATTGCCAGAGGCACCTCGCTCTGGGCTGGAAGCACAGCTCCTGCTGAGGAGGGGATGCTGATCCTGTCTGTGCCTGAACACTGAGCGGCGGCAGGGCAAGTGGCTGCTGCTCCAGGGCTGGGGAACGCAGACAGAGGGAGGTGGGTCTCTGAGGTCTCGCCCTCCAACGCAGTACTCACCGCCCCAGTGAGGAGCTCGAGCCCTGTGAAGAGCCTGCTGTTCTCAGTGGCCGGGGGGTACACGGCCTGCATTGCTACCATGAAGATCAAGAGGGTCAGGAACAAGAAGGCATTGAACATGAGAAGCATCTTGAGGAAGAGGAAGTAGGACAAGACACTGGAGCCGAAGCGGCCGCCGATCTGCTTCAGGGAATGATGCCAGGGCTGGAGGGAGTGGAGGAGGGAGAGGAACCCATCCCAGAGACTCCGGAACCCCTGGAGGGGAACAGAACTCAGGTCAGAAAAGGGGGCCAGGACCAACCCGTCTGAGTCACCCCTGCAGCCCCTCCAACCTCCCCTCTCAGCTGTGGGAATCCATGCAGCGTGTGTGCTGCCACTGTCTCGCAAGGCCAAACTCTACTTAGCGCAGCAAAGCTGCTCCTGGACTGTAGCCTGCCATGCTCTCCCTCTGCTGCTCCCGGCCCCATCGCCTTCCTCCCGCTTGGCTACTCCAGCGAGGGCTTTGCTGAGTGGCCCAGAGGCGCAGATGGGATGGACAGAGATGTACCATGCCCCTGGGAGCTGAGCACAATGGCAGCTGTGACTGGAAGAGATTTGTGTCCTTTAAGCATCATGTCTCAGGTGTCCCGTGCACATCTAGAGCTGTTTGGTCTGCACTGGTGGAGTCACCGGCGGAAGGGATGTCACCAGCTCGGGGGCTCTGTGAACCTACCAGAACCAGGGCCCCCCTACCATTCACCACGAGCGCCAGGGCTCAGCCCGGGCAGGTCCTTGCCCAATACCAGCAACAGCTCCAGGCAGTGAGCACTCAGCATAACAAGAACCACCCTGGCCAGTGAGTGCTGGGCTAGACCTTTCCCTGCCTCCAGAAATGTGCTCCCTTCCCAGCAGAAATCCCAAGACTTCAGCTTCCCAGGACATACAGGGAGGCCAGACAAGGCACCTATTCCCACGGACGCTGGAGAGTTCCCAGGGCCCCCCTCCCTGGGGGGCTCCACCCAGCTTTGAATTTATCTGAGCTGCTTCATAAACAACTGGGGAAAAAGTCAGCCACTATCTTGATTCCCAGCGAGAGACAGGAGTGCAGCAGGGCCTGGCGCCAACTGCAGGACTCTGCCAGGGGCCACAGCCTGGGCTGGGGAGAGCGGGGAGGGAGAGGAGATCAGGGGCTCCTGTCCTGCAGCACGGGGCCTTTGACTCTGCGAGGTTTCTCTGGACAAAAATCAGATCCGCCCCTCCTGGCCCAGCAGCCGGTGCTGCCAAGGGCCCAGCCTGGCACCTGCAGTGAGCGGGGGCAGGACTTACTGTGACAAAGTCGTGTTTGAGTTGGCCGCAGCAGGACAAAGGCCTCCTGGTCCTGTTGGGTTTCCTCAGGGTGCTTCTGTGTCCACCCAACTCCTGCCTGCAACACACAGTCCCGTCACACCACAGCTCAGACGCCACAAGGGAGAATCCGCGGGAGGGGACAGTTCTGCTCTTGGGAGACCCCACACCACCCACAGGACATCGGCCTGCTCTATTCACCCCCATGCTCTCCGAGCCCCTGCCCCACCCAGGTTCCTCAGGCCAGAGAGACTCCGCTTAGGTGCGGGGGCAGAGCTGACACCTGCTGCTTCCCCTGTCTTTGGTGGGGACGGACCTGAGGCTGCGTTTCTCTGCCAGGCTCATGGGCATCGCCTGCAGCATGTGGTTCCTCTGGCTGCTTGAGAGGCTCTGCAGCTCCTTCACCAGCAGGCTGTGTGTGTCTGGGGAGGAGAATCGCAGCAAGAGTCATGCAGGGCAAAGTGGGGCACCCTTGGCAGAAGATGGGGAGCCTCCATGTCCATGGGACATGCATGCAAGGACCGGTCCATTCTCAGCCGAGGTGGGGGGGAGAGCAGGGAATGAGATGGGGCTGGAATTTCGTTCCAGGCCATTGCCCCAGCTCAGCATCGCTGCCATCCCGAGGGGGGGCGCTGGACACATTGCCCCTCCCCCATCCCAAGGGGCAGGCGCTAGACACGTGGCCCCTCTCCCATCCCGAGGGGGGGCGCTAGACACATGGCCCCTCCCCCATCCCGAGGGGGGGCGCTAGACACGTGGTCCCCCCAATCCCAAGGGGGGCACTGGTATGCCTGGCCCTGCAGCCTGAGCATGGACTCCCAGCGCCAGTTCCAGCAATAGCATCTCACCTTCCTGCTCTGCGTGGCCGGCGTCCAGCTCCAGGTCGTACTGCCGCAGGCTGGGCCGTGCAGAGCGGGACACTTGGTGCAGTGGTGGCCAGCTACTCCGGCGGCGAAGCTTGGTTGTGCGGTTGTAGCACTGCGAGATAATGGCTCCTCGGTTGTGCCCTGGAACACACAGCCAGCACACTGGGTGTGAGCGAATGCATGCACCCTGGCGCAGGGAGCTAGCGGGCCCGGGCGATCGGCAGCCTCTGGAGCCAGCAGCTCCCCAGGGACAGGTCTCCTCGGGGGCTGCCCCAGGCAGTGGCATCGGGTCCCCCTCCCCTCAGCTTTGCTTCCAGCTGCCTCATGAATGAGGGTCCCAGCTGGGGGCATTGCACTGTTCCTACAGTGGGGGTTGGGGCAGGGTGGGGTTGGTGGGGCACGGTGGGGTTGGGGTGGGGGGACATACCTTGGCGCAGGTGGGTGCAGGGTGGTGATGGTGGTGGAGGTCGGGGGGTTGCAGCTTGGTGCAGACAGGCAGGTGATGGTGGGATGATATTGGGGTGAGGGCAGGGTGGCGTTGAGGTGGGGCTGGGTAGTATTGGCGGGGACAGGGTGGGGGGCACGGTTTGGGGCAGGTGGTTGGAGTGGAATGGTATTGGGTCAGGCGAGTGTGGGGCACAGCTTGGGGCAGGCAGGTGAGGGCAGGTTTGGCTCTTGGAGAACCACTGGTCTGCCCCGGGGCTGGTCCAGCTGGGCTGGGAGGTATGACTAGCCGGCGCCTGGGCCATGCAGCCATGAGCGGGCCCAGGACTCTTGGCTCCAGTCTCCTCATCCCACTCTCTGTACAGGGATCAGGCCAGGCTGGGGGCGGGCAGCAGGACCGGAGCCAGGCTGGGGCTGCGTGGTTGGCTTCCCGGGACTCATGCTCACCGATGGTGCGGCTGGGCATGCTGGCAAGGATCCGTAGCGTGGCTGAAGAGAAATCCGGGTGCTCTCCCCTCAGCTCTGGCTCCTCCCAGGCCTCGGTGCGGCCGGCTGCAGCAGCCCCATGGGCCAGGTTTTCTGGGAGAAGGCAAGGAAATGCACTGAGCTCTGCCTGTCGGGATCAGAGAGGGAATTCCCCGCAGGCTCCCGGGGACAATCCCCAGCCAGGCCCACAGCTCCATGCCTGGGCTCCCCATATACCTCGCTCAGGCCTGCACCTGTTCAGAGAAGACGCCTGGCCCTGAGATGAGCTGCTGGCCTCCGTGGGGCACCTGCAGTGGCACTGGCTAGAGGCACCCCAGGAACAGAGTGCTCCCTGCTAACCCCCACAGGGTCTGTCTGTTCCAGCACTCGGCCCGAGGGCTCGGAGCCTCTCTCGTCAGCAAGCTTGCCCGAGCTCCCTGGGCCCCTCCTGACCTCTTGGCGACAGGGTTGCCAACTTTCTAATTGCACAAAACTGAACACCCTAGCCCCACCCCTTCCCTGAGGCCCCGCCCCCTGCCCCACAGCCCTGCCCCCTCGCTCACTACATTCCTCCTCCCTAGGTGGCTCAGTCTCCCCCACCCTCACTCACTTTCACTGGGCTGGGGCAGGTGGTTGAGGTGTGGGAAGGGGTGAGGGGTGGGGCTGACACCTTGGCGAGCGCTTGGACGATGGAACGTTGAATGAGTAAATGCCAGGAAGAGTCTCAGGAGCACAAACTAGGCTTCGTATCTGAGCTATAACCTGTGCCCCTCTAGCACACACAGCTTCTTGGGCTGCAAAGCGCCCCAGATACACCCGTGCCGCAGGTCACTGCTTTACCTCTGCCCCCGAGGGTCAGCTCCTGCAGCTCCAGCTCCTGCTCCAGCTCCTGCTCCTCCATGCTCTGCTCCTGGAGGAGCTGCTGGAAGGAACTGTGCATAGCACCCTCATCGCTCAGGCTCAGATCTGGGCTGTGGGAAACACGGAAGCCAAGATACAGGCTGAGTGGCAGGTAGCCGCGCCCACCATGACTATAACCCGCTGCCCTTGGGCTCAAGACAAGGTGGCCAGGTCACAGGTTTGTAAAGATGCCAGATTCTAGCAGCATCCTCTTGTCAACTCAGCGGGGGTGGCGCTGGGACACAGCAGCCCCTGGCTGCACCCCAGAAGTATCCAAGGGCCATGGCCTTGGGATCTGACTGAGTTCCAAGGCCTGTGGAGTTGCTACCACGCAGGGTCACAGAGCCCATGGGGCCACTGCCCCAGAGCAATTCCTGAGCAGGATCACACTCATTGCCACCCCAGGACAATTCTGTCTGCACAGGGATGCGCTGCAACAATCCCATTTCCCCTCAGTATCCCCAGGGAGGCAAGTTCTGAGCTGCACGGCCCCCATCCCCACATGGGGAGGGCAGACAAGTGCGCCCACAACGGAGGCTGTTGCTGTGGCAACCTTGCTCCACCAGGACACTCTCTTGGCAGGGCCAGTGGGAGCCTCTCAAGGGCCAGGGTGGCTGGCTCGGGCTGAGAGGCTCCCTCCCACCGCAGACTGGGAGAAGCCTGAGTGCTACCATGTTAAGGACTCGATGCAATAGCTGTGTCTGGATAGGTTCCCCAGTGGAGTGGGCAGAGTCCAGGGACCATGCCCCTGGCAGGCAGCCAAGTGGGGCAGCAGCGTTGCTGCTCTGAGTTACATAAATGGACCCTAGACACCTCGGTGATGGGCACGTCGGAGGTGCAGGTCTGAACAGATGGTGTGCTCCCCTCCCAGGCAGCAAGGAGGCAAATGGCCATGCAACTCACCTGGCACCGTCCCTACTCTCCGGAACACAAAGGGTGAAAGAGAATGGCTGGGTCATCTCGGGTTCTCAAGTGCAATTCCAGCAGCTCAGGGCCCAGATCCAGACAACACCGGGGCCTGGAGTTCGCCAAACAACACACTCTCTTAGCAGCGCCCTCTTCTCTTCATCTCCCACTTGTCATTTCTAAAACAGGCCCGCCCAGAGCTAGTGAGCCATGGGCAGAGTACAGCCAAGGGTGCTGGCTGGGCGATTCCCTATCTAATTCAGCCCAGTGAGCAGGGGCTGGCTGCAGTCGGGTCCCGCTGCTGGAGAAGGGTGTGCTGGGCTCTGCCACCTCCCAGGCGAGTCCCACGGAAACACAGGGACTGTGCTGAGCCAGGCAGCACAGCACAAAACACGGAGAGGAAGGAAGAGAGGAGGGGACAAAAGCTGCGATTCAGTCACACACCAGCCCTGTTTACAGATAGTGCAGATGCAGCAGCAGCTCGGGGCTGCGGGCCCAGAGCCAGCAGATCGTGCCCTAGGGGCTATTCCCAGGGGAAGGGTGGAGACTAGATATTTTCAGGTGTTTCTAACATGCCCATCACTGGGCACCCACAAAGTTAGGTCAAGCAGCAACTGGAGCTGCCGTGCTCTGTGACTCGCTTGCGGGGAGAGCCAACCCACAGGCTCAGGCTCCAGGCTAATTGCCCAGGGATTGCCTGGTTCAACAGGAGGAGGCCAGTCCAGTTCTGGAGAGATCAGCGGGGTCGAGGCTCCCTCTGCCCACAAGATGCTTCTCTTGGAGAATCCTACTCACTTGGGAAACCCCACAGCCCCTGTGGCAATGCCTCTAAGGCAGTCAGCAGGGCCCACTGGGCAGAGACCTCCCTGGGACAGGTTCCAGGAAGGCAGGGGCATCAGCAGCACATGGGTGCAGGGTCTGGCACCAGGGAGCTGCTGGGGAGTGCCAAGTGCTGGACACAGGATACAGCTGCGCCTGGGGCAAGGGTAGCTTTGCTCTGGCTTTGGATGATTAATGAAGCCAGGTGCACTCTGGGGTGGCCCCAGCCTCACAGCTCAGCAAGGCAGCAGCTGCTCAGACTCCCCCGCCCTGTCCATCAACGCTGCTCCATCCAAGTGCAATTCCAGGGTTACATCAGGGAGAAACCGGCGTCCCCCACGGGGAGGATGAAAGTCACGAGGGGCCCCAGAGTCACTAGCCACAGGGATTAACCCCAGCCCCATGTCCACCAGCAAAGGCTGCTCAATGGCCAGTCCCTGCGTTCAGGTGCAGCACAGCCGCTCACCTAGGGCAAAAAGAAAAGGAGGACTTGTGGCACCTTAGAGACTAACAAATTTATTTGAGCATAAGCTCAGACAAAGCTACTCACAAAAGCTTATGCTCAAATAAATTTTGTTAGTCTCTAAGGTGCCACAAGTCCTTCTTTTCTTTTTGCGAATACAGACTAACATGGCCACTACTCTGAAACCTGTCACCTAGGGCAGTGTTTTTCAAACCTCGGCGCTGCATCGCTCTGGTCAGCACTGCCGACCGGGGTGTTAAAAGTCCCATCGACAGTGCTGCCCAGTGAAAGCAGGCTAGTGCCTACCCGCTCCGACACCGTGCTGCAACGGCTCTGGCTTCTAGGCAGGGGGGCTATGGGGCTCCACGCGCTGCCCCCGCCCCAAGCACCGGCTTGGGAGCTGGGATGGTGGTGCCTGTGGGCTTGCGCACCTCTCCCCAGGAGCCAGACCTGCTGCTGGCTGCTTCAGGCACAGTGCGGTCTGCGGTGCCAGGGCAGGCGGGAAGCCTGTCTTAGCACCCCTGCTACGCCACTGACCGGGAGCCCCCCCTAACCCCATGCCCCAATCCCCTGCCCCAGCCCTGAGCCCCCCAAACCCAGAACTCCTTCCTGCACCCAAACCCCTCATCCCTGGCCCCACCCCAGAGGCTGCACCCCCAGCCCAGAACCCTGACCCCCTCCTGCATCCCAACCCTCTGCCCCAGCCCTGAGCCCCTCCAACTCCCCAATCCCCTCATCCCCAGCTCAGTTGGGTCGTGGGCATAAACGATTTTCTTCAACTGGGTTCCTAGAAAAAGAGTCTGAAAACCTCTGACCTAGGGCGCTTGCTTCCTTTTTTACACAAGGGCCCTGACCTTTTGTTGCAGCTTACAGCCAAGGAAGCGGAAACCCACCGATTTGTAAAAAGAAACTGCACAGAAAACAGCAATGAGGAGAGATCTCTCCCACATCCTCTGCACTACGCAACCTCGACCTCCTTTCCTAGGCGCTGCTGCGACTTGCCCAGAGACACACTAACCCCCTGGCTCCCTCTGTCCCGGCAGGGACCCTCCTCCATCCCTACCCAGGCATGGTTGCAGGTTTCCAGCTAGGGGCTCTGTCTGTTCCCAGCCGACCACTTGCTCTGTGCAAAGCCCCAGACACCATATGTCATGCAGTGCGAGCAGCTCCCAGCAGTGATCCACCCTCCGACCGGCTAGCCGAGAGACCAGATGGTCAATGCTGGGCACTGCCTGGGAGCCTTGCAGCACCTAGGGTCAGGACTCAGACACCACAGTGCCAAGCCTGCCGTACATGGGTCAGAGAGAGGGAAAAGCTGGAGCTTTATCCTGTGTGTTGGGGCTACTCCCCCAACCAGAACAGGCAGGAAAAAGGAGCCACTCTCTTCTCCACACTCCCAGTTCTGATTCCTCAGCGGGCACCAGAACAAACAGCCTGTGTGTCCCTGCCTGGGCAGCATGTAAATGCAAACCCTTTGTCCTCTCCCCACACAATGCCCTGTGCAGCCCAAGGCCAGGGGAGGGGCGTCCCCCTCTCACCCAGTCCAGCTCCCAGAGGGTCACATACCAAGATGCATTTTGCACCCCGAGTGAGCTGGAAAGTCTGTGCAAGGCACTGGCAGAATGAGCTGTGGCCTGAGCGAGCTCCTGCCCTAACCAGACCCCCTGACTGGCTGTGAATGCCTCTGATCACCTATGCACCTCTCTGCTGAGAACCAGGGCTACCCCGGACACCTGGGACCCCAGCATCTGCAGGGCCCCAGGGTCCCAGGGGCAGCTCAATGGAGAAGGATCAAAAGTGGAATTGTTCTCCCAGTAGATGGGAGGGAGCCCCAGGTCATGCTAGGCTGACCCTCCCTGCCCATGGCTGTCTGACTCTCGGTATCGGTCGAGTGTGGAGCTGGGCATGTCTTTGGCAGCTCCCCCTGGCACAGGATAAATAGGAAATTAAAGAATTGGGGTTAGCTTAAGCTTGGTTAAGGAAATCTCAGTGTTGTAAAGAAAGGCCCTGACTGGCAAGTGGAAGGAAGGCCTTGAAAACCAGGAGGAATGGAGTGGGGTTCCACGAATCTCTAATGTGATAAGGGGAAGTGTCTAAAAACAAGGCTTCTGACCAATAGGGGTGACTGCAGATGGTTAAAAATATGACAAAAAGAATCCGTCTTCAGATGAGCCAACACGGCCCTTCCCCAGTGTTAATGCCTGCGTGAGCCCAGGTGCAGTGGAAACCTGCTGGGCACCAAGAAGGGGAGGAAAGGCCTCAGGGAGAAAGGAGAGCGTAAATCTTGTCTGGACTGAGACTGGAACTCGGGGTGACCTGTTTCCAGTGGGTTCTAGCTGACTCAGTAATTGGCAGTGACATCTGTGGTAGGTGACATGGCCACCCTGGAACCGACCAGCCTGAGTCTGAGTACCCCACGCTTAGCCCCTTTGTGGGTGTCTTGATCAAATGCTCAAGAATGTTTTGTTCTATAGGGGATGTAGGAAATTGCTTACTGAGTTGGCTTTTCAGGCATGTTCAGAGCAATTGTATAAATACTAGGTGGTCCTTGGATTTAATAAAAGAATTTATGGTTCAGTTTTTGTTTGGTGGTTTCCCATATTGATAATTCCAGCACCCAGCTAGCGGTGGATTAGCCACTGGGCCAAAGGGACCTGTGCCCAGGGGCCCTGGCCAATTGGGAGGCCCCTCAAAAATAGGCCCCCCGTGCCCCACTCCGTCCCCCCGTGCCCCACTCCGTCCCCCCTGCCCCACCCGGCGCTCCTGCTGGGGAGTGGGGTCGAGGCACGGGGCTTGTCCTGCTCCCTGGAGGAGTGCCGGGTGGGCAGAGCAGGGTAAGCCCCCGCTCCCTGACCCCACTCTCCCAAAGGAGTGCCAGGCAGGGGGGCGGGACGACCCCATGCCCCAACCCCATTTTCCCAGCAGGAGCACAGTGGGGAGCAGGGGGACTGCAGGCAGAAGGGGTTGGGGAGGGGCCCTCACTTTCCCTGGCCTAGGGCCCCATAAAGCCCTAATCCGCACCTGCCCCCAGCATACTGAGAACTGTCATCCCCACGAGGTGCCAGGCCGCCTCCCCATGTCCTACGCAGAGATGATTCAATCAACACACAAGACTTGTGCAAGAAGCAGCTCAGCACAGTTCTCCATTGCACAAGGCGGCTCTCCCTGGACACCTTTGCAGGCCAGAACCTAGGGCTGGGCAGCACAGGCCTTGGGAAATGCCAAATGCTCCACCCTCCGCAGGAGCCACTGGACTGGCCTTAGAACTGCCCTCAGGGGAGCAGGGCTGGCCCCCTGCCTGCTTCCTCCCCCTCAGCCCCCTCTCTCTCCTGCCACTTGCTTCCCACGCCCAAAGCCCGCACTGAGTGTCTTCAGGCACTAAAGAGTTAATTGGAGCAGAGTCCACCCCTTCCTTCCAGTCCTGGAGCAGCAGGAGTCTCACTTCCCTCAGCCCTTCACATTCAAACCACTCCCTGCCTCAAGTCCAGGCAGACAGTGGCCCAGGCTGGCGTGGCTCCATTTCCCCTATCAGAGACAGACACTCCCTCTTAGGAAAGCACTGGGCCCCCAGGTAACCGCTGGCCCTGGTGTGGTGGAGCACCAGGGAGCTGGACACCCAGGCAGACCGGTCCCGCGGGGGCTTGCTAGGAGAGCAGAAGACGTGATGGTCCCAGTAGATGCAGGCTGCGCCTACCTGCAGTCCCCGCTCCAGGAGCCACCCCTGCCAGTGTGAGAGGCTGGGCACAAAACTCACCTTGGATCTCCCCGCTCTGTGCAACCTGCGTGGAGGGCTCAGTCCCGCTCCAGGGATGATTTCTGGAGCATCCGGCTCCCGTGGGTGGCGCTCGTAGGGCCCACCCCTCCTTTGGCCCCACAGCCAGCACAGACACAGCCCCCAGAGGAGCAGTGCCTGCAAGCACAGAGGCACACTGCACCAAAGCCCTGCCTGCAGGGTCAGGGAAACTCAGGAACCTCCCAGCTTTCTCTCTCCGCTCTGGTCTGGTGGTCCCAGACGGGGCTGGCTGGAGACTCCAGCCCCTGGACCTCTCCCTGCAGCTGTCTCCTTCCCACCAGCTGGTCTTACTGACCAAAGTCCCTGGGTGTGTCCCATTGGCTCCCTTCCCTGACCAGCTTGCCTGCTGCCTGTGGGGGCAGGCACACTCTGGACTGGAGGCAGCTGAGCTTGCCAGGGTCTGTGTGCACCGATAAGGGCAGGAGGAGGGCAGCTCCTACGCCGCTCTCAGGACTCAGATCAGCTTTTTGCTGTTCCCAAGTCCATGCACGCCTCCAGCCCCACCCCATAGCTTCTTCCTAAGTCACCCCAGGGCTGACTGAACCCTGTCTGCATGGCTGCCCGTGGCTCGGGGTGGAGCTGGGGCACGCTAGCAGTGTGGTGCTACAGCCCTGGGCTGGAGGCATTTCAAGAGCCTGGGCTCAGACCAGCTGTTTTCACAGAGTCCATGTCAGCTGCAAATCCCCCTTCTCAGCTTCACTCACCTGCCCACTGCAGCGTCCCTCAGGGGCAGTCCTGGGTGGGGAGCCTGCTGCTCTGCGAGGGACGAAGCACAGTGAGAACAATCCAGCTGGACAAAAAAGAAAAGGAGGACTTGTGGCACCTTAGAGACTAACAAATTTATTTGAGCATAAGCTTTCGTGAGCTACAGCTCACTTCATCGGGTGCATTCGGTGGAAAATAAAATCTCCTCACTGTATTTTTTCCACTGCATGCATCCGATGAAGTGAGCTATAGCTCACGGAAGCTTATGCTCAAATAAATTTGTTAGTCTCTAAAGTGCCACAAGTCCTCCTTTCTTTTTTGCGAATACAGACTAATACGGCTGCTACTCTGAATCCAGCTGGACAGGAGCCAGCTCACATTCCTTCCCTCACCTGGAATGCAGAGGATGCTGGGAGTTGTAGTCTTTAGCCAGTGGTGTCCACCTGGAGGGCAGAGTGTGATTTTAGTCTTAGCTCTGTCTGCGGCGAAGGACTCGGCAGCTCCCTGGGTGTGTCCCAGGCCTGCCTTGCCCAGCTTCAGCAGGGGCCAGGGCCCAGCGGTCCCAGGGATTTCTCAGACTCGGGCAGGCAAGCTGCAGCGTAGCCATTAAAATGGGGGTCTGGATGGAGGCGGGCCATGGGCCCTGGCTGTCTGAGGGCAGGACTCTCCTGCTTTGGGACCTCTGGTGCCCCTTGTGTGGTTCTACTTGAGGGACACTCACTGAAAGTCGGCTCAGCTGGGAAAGCCTTGTCCCAGGATCCCTCTCCCCAAAGACATAGCATGGGCTCTGGGAGCGAGCACTGCTTCCTCCGGCAGGCCCCCAAGCTCTGGAGCATTCCCACCCCACCCCCGCGCTGCATCAGTGATCCGCTGGCCACTGCAGGCGGGGGGATGTGTGGCCAGCACGTCTCTCCTTTCCTTTGCCTTCCCTCCCTTCTGCCAGGGCAGTGCCTGTCCATGGTGTGCCACGGGCATGGGCGAGCTCAGCGCCCGTCCCCCGCATGCCACAGCCATGGACGAGCTCAGCGCCCATCCCCCACATGCCATGGGCATGGGCGAGCTCAGCGCCCATCCCCCACGTGCCACAGCCATGGACGAGCTCAGCGCCCATCCCCCACGTGCCACAGGCATGGGCGAGTTCAGCGCCCGTCCCCCATGTGCCACGGGCATGGGCGAGCTCAGCGCCCGTCCCCCATGTGCCACGGGCATGGGCGAGCTCAGCGCCCGTCCCCCATGTGCCACGGGCATGGGCGAGCTCAGCGCCCGTCCCCTGTCCTCCATGGGGATGGACGAGCTGGCAGCCCGTTCTGCCATGGACATGGGTGAGTTCAGAACCCATCCCAGTCAGCATGAGTGAGCTCAGCGCCCATCCTGTTGCCTGGGGGGGGCATAGGCGAGTTCAGAGCTTGTTCCCCACGGGCAAGGGAAGCTCAGCACCTCTTCCCCCTGCAAGCCACGGGCATGAGTGAGCTCAGAGCCCGGCCACCGTGCACTGTGCATGCTTCCTGCTCAGAGCACAGGATTTCCCAGGCACCATGAGAACCTGTTTCCTGCACATCACTCACGGTAGCGAACTGGGAGCATTCTCAGAAGGTCTCATCTGTTGGGGACTCTGGAGCCAGCTGTTATCCAGGACCACATGCACCAGTTAGTGGGGACAGGCTGCACCTGCATGTCACACACAGAAGCTCAGGGACAGAGTCCTCCTGCCCCCTCCAGCTGATGCCACTCTTCTCCCGTCCCCCCCTCAGCAGATGCACAAGCCTCTGGCTGCCCTTGGCTGCAGTTTGGTTTTATGCGTCACCCTGGTATCTTGCCTTGCAGGCAGCAAGGAAATGGTGGGGGGGCCATAGTTCCTGTCACATGGCCCTGAGGCGCTATCAGTAACTCATCAGCCCAGCTGAGGGCTGTTATCACAGCACAAGTAAGTGCAGGACCTGCACCAGGGCCAGGGCTTGTGGTTTGGGCACTTCCCTCGTCCCTGGAAGAGCCCCAGAGCCAGAGCTGACTGAGAGGGATCAGTGTGGGGGCATGGGCAGGGCAGGGCAGGACAGGAGAAAGGGCCATCAGGCCAAGCAGTGAGTCATTTTCTCTTTCAGAAGGAGAGCAGTGAGCGACCCGCCTAGCGGCTGCAGTGACATATCTGGACAGGCTGGGGGGACTTGAGCTCGTGGCCCCTCCTCAGCCATGGCCGAAAATCCTTCCACAGGAAACAACTGGGGAGGAGTCTGAGGGGAAGGTGTGGCAACAGCCCAGCTAGTTCCTGCTGATTTGGGGGTGGAAGGGGCCCTTGGGGAGGCGTGAGCTGGGGCCCTGATGGGACTAGGACAGACCACTGCTCTGTAGCCTGCCGGCCTTGTCCATGAAATAACCTCTCCTTCTGTGCCCCCTGAGGGAGCTCTGCTCCACGAAGGGAAGGCAATGCAGCACGCTCCTCTAGGGGCAGGCCTGGGTGGCAAGCCCTCTCCTGGCACCCGAGGGTAGCGAGTGCACGAGGGAATGGGCCGGGGTCTGGCTTTGTCATGGGTTTTTGGCTGCATGGCTGGCGAAGGGGCCTACAGCGTGGAGGCACAAAGGGTCCTCAGGTGACTTTCCTTCCTCCCCAGGGCTCTGCAGCAATGAGCTGCTCTGGGCTGAGACAAAGGCTGGTCAGCCAGCACAGCTCCATGGGGGAGTGCTCCTCCTCCGAGATCTCCCTGCCGGACATGGTGCGCATGAGGGAGGAGATGCCGCTCAGGGCTCTGTCCTGCTCTATGCAGGAGAAGCGCCTTCTCAGGTCAGGGTCTGACTGCACCAGCTTCACATGGGCTGGGCAGCAGGGTTTAGTCTTCTGCTCGTCAAATGGGGCTAATGCTGCATGTCTCATTGTCCGGTCCAACCCTGGGCAAGGGGGGCCCTAGGGTGAGAGCCCCCCACCTCTGGTCATGGATGGACAAGGGCCTCACCGGCCTTGGACACATCGGGCATGGGGCAGTGGACAGATGGCTGTGGATAGAAATGCCTCGTGGGCATATCTTACAGCAGCTCCTGTTAAACGCTACAGGAACTGAATTCCATCTCCTTCCAGCAGGCAACTGTCCTGCTGGGGTCCTGGAGGTGAGGCCAGCACAAGTCCTAGCAGCGGTTCTGGGAGGGAGTACAGAATCTGGCAGGGATCTGCCAGCTCTGGAAGTCTCTGGATGAGATTGAGGGAAGGGTGGCCTTCTTCAGCACACAGCCTACACCCCTGGGGCTGTGCGGGTGGCAGTTCTAGTATGTACCCCATGGGGCCCCACCCCCCTCTCCCATGAGATCAGAGAGTGCTTGGGGCCAGCGTGTGTGTCAGACTGTAGGGTGAGCTAATCCTGCAGTGTATCCCCAAGACTGCACCCAGCTCTTGGAGAGCTCACAAACCCAAGACAGACCCCATCTCTGCTGAGAATCTCTGCCCTGCTGCTCCTGAGCCACAGCCAGCTCCAGCACCAGGAAGGGAACCACAGTACAGCTGAGCCTGTGGCCATTAGCCTCCTAGATGCCAGGGGCTGGGGGGAGTCAGGGCAGTAGGGAGCAAGTCTCCTCTGGGATAGCTGCAGAAATCCCTTCCTGGCCCAGGCAGAAATCTGCATTTATCAGGTTACTGCCCCAGGCCTTAACTCCTGCTCAGTGTGACACCACAGTGGCTAGGTCAATTGCAAGGACACATGGCTGTGGAGAGAGGGACAGAGGGGGGTGGAATGCCAGAAACTCGCGTCTCCTCCCCTGGGACAGCTGCCTGGATGGATTGTTCTGAGCAGGGATAAGAACATTCTAATGTTCTTCAGAGGGAGTGAACAGAACGGCAATTGTCCAGTGGTCCATCGCCTGTTGCCCAGTCCGAGCTTCTCGCAGGCAGTTGTTTAGGGACACCAAAGCAGGGATTGCATTCCCAACCATCTTGGCTAATAGTCATTGATGGACCTAGCCCCCAGGAATTTAACTAATTATTTCTTTAACCCAGTTACTCTTTTGGCCTTCACAGCATCCTCTGGCAACAGGTTTCCCAGGTTGCCCGTGCCTTGTATGGAGTACTTCCTTTTATTTTGTATAAAACCTGCTGCCTATTCACTGTATTGGGTGACACCTGGCTCTTGTGTTATGTGCAGGGATAAATAACACGTCTTTACTCACTTTTTCCCCACCAGTTACAACTATACAGACTCAATAGTCTCCCCCCCGTCGTCTTTTCTACACTGAACAGTCCCCATCTTTTTACTCCTGCCTCACATGGAAGCTGTTCCATCCTTTTCCAGTTCAAATGTATCTGTTTTGAGATGGGGTGACCAGAACTGTACACAGTATTCAAGATGTGAGTGTACCAGGGATTTATATCGTGGGATTATGATGTTTTCAGTTATATTAGCTCTCCTTTTCCTATGGTTCCTAACGTTGCTCGCTTTTTTGACGGCCGCTGCACATTGAGCGGATGTTTGCAGAGAAAACACATGATGACGTCAAGATCGCTTTCTTACGTGGTAACAGCTAATATAGACCCCATTGTTTTGTCTGCATAGTTGGGATGATGTTTTCCAATGCTCATTACTTTGCATTTATCAACATTGAATTTCATCTGCCATGTTCTTGCCCAGTCACCCAGTTACGTGAGGTCCCTTGGTAATCTTCCCAGTCAGCTTTGGTCTGAACTGTCTTGTGTAATTTTGTATCCTCGCCAAACTTTGCCACCTCACTGTTTACCCATTTTCTAGATTATTTATGAATAAATTAACAACACTGGTCCCAGTACAGATCCTAATGCATCCGATGAAGTGAGCTGTAGCTCACGAAAGCTTATGCTCTAATAAATTTGTTAGTCTCTAAGGTGCCACAAGTACTCCTTTTCTTTTTGCGAATACAGACTAACACGGCTGCTACTCTGAAACTTGGGAGATCCCGTTATTCACCTCTCTCCCCCGTAAAAACTGCCCATGTATTCCTATCCTTTGTTTTCTAGCTTTTAACCAGTTACTGAGAGTCTCTTCCCTCGTACCCCCGGCTGCTTCCTTTGCTTAAGCGCCTTCAGCGAGAGACCTCGTCACAGGCTCTGTGAAAGTCCAGGTACACTAGAGCCACTGGTGGATCACCCTGGTCCACAGTTGTTGACCCCACCGCCACCCAAGAATTCTCGTAGACTGGCGAGGCACGATTTCCCTTTCCAAGAGCCGGCTGGACGCTGCCCCAGCTTGTCCTGCTCGCGGATGCGCCGGGCGCGGTGTCTCCACGACAGGCGTGTGCGGAGGGCTCTGGGGAAGGCGCAGGGCCGGCCACGCATCCTGCAGGACGGGAACAGCAACTCCCTGCCTCCTCTTCTGGACAAGGAAGAAACAGCGACGCTCCAGGAGCCTCCTGCCGCCGCGCCGCGGCTCCCGGTCAGGGCTGGGGCTGGCTGCAGCAGGGGCCGAAACTCCCCCCGCAACCCTCTTTTCCGACCCCGTCCCCCGCCCACCGGAGCCCCGGGCGGCCCTTGGCCACGCGGCCGGGCTGCTCTGCCTGCACCGGGCTTCGGGCCGCTGCCCTGCCGGAGCCTTTCGGGCGGATGGGCGGCGTTTGGCCCCCCGGCCCTTTCCCCCGCGGCGGCAGGGGCCCGGGCGGGCCACGGGGACCCCGCGGCACCTGCCCGGCCACTGGAGAGGAGCCAGGCCGCGCCCCGCCCAGGGCTGCAGCCGGGCCGGGCCCCTCCTCGGGGCGGGGCCGGGGACGCGGCGGCTCAAGCCGGGCGGGGCGGCGGGCTAGGCCGGCGGCGGCAGCATGGAGAGCGGCGGCGCCTACGGAGCGGCCAAGGCCGGCGGCACCTTCGACCTGCTGCGCTTCCTGCAGCGGCCGCAGGTCCTGGTCCGGCTGCTGAGCGCGGTGAGCGGGGCCGGGCCCCCCGAGCCTGCTGCGTGCGGAGCGGGCCGGGGCCGGGAAGGGGGCCGGGGCCGGGGCTCGGGCAGGGGTCGGGGCCCGGGCCCGCCCGTGTCCCCCGGCTGCGCGCCGGGCCCCGTCGGGAGCGGCCGGGTGCGGCAAGTCGCGGGACTTTCTGGTGCTGCGTGTCCGGCCGCGCCGGGGGAAGGGGGCCGGGGCCGGGGCCGGGGCCCTGCTCGGGGCGAGACCTGGGGCCCGGCACCTGCTGGCCGGGCGGCGCCTGGGGGCCTCCAGGTGCGTGGAACAGGCTGCGGAGGAGCCGCCCGCGCCCGCCCTCTGCGGGTGGCCCCGCGGCGGTGCATGGGGCGGGCCGGGAGGAGGGACCTGCGGGGCGCCGTGACTGTCGCTTTGCGGGGGGGTCAGCTGATCGCTTGGGCTCGCCAGCCTCGGGGGGCCGCGGCAGCTGGAGTCGCTGCTGACGAGCATGTGAGGGAGCGACGTGTTGGCCGAGTGCTCTGCTCCCTCTCAGTTCTGTGGATGGGCCCCCCCAGAGGCTGGGGGCGCTCCCCCAATTCAACTGTTGCCTTACCCCCGTGGTGAGGCAGGCCCTGCACGCTCCTAGGCTCGTCCTCTGTTGGTTCTGGCTGCAGCCGGGCACAAGCCAGCCCAGGCACCTTACTGAGGGGTTCGGTACCCTGCTACCATCACTTCCACCTCGACAGGTAAATCGCGAGGTGAGGCCTGGAACCGCCCCGGCCCCTAGTTACGGTTCCCTCATGTAAGGCACATGTGCCAACCCCTGCATGTTTGTGCTGCCCCATTCCAGCACACTGGGGATGCCTGCTCTTGTCTGCTGCATGTGGATCCCCTCTCCCAAGAGGGGGGTAGGAGCATGGATAGCCACTGTGGTAAAAGGGCCATAGCTGCATTGAATGAACTCTCTCCTGGTTTGGAAGGGTGGAGCTGGTGGTTCCAGATCCCCCCAGCTTCCCACCTGCCCTGTGGTTCCTGAACACTGCTCAAGCTGACGCCGGTGCTCCCTCCCCAGGTGTTCTCCCTCATTGTGTTCTCCTGCATCATCGGTGAGGGGTACACCAACCCGCATGAGACCGATCAGCTCCACTGCATCTTCCACCGGAACGAGGATGCCTGCCGCTACGGCGTCGGCGTCGGTGTCCTCGGCTTCCTGGCCTGTGTCGCCTTCTTCACGATCGATATCTACTTTCCCCAGATCAGCAACGCCACTGACCGCAAGTACTTGGTCATGGCAGACTTGGGCTTTTCAGGTAACAGCAGCCATCGGGGTGGGCCTGGCTCTGGCTGGCTGATTCTAAGGCACCCCAAGAAGGGACCATTACAATCCTCTAGTCTGACCTCAGGTATAACGCAGGCCAGAGAACTGCCCCAGACTAATGCCTAAAGCAGAGCAGTTAGAAACGCATCCAGCGTTAGGGCCTTCTCTAATGATCAGCCAATGGCTGCCCTTGTCCAGCTCCTTGGATGGTTGTTTCTTTCAGTGGCCTACCCTGTGCCTGACTAGAGGAGGGTGCTTTGATCTCCTGGCACCGTGCCCAACACGCAGTGCTGAACTTGGGCACTGCTCCTGACTTGCAGACATGCACCCAGCTGGGTGACGCTTTCTGGGCAGCTTGCCAAAGCATAGGGCTTATGGGGCTCTGCACCGAGCCCCCAGGGGCATCAAGCAGCAGTGCTGGGAGGCAGGGCAGTCAGTCAGTGGCCCTGGAGCTAAGAAAATGGAGGCCCTTAGCCAAAAGGTCTGCTGAACAGGCTTTGTTTGGCTCAGCCCTCCCCGCCAGCAGTTGGGTGACATGAAGTCATCAGTGTGGGTCAGGGGATGGGATTGCACCCCAGCAAGGCAGCCGGACCCACCCATTGCTCTCTCTGCCCCTCCCCCCCACAGCACTCTGGACTTTCCTGTGGTTCGTTGGCTTTTGCTTCTTGACCAACCAGTGGGCTATGACGTTGCCGATTGATGTGCATGTGGGGGCTGACTCAGCCCGAGCTGCCATTGCCTTCAGCTTCTTCTCCATCTTCTCCTGGGTGAGTGGCGCTTTCCCAGCCAGCAGATCTCTTCAGGGCTTACCTCTCTTGGGGTGGGGGCTTGAGAGAATCAGGGGCTTGAGCCACATCAATTTGGAATGGGCAGCATCGCTGTGGCCTTCTGCTGCCCCTGCATCCCAGTGTCTGGACCTGCCCTTGTGGCCCTCCTGAGGTGCCTGGCTTTGCTGACTGCTGCTCTGTCTCTTTCTAGGGGTTCCTGATCACCTTTGCTCTCCAGAGGTACAGAATGGGAGTGGAGGACCTTACTAACAGCTACGTTGATCCCACCCCTGACTCTTCGACCCCCTACTCAATTTACCCCAATGTCACTCACAACAACTACCAGCAGCCACCCTTCACCCAGACCGGAGAGACCTCGGAGGGCTACCAGCCCCCACCTGCGTACTGAGCCCTGTGCCACTGGCCACCACCAAAGTGGCCAGCAGGGATAGCTACACAAGTGCAATTCTTCTGAGCGGCAGGGGTTGTATCTTGACTAGGGGTGGGGAGTGGTGGCTGCTTAGTGTGTGAATGTGTGAAGGGCACCAGGGCTTTGGAGTTAGGAGCTCCCTGGCAGAGCCCAAGGACTGAATGTGTGGGGAGGCTGTACATGTGACTTGCTCCTTCCCCACTTAGAGCTGCTTGCTGGCTCTGCCTTCCTGGAAATAGAGTCCTCTCTGAGTGGGGGTGGGGCTTCCCTCTTGTTCATTGTGGTGACTGCTGAGTACAAACCTGCTGCATCCATGCAGTGGGGACCCCTTCCTCTTCAGGAGGGGATTTTTGTCCCTAAGGCTTGACCCTAGCCCCTCCCCAGCTGTGACAGAGCGTGGGCAATTCGGTTCTTTCCTCTTGTGTTCAAGACAGTGTGGTGAATTTTAAATACCCCGAAACCTTGCCTGTGGCTACATCATTGTAACTTCAGCTCTAGCCCTGGTGCCTTTACTAACCCTGCTGGCTCAGATTCCCCAAAGTGCCATCTCACTTTTGTATCAGGTATCTTAGTCCCCAACTGCCATTGTGCTTGGCAGAGCTGGGGGGGGTTCAGTGCCTGGGCCAGCAGTTCTGCTTCTGTGCTGGGTCATGGGGTGTGGAAGGGGTTCCTATGCTGCCTTCCATTGCTGCTGCTGGGTGAGCTTGGTGCCAAAGTGCAGGACTAAACTTTTTGTAAACTGATTTGTATATAAAGCTTTTGAGTTTCACTATTAAGTTGGGGGCAGTGCCTTGCCCCTCCCCCCAGCAATCTAACAGGTTCTGGATTGGGGAGGGTCTGATCTTTGGGTACCACATGCAATGATGAGATGGCCCAGATTAGGAGCCACAGTAATACTGTTGGTCAGCTCTCTAACTGCTGCTGAAACAGCCTCTGAGACTGACTTGGCTGTGGGGCCTAAGCAGCACTGATCTATCCCCCAAGCACAACACCTTCCTGCTCACCCCAGGCTGGGAGGGTAGATCTGGACTCTGGGAGAAGCTATGCTGTGTGCAGAGCACAGCCTAGTGCTGTCTGCTCACACCCACCCAGCAGCTAGCTCTCCCAGGGGGCCAGGCTTCAGACTTCTGCCTCTGAAGCAGCTGTTCTTCCGGGTATACACACCCTGTCTTGCTTTTGCTGGTGTGTAAATAGGCTCAGGTTGTTGCTTCCCAAGTGCACCTGTTCTGGGAAGCTGTTTCTGACAGTCATACAGGGTAGATGAGTTGCAGCACCAGCTACCAGCACACAACTGATGTTCTAAATGCTCATTTATCACTGGTAGAAGATGGAATAAAGTCTTTTTCACTTACAGGTGCTGACTTTCTGGGGAGCTCTAAAGGGGGGAGGGGTAATGTGGGCTTTCCTTCTGCTGGGGAGAGGCCTCAGTTCACCCTTTGCCTGTCCAGGATGTTTCTGCCTAAGGGGGTGGGCTTCCTCACCCCCAGGATAGGATAGGAAATGCAGCTCTTCCCCTCCCATCACACTCTGTCTAGAGCAAGTCACAGTCCAGAAGAGCCAAGAAATGCATAATCATTGCACATGCCTGTTTTTAGCACAGCTCAAGTGCCATCCCCTGCTCCTGCAGGGGTAGTAGAGCCTTTATCCACCCAGGCAGTTCCTACAAAGAAGCCCCATGACAGAGCTTCCAGCACATGCCCTCTGTCAGCAGAGGACCAGTACAGCTGCCCCTAGAAGGCAGAGAAGAGGCTTCAGCAAGAGTAGTGTGAATGTTTGGCATTAATACACATTACACAGAGTTTCATTTATTTAATTTAAAACTCACCCCTGCACTAAACAGACCCACTGAAACATTAGGCAGCTGCCTACACCAAGGGATGAGCTCCCCCACCAAGGCTAATGCTGCAGCCTTAACATTAAACCTCCCCCTTTCAGTAAGCAGCTCTGAAGAATTCCTGCTCAGTTCTAGACAAAGCTTGTTGTGTCTCTCCCCCCCCCCCCCAGCCGCAATAGAAGTATTTAAAATCAACAGCCATACTACACCTGGCAGGTGAGCTTAATAAAGATAGCCTGGAAGCAGCAAGCTTGACCATCTTTGGATTGGGATAAATGCAGCTGCTCTAAGGGGTGAGGGTAAGGGGCTGAGGAGAACTTCCTGGTGCCAGGCCAGAGGTTAACAGAGGGCCTTGTGTCACAAAACAGCAAGCCTGGGCTGCAGGAAAGGCAGGTTAGAGCAGCTGGCTCATTCTCCAAGGAAGGGAAGGGCTGCGAGGGCCTAGCAATTATCAAAATGCTTTAGCCAACAAGCTGTTATGGCAGTGAGGAAGCAGCTGGGTATGACCCCCAAGCCCTATAGAGAAAGGGAAAAATGATCTGCTAAGAACACAGGAAGAAATTTATGTCAAGCAGCAGGGCACTGAGGTTCCAAAGTGGAGACAGTGTTACCTTCTAGAGACCCTCACTTAAAAATCTGGTTCTTGGGACAGCACAGACCCATCCCTCTGGGAGATTAAAAACAGTGCTCAGAAGTAGGTTTCAGATTTACTACACAATAAGGGGTGGGGCACTCACCAGCAACACTATTCAAAAACTATTCACTAATCATTAGTCCATCTACTAGAGAGATCGAGCACATCTTTTTGATCAGGACACAAGGCGTTTAGACCTAATGTCTGCAAACCCTTCTTGGGCAAGCAAGCAGCTGTGCACAGTGATATTAGCAGAACTAGACTCCACTGAAGCAGAGGGTGCCCTTTAACATCAGCCCCACCTCCACCTCACCAGAGCATTGTTTTCAGTTAGTCTGTGTTAAGAGCTTAGTCACCTTTCAGCCTCAGGGTCCATTCTCCACCCTTATTAGGGTGGACACAGGAAGGAGCAGATGCTCACTCCTTGAGTTAGTACAGCTGAAACTAAAAACCAAACCCTAAAAGTCAACACATCAAGGCCACCTCCACTGCTGGGAACAGGAGAGGAAGACAGCAGTAAAAAGCCTTGGAATGGAACAGCCCTGATTTAGAGCAACTCAGTGTAGTCTGAGCAAGT